>NC_054476.1:34199053-34509887 GCF_017639515.1 Carcharodon carcharias | reverse complement strand
ACCATGACATTGTTCAATAGAGGTTACAATGTTGGAATCTCAGTTAGCCATTCAGGCTCCTGTCAAACCATTCAATCAGATCACGGCTGATCTGGACATCAAGTCCATTCCCCCACCTTTTCTCCACACTTGATACACAAGAAACAGGAACAGGCCCCTCGGCTACTTGAACACGTTCTGCCATTCAGCCCCTGGAAACCTTTGTAAAGCAAAAAAAAACCTTGCATTTATGTAATACCTTTCATGACCATAGAATATCCCAAAGCACTTTACAGTCAATGAAATGCTATTGAAGTGTTTCAGCCAATGTGCACACAGCAAGTTCCCACAAACACTAATGTAATAATAACCAGATTATCTGTTTCTAGATTCTGACTCAGAGATAAATAGTGACCAGGAAACTCCCTGCTCTTCTTCAGGTTAATGCTGTGGGGTTTTATTTTAGGCCCAACTGAGAGAGCAGGCGGGCCTCAGTTTAACAGCTCATCTGAAAGATGGCCCCTCTGACAATGCAGCACTCCCTCAGTGCTGCACTGGAGTGAAGAGCCTCGACTTGCCCTTAAGTCTTAGGGTGGAACTTAAAACCACAGGCTTGTAGGTCAAGAGGCTAGAGTAGTACCAACTGAGCCATGGCTAACACAAGACTCAGTCTTGAAAATTTAATTTGACCCCCCCTACCAGCTGCAAATGTGTTTTTTTGCAGGCGGGGTGACGGGTGGTGGAGAAGGCTTTGGAAAAAGAGATTTCTAGATTTCCACAACCCTTTGTGTGAAAGAAAGTGCTTCCTGTGTCATTTAAACAGAGGAGCATTTTTACTTGGTCTCATCGCAAGAGGGTTCCTTTGTTCAGTATTTCAAGTTAGCCTTCAGCCCAGCAAGCAGCTGGTAATTATAATGCTTTTTTGGCAAGAAAAGAGACACACGAGTAAGCTGTTAACTGGAGTAGGGTCTACGGAAGGACCTAGTTCCCAACTGTTAAACACACACCAGTGCTTTCAGATGAGCATTTCATGCTTCCAGGATCACTGCAAGCCAACAGTCTTTCGAACACAAAGTAACTTCTGTTGCAACATCCATTCTCAGCGAGAGTGCTTACTGAAGTATTAATTATCTTCTCCATGTGAAAACAGCATTTAGGAGGGTTTTAAAAATAAAACTCTCAACCTCCCAGCATTTTCAGACAGTTATGGCATAGTACATTTATTTTCGACAAGGCTTGCATTTCTATAGCATCTTTCACAAACTGAGGACATTTCTTTTTATTCATTCATGGGATGTGGGCATCATGGGTAGGCCAACATTTATCACACATCCCCCATTGCCCTTGAGGTGCTGGTGAGCTGTCTTCGTGAACCGCAGCAGTCCATGTGGTGTAGGTACACCCACAGTGCTGTTAGAGAGGGAGTTCCAGGATTTTGGCTCAGTGACAGTGCAGGAACTGTGATATATTTCTAAGTCAGAATGGTGTGAGACTTGGATAGGAACATCCAGGTGGTGGTGCTATCATGGGCTGCTGCCCTTCTCCTTCTAGATGGTAGTGGTCGTGGGTTTGGAAGGTGCTGTCTACGGAGGCTTGGTGAGTTCCTGCAGTGCATCTTGTAGATGATAATACACACTGCTGCTACTGTTCGTCAGCAGAGGGAGTGAATGTTTGTGGATGGGGTGCCAATCAAGCAGGCTTTGTCCTGGATGGTGTCCAGCTTCTTCAGTGTTGTTGTTGGAGCTGCACTCATCCAGGCAAGCGAAGGGTATTCCATCACATTCCTGACTTGTGCCTTGTAGATGGTAGACAGGCTTTGGGCAGTTAAGAGGTGAGTTACTTGCGGCAGGATTCCTAGCCTCTTGGCCTGCTCGTGTAGTCACAATATTTATATGGCTGCTCCAGTCCAGTTTCTGGTCAACGGTAAACCCCAGGATGCTGATAGTCCTTGAATGTCAAAGTTTGATGGTTAGATTCTCTCTTGTTGGAGGTGGTCATTGCCTGACACTTGTGTGGAGTGAAAGTTACTTGCCACTTGCTGCATTTAGACATGGACTGCTTCAGTATCTGAGGGGTCACAAATGCATTGGCGGACATTCCTAATTCTGACCTTATGATGAAGCGGCTGAAGATGGTTGAGCCTAGGACACTACCCTTAAGAGTCAACCACATTGCTGTGGGTCTGGAGTCACATGTGGGTGGTCATCATCAGACTTCTAATTCCAATTTTTTATTGAATTTAAATTCCACCACATGCTGTTCAGCATACAAGTAACCCTCTGTTTTGGCTTCACCAGGTTGATACTTCATTTTTCAGGTATGCCTAGTGCTGCTCCAGGCATGCCCTCCTGCACTCTTCATTGAACCAGGGTTAATCCCCTGGCTTGGTGGTAATGGTAGAGTGGGGGATATGCCAGGCCATGAGGTTACAGATTATGTTTGAGCACAATTCTACTCCTGCTGATAGCCCACAGCGCCTCATGGATGCCCAGTCTTGGTTGCTGGAGCTCTTTGAAATCTATCCCTTACCACAGTCATAGTGCCAAACAACACGATGGAGGATATCCTCAATGTGAAGACAGGACTTAGTCTCCACAAGGGACTATGTGGTAGCCACTCCTGCCAATACTCTCAGACAGTTGCACTTGCAGCAGGCAGTTGCTGAGGATGAGATCAAATATGTTTCTCCCCTTTTGTTGGTGCCCTCACAACCTGCTGCAGACCCAGTCTAGCAGCTATGCCCTTTAGAACGCAGCCAGCTTGGTCAGTAGCGGTGCTACCAAGCCACTCGGTGAGTTTCGGTGATGGGCATTGAGGGTCCCCGCCCAGAGAACATTGCGCCCTTGCCACCCTCAGCGCTTCATCCAAGTAGTGTTCAACATGGAGGAGCACTGATTCATCAGCTGGGTGGAGAGGGGAGGATGGGGGTGGTACATGTTAATCAGCAGGAGATTTCTTTACCCGTGTTTGACCTGATGCTGAGACGCATCATGGGGTCTGGAGTCGATGTTGAGGACTCCCAGGGCAACTCCCCCCCTAATGTACACCACTGTGTCGCCACCTCTACTGGGTCTGTCCTGCTGGTGGGACAGGACGTACCTCGGGATGGTGGCATCTGGGACATTATCTCTAAGGTATGATTCCATGAGTGTCAGGCTGTTGCTGGATTGGTCTATGAGACAGCTTTCCCAATTTTGGCTCAGTTGTTAGTAAGGACAACTTTTCAGGGTTAACAGGACTGAGTTTGCTGTTGTCATTTCCGGTGCCTAGGTCGATGCCAGGTGGTCTGTCCGATTTCATTCCTTTCAGACTTGTTTTGGCGATTTGATCCAACTGAGTGGCTCGCTAGGCCATTTCAGAGGCCATTTCAGGGGCAACGACATTGCTGTGGATCTGGAGTTACATGTAGGTCGGACCAGGTAAGGACAGATTTCCTTCCCTTAGGGACCCAGAAATGGAACATTAGTTAACCAGACAAGTTTTTACAATGGTTTCATGATCCTCATTAGATTTTTAATTGCAGACTTTTATTGAATTCAAATCTGCCATGGTGGGATTTGAACCCATGTCCTCAGATCATTATTCTGAGGTCTCTGGAATACAAGTCCTGTGACAATACCATTATGTAATCACCTCCACATCCCAAAGCCCTATACAGCAAATGAAATACAGTCACTGTTGTACTTTTGGAAGCGCAGTAGCCAGTAGCTTACAAGCTCCCACCAAAGCAATGTAATAATGATCAGATCATCTGTTCCAGTGACTGAGGGATAAATACTGGCCCAGGAAACGAGGGAGAATTCCCCTGCTCTTCTTCCAATGGGATCTTTCACATCAACCCGAGGGGGTGGGGGGTGGGGAGAGATCGGGCTTCAGCTCAATTTTTCATACTAAAGACAAGATGAAGCAAATACAAGTTGTGATGAGAGCTTAGGAAGTAATTTTGGTAACATCAGAAGCAGAGGCATTGCCTCCACATTATATTTCCTGAGCCTGGTATTTCAGTGGAGGTCTTGAGCAGTTGCTTCTGATAAAAACAGTATCAAGCAACATCACACACACAGACCATCTGCTAATATCGGCAAGACAAATAACCAAGCTAAGGTACCACCTTGTAAAGGATATTCTGAGACAATTAGCAGTCCAAATGAAAATGACTGTCACTTTTGCTCATCGTGCTCAAGTGTCATTAACCCATGTCCATTCATAACACCAGTCATCTTCACCTCAATAAAATGTACAACATTCCTGGAGGTCTTGACAAAGTTAATCCTGGGCAGATGTTTCCTATGGCTAGAGGGGCTAGAACTATGTGGCACAGTCTCATGATATGGGGCTGGCTATTTAGGACTGAGATGAGAAATTTCTTTATTTAGACGATTGTGAATCATCAGAATTTTCTACCCAGAGATCTGTGGTTGCTCAGTGCTGAGTATATTCAAGACTGAGATCAATAGATCTTTGGGCACTAAGGGAATCAAGGGATAGTGTGAGAAGGTGGAGTTGAGGTAGATGATCAGCCATGGTCTCAGTGAATGATGGAGTGGACTCAAAGGGCACTAAGGGAATCAAGGGATAGTGTGAGAAGGTGGAGTTGAGGTAGATGATCAGCCATGGTCTCAGTGAATGATGGAGTGGACTCAAAGGGCTGAAAGGCTAGTCCTGCTCCACAAAGGGGACAAATCCAACCTGGCCAATTATCACCCCATCAGTCTACTCTAAAAGTCATGGAAGATGTCATTGACAGTGTTATCAAGCAGCACTGTTTCAACAATAACTTGTTCACCAATGCTTAGTTTGAGTTCCGTTAGGGCCACTTAGTTACAGACCTCATTATATAGTTTTGGTCCAAACATGGACAAAATAAGTGATTTCCAGATGAAAGGTGAAAGTGACTGCCTTTGACATCAAGCAGCATTTGACTGAATATATCAAGGAGCCCTCAGGAAACTGAAATCAATGGGAATCGGGGGGAAAATCTCTTCACTGGATAGAATCATGCCTAGCACAAAGAGATGGCCTTGTCTGCTGGAGGTTAATCTTCTCAGTCCCAGGGCATTGCTGCAGGAGCTCCTCAGTAAAGTGTCCTAGGCCCAAACATCTTATCTGCTTCATTAATGACCTTGTTCCATCATAAAGTCAGAATTTGGGATGTCTGCTGATGATTGCAGTGTAGAGTTTGCATCTTGTCAGATAATGAAGCAGTCCAGGCCCGCATGCAACAAGACCTGGACAACAGTCAGGCTTGGGTTGATAGATGGAAAAATGGCATTCATGCCACATAAGTGCAAGCAATGACCATCTCCGACAATAGGGAATCCAACCATCTCTCCTAGATGGTCAACGGCATTATCACTGAACCCCTCAATAAGAATATCCAGGGGGTCAGCATTGACCTGAAACTTCGCTGGGCCAGCCATACAAATACTCTGGCTACAAGAGCAGGTCAGGAGGCTGGGAATTCTGCAGCGAGTAACTCACCTGATTCCCCAAAGCCTGTCTGCCATCTATAAGGTACAAGTCAGGAGTGTGATGGAATACTCGCCACTTGCCTGGATAAGTGCAACTCCAACAACACTCAAGCACTCAAGAAGCTCGACACCATCCAGGGCAAAATAGCTGATTGATCAACACCCCATCCAACACCTTAAATATTTACTTGCGCTACCACCGACACACATTGGTAGTAGTGTGTACCATCTACAAGATGCACTGCAGCAACTCACTAAAACTCCTTCAACAGCACCTCCCAAACCTGCGACCGCTAATACTTAGAAGGACAAGAGCAGCAGATGCATGGGAACATCACCTTCAATTTCCCTTTAAAGCCACAAACCATCCTGACTTGGAAATATACCACCAGTCCCCCACTGTTGTTGGGTCAAAATCCTGGAACTCCCACCCTAACACTTGGGTGTACCTACACCACTTGGATTTTTTTTTATTCATTCAACAGATGTGGGCTTTCGGACCAGCATTTATTGCCCATCCCTAATTGCCCTTGAGAAGGTGGTGGTGAGCTGGCGTCTTGAACAGCTGTAGTCCATGTGATGTAGGTATACCCCAGTGCTGCTAGGGAGGCTGTTCCAGGATTTTGACTGTAATGGTTCAAGAAAGTGGTTCATCATTATCTTCTCAATGGCAGTTAGGGATGGGCAACATATCGTGGGTGTCAGCTTCTGATCTCTCATGTGGACTAAAAAATATGATAGCACCATGTCAAAGAAGAGTAAGATTGTTCTCACCGATATGCTGGCCAATATTTATCTTTTAATCAATATCACCTAAAAAAGGTGTTTGGTCATTGCTGTGTGAGAGAGCTTGCTGTGTGCAAAATGGGTGGAACTCCCACCCTAACACTTGGGTGTACCTACACCACTTGGATTTTTTTTTATTCATTCAACGGGTGTGGGCTTTTCTCCTCATTATAACAGTGACTACACTTCAAAGATCCTTTATTGGTTGTAAAGTCATCCTGAAATTGCTATAGAAAGACTTCGCTTTACTTTACATAAAGAGAAACAGTTTTCATTGCCAAGAGGTTCAATAACCAAAGAGCACAATCAGGGAAGTGAAGAGTATACACCAAGTTGATGATGATCTGGGATGGCACTGCCTCATCAAGATGAGGTCCCTTTAACTGGATGGCTCAACCTGTGACATCAAAGTGATCCTGATCCGCACACTGAGCATCCCAGTGAGATCAGGCATCACAACAGGTTTGTAAACTGGGTCAGTTTGAGGCAAGAGGCTGCACAAGCAATTTAAATGAAGGAGAGGGGGCTGCACTGAGACTAGCTGGTTGAATTCTCTAGGAGTCAATGTGGTTGGCAAGAACATCTGATCAGCTTTGTTTTGTGACAGGAGTGTGAAGCTTGGAAATATTGTGAACAGGCTGTCACTGGGAAAGTTATTTTGGAGGTGATTTGTTTAGACCTGTACTTCCAGCTTGTATCATTCCCTCTGAAAATCAAAGTAACAGTAAAATTCACTGTAGCAAAGGTGCAAATCCTACAACTAGAAGTCAGTGATTGCTGGCGGTTCTGACCAGCTTGTCCTAGACCCTAGCAGAGAGTGTGTGGGACAGTTCAGCTGGATTAACAATTTAAACAGTGCAGGGAGTCAGCCCGAACTCACCATCTAAACAAGAAAGAGGCTTCCTATTGAAATGACTGATTGATATGGAGCTGTGCCCCTTTCAGAGTGAAGTTTTGGGACTGCATGAATGGGACTAAATAAGGGGAGGCGCCGAGAGGGAGAGAGAGAACGAACAATTGGATAACTTCCAGTACAAGTATCCACCAGCACTGAAAGCCCAAAGTTATGGTTCGAAGAAACTTCTTCACAAGAGGGTTTTTGAACAAGTGCTATTGTGACAAGGAATGGAAGAGGAGAAGAGAAAGTGGGGGATTAAGTGGCATCAGCTGAAGAGCTTGCACTGGACACAGGTGGACAATCCAAATGGTGCCATTCTCTGCTGTAATGGAGCAGCAGACGGTGAATGGATTGGAATGGGCAGCAGGTTACAGTCATCATTTGTGCCAGTGCAGAGGATCAAGCAGATTCTACAGTGTGAACATCTAAACAAATTCAGTAACACTAAGGGCACAGCAGGGTCAAGAGCTTCACTTGTCATGACCTGATCTCCAGTGGCTTTGCGCAAGCCTGGATTACAGTTACTGATATTTACCAGGGCTCAAGTGGGCAGCAATGCCCCTAGAGCTGTACTGACCAAACTTGTTACTTGTCCACACAGCTCAACACTGGTCCAGGTGGCAACTTTCGGAACAAAATTGAATAGATATGTTTACAGGTTAAAGGGCTTCCTATGAGGATCAATATAAAAGGCCTGCAGTCATCAGTCATCCTTGTTTTAGCAATCCAGTGATTTGAGAGATTTCTTTTTCTGTCACAGACTGATGTCAGATCTGTTGCGTTCTTATAATGATATAAGAACTCGAGTGTGACCTCCAGTCTGAAATTGTTGATTCCAGTTTGAGGGTTGGGTCAGACCTCAGGCACAACTATTGCCAGATTTATCTTACCAGTTTCCACTGACCAGAATCCAAATGTGGGACATGTGGATCTGGTATTATTTCAGATCTCCAGCATCTGCAGTATTTTGCTTTTATCCAACTTTGGGACATGTGGGTCTGGCAGATCTTCCTGCAGGATTTGGTGCATTGCCCAACTTGCCTATCACCAAATCCACTGGGGCCAGATTTACTTACCAACAGGTTAATGTCTTGCAAGAGAGTTGAGGGAACAATCCCTTGTAGAGAGAGAGGACCACCTTCAAAGACTATTCTCTGCAGCAATTGGTGGCATGCGTATCCTCAATGTGGGACCGGAGTCTTTTATCCATTGGACCTTGGAACACCATCCCTCCTGATCTTGCTGCTTGGAGTTTCTTCAGGTAAGGCGGCCTTTGATACTGGGAGCTTCATTGGTGAATAAGCAAAGGAGTAGCTGCAGCAGAACCTTCAGGCATTTCCGAATTGGCACAAAATGATGTGGGGGTTGGGGGTGGGAGAATACTGCTCACTTTGTAGCTATGTATAGGCCCCTCCCACTCCCCTCCACCAATCCAATCCACCATTCCCCTCTCCGCCAGTCAAAAGCTTTCTGCTCCATCTGCCTTTGAGGTTTTTTCTGGAACTCAATATCCTTTGTACCAACCTCAGGGGAGTCTACCACACTTAGGGTCATCTATGCTGCGTGGCAGGACAATTCCCTGTGCTTCCATGTCTAGCGAGTCACTCTGGATATTTGACTGTAGGAGACTAGAAGTAGTGAGTATCCTCTCTGTTAGCAACTTGAGCTTCAAGGTTGTCATTTGGTGTCAACAAACTCTTTTCTGGGGTTTGCCAAAAGTTAATATTGTATAGGAGCAGGGGAGGGAGGGGAACAGTATGTGGAACTGTCCTCCAAAGTTAGGAGATCCAAAACATGTCTTAAAATCGAGGGCATGTCTCAAGAAACTTTCCCCAGGCAAACTGTGCTGGTGCACCTTGGTAATTAGGTCCATGTTTCCCTCATTTGATCTGTCAATGTTCAGGAGCTGATATTTCATTCAAACATTTCTGGCTTAGTACTGTCAAGAAGCTATGCTCCTTTATTTTTGAAAAAATGAGTTTTCAACTTTCAACTGACTGGAAATTTTATAATTAGAACGGATACAAAGCAAACTGCTTCAAAATACAAGGCTACATTCTAAGATGAAGGTGAGAAACAAACAACTCACCCTCAGGAAAGTGTGAAGAGAGAGGGATCCTATAATTCAGACACCCATCGAAACTCGTCACTGTCTCAGGAAGAGATATTAAACATTAAAAGTACTGGATATTGAAACAATGGCTGCCACAGACAGACACACCCAAAACCTGGGTGAAGAATTTCACGGCAAGGCTGCCCAGCCAGCCACCTGAGGGAGATTGCAAGTGACGCAGGCAGTGTCAAGAAAGTCTTGAGCAGAGGAAGCGGGCTGAAGGCTGCTCGGTCCCTTTTGGAACAGGAGTGTTGTCTGGCTCGAGAAGTCAACTCTACCAGAAGCCCACCAGTGAACCAAGGTCTCATAATATAATCGCGTGATCTTTTTCCAAACACATCCAAGAAACCAGCTAATCCAGATCAGCCACAGCGTTTTAAAATCTACACCTCAAGGACACGTAACTATATATTCTTTTATCTTTTTTAAAATTGGATTCTAACTCCCCTTATTTCTGATGTGTGCGTGGCGGTGGGGAGCGATTACTAGACATCTTGGTTTAATTATTTTTCTCAGGTCTAGTTGTTGAGAAATTTGCTCTTCCTTTGACTCAAGAAAACTTTGTTTGATTGGCTCCTTATTGCTCACAGCTCAAGTAGTTAAATACATTGATTTGGAAAAGGCATATTCTCATTGAAAAGAATCCTAAACATTTGTTGTGACCAAATGAGGAGGTTGAATAGAGGGGAGCCAGTTCATTCCTCCTCACCTAGTCATAACAGTACCTGCGTTCCAAACCATACTATGGCTTAAAGGAATGGTATCAGCTCCCAGTAAGTTATAAGGTGTTAACACTGTAAAGAAAGGAAGACTGGTGTAAAGGTATCGTTCAAGTTGCAGTGACACAGACGTAGGAACTCTGAACAACCCCCAATAAAGTTTCAAGTCATTGCTGAATGCTGTGACTGTGATTGCTGGTTCAAGCTGAACTCGAGATCGTTGGACACCAGGCTCAAGTCCTGCGTTCAGATGGCATCAGCAAATTAGAAGCGGAAAAAGCAATTGCATTGCTGTATCAGGACCAGGGTGATCTCCTGGACTCAATCTGATGGTCAAAGGGGGTTGGAGAGGAATTTCCCAGATTTTTATTTCCCAAAATTGGTCCCAGTCTTTACATCTGGTTTCTTGCCTCTCCCGGGTGATCACACGGTGGGTGGGTGGGAGACAGGGGGGGCAGGGGTGTCTATATATTGCAATGGACAAAGCACCATCGTTATATGTGACTGGCTGGAGACGCAAGTGTGTCTTTCACTTCTGGAAATTAACTACCTAACTGTGTGTTGTCTGAATTGCGCACAGATCACAGCAAAGAACAGAAAGGGGAAGAAGTGACATCTCCAATGAGGTAATTATCTCTGGACTACGAGAATTCTCTGAACCATGTACCAGGCAGGCCAATCCTCAGTCTGCCCATATAAAAAGACTCGGTGGATAAAAGTCATGAAGCTTTTCCTATTCAGTAAATATAATCTTGCACACTGCTGTCCCTTCTCTCAGTCATGCCACTGCTTGAAGTAGACAATGAAAAGTGACCAAATCAGTAAAATTTCTGGACAATTGTTCGCAAACTTCCTGAGGCTCTGGGAGAGAAGAATCATAGGTTAAAGTAACCCTGGAACTGCCAATGTCCTCCTAGGAACTTTTCAAGTTCCCCTGTAAAGAAGTGTAGTGATGCCATACTCACTCCACAAAGGGTGATGGCTCTGTGACAAGGGGACCATTTGGCTCAATATGCCTGTGCCAGCACTTTGAAAGAGCTATCTAATTAGTCCCTGCCCTTTTCCCACAGCCTTGCAAAATATTCCCTTTCATGTATCTAATCGAATTCACTTCTGAAGGTTAGGGAATGGAATTATTAGTGAAGGGAATTCTGTCCTGTGATCCCCAAAGTTCAGTAACCCAATCCCCAAATCTCATGTCAGTAAAGCCTGGATGTGGCTTGTTCAGTCACTAAAGAACTGGTGGCACTTTCAAAAGCCCCTAAAATACATCAAGGAATATCCCCAAACCCTGACTGAAACAAAAGTTGTGAATTGGTACGAAATAAATGCTAAGGGGTAGGGTTTGGGAGTGAAGAATTGAGTGGGGGAAACCTAGAGAAGACTAACATCCTCACTCTATATATTAAGGGACTGAGTTGATTGCTGGGTTTCCAACTTTCCAGAAATTTAAAATCCTGGATGTTGTTATAAGCAAACCTGGGGGGAAAAAAATATACAGCATATTTTAAAAATTACCTTTTGTTCCATTTTCTTAAAACACTTCCGATTATTCGTTAGAAAAATATTGGAGATGGGCAAAATAGCAACTGGAGGCAGGAAGTAAGGTGATAAAACCTCCAGGAATACATCCAGCCAGAGTTGGCAACCCTAGTTGTGTGACTCACGTCATTTATATATTATGACAAAATAAGATCTGTACGAATTGATAATTATGGGTGGCACAAAAACACGTGCAGAATTTGATCTGTGTTGAATAATCACTGACTACTGAGGCACAAGTGGGTCTAAATAACAGTTTAACAAACAGAGGCAGCACATTAATGGCACAGTAATTAACTTGAGCTATAATAGGCTTTATTTTGGAAATAATTAGTTCCCAAACTCTCATTACCAATGGCTTGCCAAAATACAATTGAGTTTCCTTTCGATCACAGCTGCTAAAAGTTACAACCAATCAACACAATGTTAACCCTTCGCTACCCAGAGGCTTAAAAAAACTTTCACCCAATAGGAGCTTAGAATTCCTATTTTGGGGCCACCTTCTCGGTTTGGCTTTGGGATTCTCATGAGACAACATGTGTTTATAGCTCACAGGTCATGTTGTGCATGCCCCCAGGCACTTGGGAGAGTAGAATGAGATGCCAGAGAGCAGTAGAAAATAAAGGAAAAAAAAATGCCTACAAATAATATGGCACCTTCATTGGACAGCTGCCAATTAGGCTCTTTAACCACTTATCAACTTGCCTGGCCACCTCCAAGGATTTGTGTATATGGATACCATATACTCACCTGCATATACGTTTACCTATATATTCATATATGCTCATCTACACATTTCAACATCCCGCCATCTATAGTACATCGTCCTTCAACATTAGTCCTTCCAAACTTTACAGTTCTTCACTGAAGGCTATGTTTCTGCTCTTTTCACCATCTTGGCTAATATCATGCTGAAGTCTATAACTATTCTCATCACTGTCCACTACTAGCTAAGTTTTGTAATATCTGCAAACTTTATAATGCTGCTCCCTACATCCAGGTCTAGGCCATTTACAAAAATCGGAAAGAGTAACGGACCCAAAACTGGCCCTTGGGGAACAGCACTGCAAACCAACTTCCAGTCTGAAAAACAGCCATCCACCATCTTACATTACTATATCCTGACCTTAGGACATTCAAAAGTGTTCTGTAGTTAATTAAGATATTTGAAGTGTAGTCACTGGTGTAATGAAGGAAACACAACAGTCAATTTGTGCACAATAAGGTCCCACAAACAGCAATGTGATAATGACCAAATCGTCTGTGTTTGTGATGTTGACTGAGAGATAAATGTTGGCCAGGACACTAAGAATAATTCCATTACTCTTTTACATCAGAGCCTCTGTGTAACTTCTTATCTGAAAGACAGTGCAGCATTCCCTCAGTACTGCACTGATATCAGCTGCAATTACATGCTCTGAAATGGAACCGAATGCACAACCTTCTGAGTCAAGGTGAGATTTATACCACTAAGCAATAGCAGATACTACACCAAGTGTTGTAAACTATGGTTGGACCATAACCAAGGATGTTTAACTGCTTGAACCCCACCACACCTCCAGCCACCTTACATTCATGTTCCCATGATGAGGCAAGCATTTGATAATAAACAAAAACAGAATTACCTGGAAAAACTCAGCAGGTCTGGCAGCATCGGCGGAGAAGAAAAGAGTTGACGTTTCGAGTTCTCATGACCCTTCGACAGAACTAGGCGAATCCCAGGAAGGAGTGAAATATAAGCTGGTTTAAGGTGGTGGGGGGGTGGGGTTGAGTGGGGGGAGAGAAGTGGAGGGGGGTGGTGTGGTTGTAGGCAAAAGCAGTGATAGAAGCAGATCATCAAAAGATGTCACAGACAGCAGGACAAAAGAACACATAGGTGTCGAAGTTGGTGATATTATCTAAACGAATGTGCTAATTAGGAATGGATGGTAGGGCACTCAAGGTATAGCTCTAGTGAGGGTGGGGGGACCATAAAAGATTTAAAAATATTTTAAAATAATGGAAATAGGTGGGAAAAAGAAATATTTATATAATTTATTGGAAAAAAACAAAAGGAAGGGGGAAGAAACAGAAAGAGGGGTGGGGATGGAGGGGGGAGGTCAAGTTGTTGAATTCAATATTCAGTCCGGAAGGCTGTAAAGTGCCTAGTCGGAAGATGAGGTGTTGTTCCTCCAGTTTGCGTTGGGCTTCACTGGAACAATGCAGCAAGCCAAGGACAGACGTGGGCAAGAGAGCAGGGTGGAGTGTTGAAATGGCAAGCGACAGGGAGGTTTGGGTCATTCTTGCGGACTGACCGCAGGTGTTCTGCAAAGCGGTCGCCCAGTTTACGTTTGGTCTCTCCAATGTAGAAGAGACCGCATTGGGAGCAACGAATGCAGTAGACTAAGTTGGGGGAAATGCAAGTGAAATGTTGCTTCACTTGAAAGGAGTGTTTGGGCCCTTGGACGGTGAGGAGAGAGGAAGTGAAGGGGCAGGTGTTACATCTTTTACAGGGGCATGGGGTGGTGCCATAGGTGGGGGTTGGGGAGTAGGGGGTGATGGAGGAGTGGACCAGGGTGTCCCGGAGGGAACGATCCCTACGGAATGCCAACAGTGGGGGTGAAGGGAAGATGTGTTTGTTAGTGGCATCATGCTGGAGTTGGCGGAAATGGCGGAGGATGATCCTTTGAATGCGGAGGCTGGTGGGGTGATAAGTGAGGACAAGGGGGACCCTATCATGTTTCTGGGAGGGATGAGAAGGCGTGAGGGCGGATGTACGGGAGATGGGCCGGACATGGTTGAGGGCCCTGTCAACGACCGTGGGTGGAAAACCTCGGTTAAGGAAGAAGGAGGACATGTCAGAGGAACTGTTTTTGAAGGTAGCATCATCGGAACGGATGCGATGGAGGCGAAGGAACTGAGAGAATGGGATGGAGTCCTTACAGGAAGCGGGGTGTGAGGAGCTGTAGTCAAGGTAGCTGTGGGAGTCGGTAGGCTTGTAATGGATATTGGTGGACAGTCTATCACCAGAGATTGAGACAGAGAGGTCAAGGAAGGGAAGGGAAGTGTCAGAGATGGACCATGTGAAAGTGATGGAGGGGTGGAGATTGGAAGCAAAATTAATAAATTTTTCCAAGTCCTGACGAGAGCACGAAGCAGCACCGAAGTAATCATCGATGTACCAGAGAAAGGGTTGTGGAAGGGGGCCGGAGTAGGACTGGAACAAGGAATGTTCCACATACCCCATAAAGAGACAGGCATAGCTGGGGCCCATGCGGGTACCCATAGCCACACCTTTTATTTGGAGGAAGTGAGGGTAGTTGAAGGAGAAATTGTTCAGTGTGAGAACAAGTTCAGCCAGACGGAGAATAGTGGTGGTGGATAGGGATTGTTCGGGCCTCTGTTCGAGGAAGAAGCTAAGGGCCCTCAGACCATCCTGGTGGGGGATGGAGGTGTAGAGGGATTGGACGTCCATGGTGAAGAGGAAGCGGTTGGGGCCAGGGAACTGGAAATTGTTGATGTGACGTAAGGTATCAGAGGAATCACGGATGTAGGTGGGGAGGGACTGGACAAGGGGAGAGAGAAGGGAGTCAAGATAACGAGAAATGAGTTCTGTGGGGCAGGAGCAAGCTGATACGATCGGTCTACCGGGGCAGTTCTGTTTGTGGATTTTGGGTAGGAGGTAGAAGCGGGCCGTCCAAGTTTGGGCGACTAAGCATTTCAACACTCCACCCTGCTCTCTTGCCCACATGTCTGTCCTTGGCTTGCTGCATTGTTCCAGTGAAGCCCAACGCAAACTGGAGGAACAAAACCTCATCTTCTGACTAGGCACTTTACAGCCTTCCGGACTGAATATTGAATTCAACAACTTTAGGTCTTGACCTCCCCCCTCCATCCCCACCCCCCTTTCTGTTTCTTCCCCCTTCCTTTTGTTTTTTTCCAATAAATTATATAGATTTTTCTTTTTCCCACCTATTTCCATTATTTTAAAATATTTTTAAATCTTTTATGCTCTCCCCACCCCCACTAGAGCTATACCTTGAGTGCCCTACCATCCATTCCTAATTAGCACATTCGTTTAGATAATATCACCAACTTCGACACCTATGTGTTCTTTTGTCCTGCTGTCTGTGACATCTTTTGATGATCTGCTTCTCTCACTGCTTTTGCCTACAACCACACCACCCCCCTCCACTTCTCTCCCCCCACCCAACCCCACTCCCCCACCACCTTAAACCAGCTTATATTTCACCCCTTCCTGGGATTCGCCTAGTTCTGTCGAAGAGTCATGAGGACTCGAAACGTCAATTCTTTTCTCCTCCGCCGATGCTGCCAGACCTGCTGAATTTTTCCAGGTAATTCTGTATTTGTTTTGTATTTCCAGCATCCACAGTTTTTTGTTTTTTGTTTTTATCTAAGCATTTGATAATAGTGTCTATGATACCCACCTTCCTCCATGCTCCAGAAATGGCCACATACATAGTGCGCTTTTTTTTTGTGGAGCGCACATAAACATTGAATTATTTGAGTCACCCAGAAGGCAATCAGGATCTCAATACAAGCTCGATTGACACCCCATCCACCACCCTAGACATTCACTCCTTCCACTACCAGTGGACCATGGCTGCAGTGTGTACATCTACAGCAACCCGCCAAGGCTTCTTTGACAGCACCTCCCAAATCCACAACGTCTGCCACTGAGGAGGACAAGTGCAGGAGGCACTTGGGAACACCACCACCTGCAAGTTTCCCTCCAAGCCACACACCTTCCTGACTTAGAAATATATCACCATTCCTTCACTGTTGCTGGGTCAAAATCCTGGAATTTCTTTTCTAACAGCACTGTGGGTGTACCTACACTACATGGATTGCAGTGGTTCAGGAAGGCAGTTCACCACCACCTTCTCAAGGTCAATAAATGCCAGTGATGCTCATATCCAATGAACAAATAAAAAGTCACACAGATCATAGCCTTCCTGGGGTATATTGCTCACCCCACACCAAATGGTGCAGTTACTCACTTAACCACTGGAGGAGCTCTACACGATGGAATAAAAAACAGCCTAAACTTATTCTCATTCTGTCTCATTCACAAAAACCGTCAGGTACCACATTTAAAAATGTCCAGCAAGGAAACAGAGGGGTGGGAAAAGGGACATTGAAGCAGATTTCCATCTATTTCTGAAATGATATAGCTACAAAAACTGCATCGAAGCACTGTGGCACAGAGTAAAAGTAATTATTTATGCTTCTTAAATTATTAAAACATGAACGATGGAAATGGAACATTTTAGCGCAGAGTTTCCTATTGCCAGTTTAATGATTAAACACCTCCTAGAAGATTAAGATAGTTTCACCTACATAAACCCAGTCAGTCCATCCATAAAAAATCTTTTCGCCTTGAAAGACTGAGTGACATTTAAACATAAGAGTTAGAAATTCATCGGGGGGCATAGTGTAAAGCAACAGGTAGTGAAATCTGGCACCCATCATTTCACTCCGTTCGATTTATAGCAAAAAACAATATTGAAATCAGACTGGTCGATTCGCTATCGTCCAGTTTACGCTATTTTCCAAGACAAATTTCTATCGCCACATGGGGCAAAATCAGACTCTGCCAGCGACACAAAACAGGTTGGTCGCCGAATCAGTCATTTGTTTTACATTGAGGCGGAATGGAGGAGTAAACCATGTAGCTGTGTAAAACCGGTCAGAGATTTGGGATGAGCTGCATTGGCGCTGTTGAACTGATGTAGACTAATTCTGGTGCATTCACCTTTCGGCCAATGACGAGGTCGCCGAGATGTTTTTTTTTGGGGGGGGGTGGGGGGGGAAAGAAGAAGGATTTGTGGGAAAGGGAATGCCCTCCCCACTGGCCCCTTGCCTTCAACCACAACCTAAGGGAGGCAGGGTGAACAGCAGAGTGTGCTGACTGATTATTAGTGGTTTTCAGGTCTAGCATCAGGCCAACAAGTAATCAAATTCAAACAGTACTAACACTGCAACGAAATAGGCTGAGTTCCACCTTTATAAAATTATTCCATTTCCTCAGTAGGATATTTTAACAAAAGGCCTGTGCCTTTAAGCAATGTTACTTAAAAGCTGTTTCCACCAGAGGAGTAAAAGAGAGAAATATTGAACTGCACAATCAGTACAAAAACCACAGGAAGCTTTCCAACAAGTTATCTCTAGATTCAAGGGTTCTCCTGGAAAGGGTAGGACAGCTAGCAGACTATAATGTTTAGCAGCAGTAAATGTGTGGAAAATGAAAAGAGCCATCTTAATGGCTAAAGGAGGCTTAAAATTGAGAGTAAATTCAACTCGGCGCTAACCAAGTATCTAAACCACTAAAAAGGGCCCTGCTACTAATTAATAATTAAAAGCAAAATTCAAGTCAGCGATTCACAAATGCATTCCTTTATAAAAAGTTAATTTGTAAAGCCCCTTAGACAAAAACAATCCATTCGCAAAAAAATTAGGTTTACAAACAAAAGTCCATCATTACATTTGCAAAAATCAATTCAAATGCACAAATGAAAATCAATTGTCGAAACGTAACTGAATTCCTAATTGACAAAATACATTTGCAAAATGAAACGTTAAATTCAAGCAGCAGGGTAGCTGAAATGAAAAAAAAAGACTTTTGGTACAAGTCACAATTTAAACCAAAATGGGAAACTAAGAGTCAGAGAAGGGGGAATAGCAACTTTCTGGCCACTTTCCCCCATGAATTTAAAAGTGACTTTGTGGCGCGAGTGAATGGTTCTCAGCTGTCCCCGTCACTCGCTGGAACCTGAGACGGTACAAATCAGCTGTACAAACTTGCCTCGTATCCAGAAGAGCGAGGAATCCAATCTGCAGCGGTACACACACTTCCCAAACTCTAATTCCACGCTCTGTCAGTCTCCATGAGTTGGCAGGAGTCCCGTGAGAGGCGTTGTCATGTGATGAAACAATTCCAGAGAAAGGAGGCGTTGCTTTCCTTCACAATAATAACAGTCCTGGGACAGAATGTTGTATCACTCTCAGCTCCTGCTACCTCCACAACACCTTCTTCTTCTCCCTCCTGTAAATCCAGAAGGTAAGAGAAGCTTGCTTGGGGTCTTCCTTGACCCTGCCTGACATTGTCTACGGCTCCTGCCACAAACCCTGTTCCCTTGCCACCAATTCCATCTCTCTCCCAGGCCACCGTCCAAGGCTGAGTTATCTTGTTTGCAGCCTTGGTGTGCTACTTGACCCCTCAGCTGAGCAACTGATCCAATATCTGCTCCATCACCAAGATCTTACTGGCTATGCACTGCAGGAACTCACCAAGGCTCCTTACACAGCACCTTCCAAACCCACGACTGCTACCATCTATGCCAGGGGTGGGGAATCTTTTTCTTATTACGGGCCATTCACACATAAACAAAATCAGCCACGGGCCACACATGCATAAAAATCAACCTAATTTAGTTTTTATTGAGAGAATACAGAAATGTTCAACTCACCCACTGTTTTAATGTGATGGCTGAATTTGAATATTATATTATTAAATATTATTATAGTAATTTAGCTGGCAAGTTTATCCAAAGCAAATTCATAACGATGATGATAAATGCTATTTTAAAGGTGCTACTGTCATAGGTCTATGTTTTTAGAAATCTTGTTGCAGGCCAGATGAAACGAGCAACTGGCTGGATCAGGCCCACAGGCCATAGGTTCCCTATCCCTGATCTAGAAGGACAAGGGCAGCAGACAAACAGGAACACCACCACTTGCAATAGCCCCTCCAAGCCATACACCATCTTCACTTGGAACTATGTCATCATTCCTTCACTGTCGCTGGATCAAAACCCTGGAACTCCCTCTCTACCAACACTGCTGGTGTACCTGCACCACTTGTTCTCTGTTCCTTTAAGTCACTGCTTAAAACCTATCCCTTTGACCAAGCTTTTGGTCACCTGTTTTAATATCTCCTAGTGTGACTTGGTGGTCAAGTGTTGTTTGATAATTGCTCTTGTGAAGCACCTTGGAATGTTTCGCCATGTTAAAGACACTATATAGATATTAGTTGTTGTTATTGTTAATGAGGATATAAGTGAAACAAGGCTTCAAAAAATTCAGCTTCGAATGTCCAAGTGTGGTGTAAAACCATCACAGGACCACCTTTGCCCCCAACAGCCCACTAAAATATGATTAAGCCTCCAGTAATGATCTCTAGTGAATGAGCTTTGAAATGTTTTAATCACAACCCAAACTGTACAGGTTGAAATGCATTCCTGCTGTTTAATGCTAAAAAACTGTAAAAATCTAAGGAGAAACAAATCCTTAATCCTTTAGTTTCAGAGGAGGCATTTTCTTTTGCACATATTACATTACATTACATTTACATTACACATCAAGAAAGAACTTGCATTTATGTAGCACCGTTCACAACCTCAAGATGTTCCAAAACACAGCAAATTAAATACTTTTGCAGAACAGTCGCTCTTGTCTTGCAGGCTGCCCGATAAATTTTGGGCAGGCCAACACAAGTACTTTACTGTATCCTGATTGTATTGGGGCTAGGGAAGCCAAAAGCAGTCTTGCCTTAGAGTCAGAAGATGGTGGGTTCAAGTCCCACTCCTGAGACTAGGGGTTCCTCCAACACTATAAGCCTTTGTGGTTCTGCACTCATCCAATTCTTGCATCCTGATCATCCCTGATTTTAATCGTTACATCATTGGTGGCTTTGCGTTCAGCTACATGGGGCCTAAGCACTGGAATTCCCTTCCTAAACATCTCTATCTCTTCCTTTAAGACACTCCTTGAAGTTAACCTCCTTGACCAAGCTTTTGATCATCTGCACTAATATCTCCTTCGTGGCTGGGTGTCAAATTTTTCTTGAAAATGCTCCTGTAGAGCATCTTAGGTATTTTACTATGCTGTGGGTGCTGTGTAAGGTAAAAGTTATTTTTTGTGAGGAATTCCAGAGTTTAGAACTCAGGTGGCAGAAGGCTGCCAATGGTGGAAACATTGGAAATCAGGGATGTGCAAGAGTCCAGAATTGGAGAGCACGGAGATCTCAGAAGGTTGTAAGGCAGGAATTAGTTGTAGAGAGGGTTGAGATCATGGATCAGTGCAAATGAGCAGCTTGCCAACTGCAGGTTTGTAATAAAAATTAAAGTCAGTTCCCCCCACGCCTCGGGTTCCATCTGCAACAGAAGGGTGATCATTCATATCTGAGCAACCATGAAAAGTGCTGGGTAACAACAACATTATGTTCTGGCACCCTTGTTTAAGCTGCATTCCTGTGCAACAGTAAAAACACAATGCTCACAAAGTTATGGGAACTTTCAAATAATGGGTAAATAGCCAGACATTGCTGTGGATGAGATAAGGGCAGATGGATGGCGGTGCAGTGATATATCGTCTTGGTGATTGATAGACAGGTTTTAGACACACCAGATAGTGACATCTGTTTACAGTCACTCACACTTTAACTCGCTTCTGTCTCAAAGCACAACAGAGGCAAACTGCTATTTTCCTCTCAATGATCCCAGAAACTTGTAAAGGCTGCTGATTTTTACAATGCAGTTTTAAATAAGTTCTTGAAACTCTCCTGGGTGATTCTGACTCTGGGTGATAGTTTAAAACAGGCAAAATTGGCCATTAAACACCTCTCTCCCATTTAATTCCATAGAATTCTGCTGCAGAGGGGAGGGGGAGTTTATAAAAACAACACTGGTCGTCCAGGAGATATTCTCATAGCACAGCTTCGGATGGGGTAGTAGACAATGTTGGTTGACCTTTACATAAAATGCGCACACAACCTGCAAAAAACAAACCTCCTTGCTGTCTTTCACAGTACAGAAGGCCATTCAGCTCCTTGAGACTGTTCCATCATTCAATTAGATCATGGCTGCTATGTACCTCAACACCATTCAAATGATGGAAGCTCAGTGTTACACTTACAGACTGAATGCAGCTGTTCTGCAAAACAATCAATATCATGAGATATCTGGGACCATGCAGATTGTTGAGATTACATTGGTCTATTCAGTGACCAATGAATCAAGTGATGCCAATGGTTTAAATCGATGGATGCATAATCAAACTAAATATTCCTTTACTTCCTCCTTAAAGGTTCTCTCCTCTTTACTCTTGAAGGCATTGGATCCTTGCTGGGGTTGGGTTTCATTGTTTACCCTCTAATACATGGGCCAAGTGCTAGGCTGCTGAGATAAGGCAGAAAAACATACAGGACAAAGCAGTTCACTTGATTGTTAACCCAGACATCAGCTTAAACATTTACTCCTTCCACCACATCCATCTCCAAGATGAACTGCAGGAATTCACCAAGGGTCCTTTTGGATCCCTTCATCCCTTCATACATTCCCTGTATTGAAGAACATTTGGATAGTCTGGTAGAGTTGTAACCAGTTGTCATTAATGCACCATCTAGCAGTTTGTTGGATTTTACTACGAGCAGCTCTTAGCGCATTGAGTTTTCTCACTCAGAATTCATAATTAATGAGAGAGGACTGCTTGGCTTCAATAACAGGTTCCATCATAGTGCTTTTAGCCTCGAATCAGTCAGTATTTTTCCAGTCTTGCTTCTCTTATTTTGATAGTGTCTCACACTTTGTTCAGTTTCTCTTGTGCACACTGTGTGAAAATGCTGGAGAGCTCCTGTTTAATCAAACCATGGAACTGTTGGTTCTTATTTGGGTAGGCAGTATGGCTGATGTTGATATGAGAACGGCATTTCTACTTTGAATAAAAAAACTTCAAGGGTTGTATCCTCATCCTAGTGCACACCAGGGAGTGATCTGTATCACTCTGTGGTAGCTGTGTGTGTTGAGAGAGTCACGTCTGGTGATGATGGTGCCAATGCCCTGATTTTGAATGTCTCCAGGACACCTTGTGCATAGTTTGTTCTTAAAGGTAGCAGCAAAGCTCAATATTCTCCGTCTGTTCAGAGCTGCTAGGAAGGGAGTTCCAGGAACTTGACCTAGTGACAGTGAAGGAACAACAATATATTTCCAAGTCAGGGTGATGTGTAACTTGGATTGGAAATTACAGGTCGTGGTGTTCCCATGCGTCTGCTGCCTTTGTCTTCCTAGGTGGTAGGGGTCGCAGATTTGGATGGTGTTGTTGAAGGAGCCTTGGTGAGTTGCTGCAGTGTATCTTGTAGATGATACATAATGCTGTCACTTGTGCGTCGGTGGTGGAGGGAATGAATGTTTAAGGTGGTGGATGGGGTGCCACTTATTCAGGCTGCTTTGTCCGGGATGGTGTTGAGCTTCTTGAGTGTTGTTGGAACTGCACACATTTATGCAATTGGAGAGTATTCCAGCACACCACTGACTTGTGCCTTGCAGATGGTGGACAGGCTTTGGGGAGTCACAAGAATGGTAGAAGGATCTGGGACCTAAAGGGTTAACATGGGACTGAGCACACCGCCCACATGGTGATGCAAGAAGCCACATGACCTAGAGTTAAGGTTGGTCTAGAGATAGGTAGCAACATGTAAGGACTTAGCTAAGGGGCCTCTCCTTACCTTTACCGTAAATATGTACATAGTTCAGTAATGTTAATGTCTTCTTTGTAACTTCATCAAGACTGCTTCATGGTGTCCAAGCAATATACATCACAGGTAGTGACAACAGAACAAATCATGGTACGAGTGGTAGGATAGATCATGGTGGCAGCGGAGGGTTAAAAATCCACATCCTATCTACTGAAGAACTCAAGAAATGGACACCAGCAATGATTCTGCACTGAAACAACATACTCCAGAAGCAAGACACTGAGAAAACACACCTGAGAAGCTCCAGAGACACGAGAGCCTAGCAGCGGAAAAAAGGCAGAAGTTAAGCTGAAACAATGGTCTCCACTGAATCCTTGTGGAAGATCAGCTCCAACAAAGCAGAGCCAGCAGCCCACAGGGTGAGATAAAATTCTTTTGAAGTTCTAGGCAGGCCAGTTTAAAAAAAAATCTAGTCAGGCAGAAACTCCATTGTGCATTTTATGGCGAGCTCAAACTCCGACTCAGCGCTCTTCCCACCTGGCGCCCGAATCTAGAATGTAGCAAAAAAAATGAAAACAAAGAAAGAGGTCACACCCGGAGGAATTAAAAAAAAACAAATCAGGCGCCCTGCGATCCTTCGGTCTCCTAGTCAGCGAGAATTCTGACCTCCCGAACTATCCCTGACCCACAGCGTGCCATTGCAACTAAAACAACCCTCAGCAGCGATCTGCCCTGCAGCCATTTTGAGGCTTCTTCTTTCCCAGTGGACCGCCGCTGCCATTTTGAATTTCACGCTGAAACTGTGAAGTGCACGAAAATCCTATCAATACTGGTGAGGCCATCTTGAAATCGACTTCACTCTTAAAGGAACACCTACACACTATAATATTTGAAAGATGAATACAATTCTTCACTACCACCACCACCAATGGGCCTCACCTATGGCCCTGGCCAATCTCACAATTGGAGTGACTGGAGGAAAAGGTTCCTGACATATAGCACTGCTGCAGGATGAAATAAAAAGTCGGAGGCAGAAAAAAGTTAGTGCATTACTTTACTCCATTGGGCCGATTGCAGACAATATCATCATCAGACAATCCATGGATGAATCATCTGTTAAATTTGGTGATGTCTTAAAATCTTACGATCTCTTCTTCAACCCGAGACCTAACAAAATCATGGAATGCGCCAAATTTAACAGGAGAGTCCAGCAACCTGTCGATTCCTTTATCAATGATCAGAATAGATCATGGTACCAGTGGTAGGGTAGATTAAGAAGGTGAGTTGCTCTCTGCAGAATTTCCAGCCCTTGACCTGCTCTTGTAGCTACAGTATTTATATGGCTGGTCCAGTTCAGTTTCTGGTCAGTTGTAACCCCCAGGATGTTGATAGTGGGGGATTCAGCGAATGTTACTTGCCACTTGTCAGCCCAAGCCTGAATGTTGTCCAGATCTTGCTGCATATGGACACGGACTGCTTCAGTATCTGTGGAGTCGTGAATGGTGCCCAACATTGTGCAACCATCAGCGGACATCCCCATATCTGACCTTATGAAGGAGGGAAGATCATTGGTAAAGTAGCTGAAGATGGTTGTGCCCGACACTCATGCGCCAATGTTGCCGGATGATTGACCTCCAAAAACCAGAGCCATCTTCTTTTGTGCTAGTTATGACTCCATCCAGTGGAGAGTTTTACCCCAGTTCCCATTGACTTCAGTTTTGCTTGGCCTCCTTGATGCAACACTTAGTCAAATACTACCTTGTGGGGAGTGGGGAGTTATATAATCGAGAGTAGTGAGTTCCTTACTCCACCTTGGTCGGGCATTTCTTCTGAACTTTTCCTCTTCCGTATGATTGTGTAATGTTTTTCTTTCAGAGATCCACTCTTGGCGAGCCTGATCTCTTGCAGGGATGCTATGTTGATGTTCAGCCTATCAAGTACCATGTAGGAAACATGGCAGCCAATTTGCGCTCAGTAAACTCCCACAAGCAACTATGGGATAATGACTAGATAATCTGTTTTTTATGATGTTGATTGAGGGATAAATATTGGCCAGGATACCACCGGCATAGGGATGAAAATAGGGGATGCTCAAGAGGCCAGAATTGGAGGAGCACAGAGATCTCGGAGGAGGGCTGGTGGAGAATATGGAGATAGCGAGCAGTGAGGTGTCTGAAAACAAGGATGAGAAATTTACTTTTGAGGCCTTGTCTTATGTATATGTCATATTACAGGCAGTTTTTCTGTCCTCAAAATTCCAAGGACAGCTGTACTTCTTCAGTGTGTACTCAGTGAGAGCTTTTATTGAACTGACCCAAGATGTCTTCCCCAAGAGGCAGAGTGCCTCATGGCAGAGTCACATGATTATGGCAAGCCAGTTACTACAACACTGCATTTCCAAAGCCCAAACAATGTATAATACTACAGGGATATTTTCTGTCCTCTAAATTTTGATGACTCAATGGAGCAGACAGCTTTCGTAAAGAAACAGTAAAACTTTACTACAAAGGCATCTAGGAGTGCTTGCACCTAGACCTGATCTTTCGTCCGAAAGACCCCGCCCCACCCCACCCCACCCCACCCCACCCCAGATTGCCTGCACTAAGAGCTCACTAGTTGAAGCCCCTGCAGTACACCACATGACCCATGACTGACAGAAGGGAGGGAGAATACATGCAGTTACCACAAAATTCTTGGCAATTTATTTCTATTGGCTGATATGTTGTTACAGTTTGCCTTTAAAGCCTCCATTCATGTAAGTAAATAGTGTTCAAATAGTTAATAGTGTTAAAGTAATTTAGACACAGAATGACCATTCCATCACAAGTAGGTAAAAACTTTATGCAAAATGTGGAGTTCATGTGCAAGCCAGCAGCGTACTAAGATACTGCAGTCTCTACATTGAGTTATCTGAGGCTGGCATCAATTCTGCATTGCTCGTTCTATCACATATAATGAGCAACTGCCCTCTGTTGGATATCAATGGAACATTCCACTCTGCACATTCATCTGCACAGCACTTTCTTTGGGGGCGCTCTGCAAATATTGGCATACATGCCAGATTCCTGACAAAACTATTTGCACACTTCCGGGGACCCTATTTAAATATTGCTCCCTGGGACTCCCTGCAAATTCTGACACATGCCCATGGACTCCCTGAAAATATTAATACACTCCCATGGACTCCCTGCATATATTGATACACTGCCAGGGACCTCCTGCAATTATTAATTACGCACCCAGGGACATCTACTATAAATATTGACACACTGCCAGGGATTCCCTGCAAATATAGGTAGACTCCCAGGGCCACATTGCAAATGTTGATACTCCAGGGACCCTTACAAATATTGACACATGCCCATGGACTCCCTGCAAGTATTAATACACTCCCATGGACTCCCTGCATATATTGATACACTGCCAGGGACCTCCTGCAATTATTAATTACGCACCCAGGGACATCTACAGTCCCGAGGATCTAATGTAATGTTAAGCACATATCCAGAGGTTACACTGGTGTAGTGATTATGTTACTGGACAAATATTGAGAGGCCTGGACTAATCATAGAATCATTTACAGTAATTAACAGCACAGAATGAGGCCATTCGGTCCACTCTACCTGTGCTGGTTTTTTTTGAAAGAGCTTTCTAATTCATCACATTTCTCCTGCTCTTTTCCTATAGCACTGCAAATTTTTCCTTTTCAAGTATTTATCCTATGCCTTTTGTAAGTTACTATTGAACCTGCTTCCACCACCCTTTCAGTCAGTGCATTCCACATCACAACAACTCGCTATGTAAAATGTTTCCTCATTTCTCATTCTGGTTCTCTTGTCAATTATCTTCAATCCATGTCCTTTGGTTACTGACCTTCTTGCCAGTTGAAACAGTCTCTCCCTATCTACTTTATCAAAACCCTTCATGATTTTGAACACCTTAATTAAATATTCCATTAACCTTCTCTGTTTGAAGAAGAATAATCCCAGCTTCCCAAATAACTAAGGTTTCTCATTCCTGGAACCATTCGAGCGAACCTCCTGTGTACCTTCTGTGAGTCTTTGACATAATAACCCAGGTCATTGCAGTATAATGCCAACCTATGATTATCACTCTATTAAATGATTCCGTGTAAAAAATACGAGCCTAGCTGGGCCTCTGCAGTTTGCCATTCTACACTGCCTATGTCCTGGTCCCCACTGGGAATGATGGAACATAAGAACAGCTGTGAAGACTATTTAGTCCCTCAGTCAGTGGGATCATGGTTGATCAGTGATCTAAATCCATCTAACTGCCTTTTCTCCATATCCCTTAATTAATACCTTTGGATAACAAAAATCTATCAATCTCAGTTCTAAAATTAACAGTTTTTTTTATTCATTGGATAGGCCAGCATTTATTTGCCCATCCCTAATTGCCTTTGTTCAGCAGTCCACATTGCTGCAGGCCTGGAGTCACATGTAGACCATATTTCCTTCCCTAAAGGGCATTGGTGAACCAGCAGTCGACAAGAGTTTCATGATCATCATTGGACTTTTAATTCCAGATTTTTTATCGAATTCAAATTCCATCATCTGCCACAGCAGCATTTGAACCCAGGTCCCCAGAGCATTATCCTGGGTCTTTGGATTACTAGTCCAGCAACAATACCACTATACCATCACCTCCTCTTTGCATTAATTGCTATTTATGGAAGAGCGTACCAAAGTTCTATCGCGTTTTGTGTATAGGAATGTTTCCTAATTTCACTCCTGAACTGTCTGTTTTTAGACTATGCTCTGTAGTCATAGACTCCCTAACCAGTGGAAATAGTTTCTCTCCTTCCACCCTATCAGTTCTTAATATCTTGAAAGCTTCACTGAAATCATCCTCTAACCTTCTCAATTCCAGGGAATACAGCCCTGGGCTGCTTAAACTCTCATTGTTTAACTCTTGGAGTCCTGTATTATTCTTCTAAATCTGTATTGCACCCCCTCCGCAGCTAATATAGATTTCCTGCACTGCACTGTACCCTGTCCCTTCTACCACCGCCCCTTCCCCCCATCCCATGAACCTCTGAATGCCCTGAGTTGCTCCTTATCCATAGGCCTGAGTGTAGGAATTCAGTGGCCGGTAACTAATAATTCACCATCCCAGAACACTCATGTAATGATTGTAAGTTAAACCACTTCTTACTGTTATGGGGATCATGTGACTATAGACGAATCAGCCCTAAGCGTAGGGAATCTTGGGCGGGAGCTTTTTTTAGCCTTGGTCTTGGAACAAGAATGTAGCCTCATCAGGAATCTGTAAATAAAGTTTACTTTTTCTTACAAGAAACTAGTCCTGCATCCCAAGTTTATTACACTCAAAAACACCATCTACCTGCATCTCTTCTTCTCTTAATGGTATTGAATTTGTTAGAGTGGTTCCTGGGAGGAGGGATTACAGTTACACAAATAGACTGGAGAAGATCCTTATAAAAGAGAAGATATTTGATAGAGGTGTTTAAAATTATTAATGTTTTAGATAAAGCAAGTAAAGAGTTAACTGTTTCCAATGGCTGAAGGCTTGGTAATTTATTGATAACTTAAATTGTGTTCTCTTTGTAGCAGCACTGTGGCTGTGTCTACACCAGATGGATTGGATCACTCGGTGAATTGTTCAAGAATGCAACTCACCACCCCCTTCTCAAGGTAATTAGCGAGGGGCAACAAATGCTGGCCTTGCGAGCAACACTCACACCCCAGGGACAAATGAAAAAAGAGGGCACAGATTTAAGGTTATTGGCAAAAGAACCAGAGGCGACGTGAGGAAAAACTTTTTATGCAACAAGCAGTTAGAATTTGGAATGCACTGCCTGATAGGTGATGGAAATAGATTCAATTGTAGTCTTCAAAATGGAATTCAATAAATACTTGAAAGAGAAAACATTGCAGGGATATAGGGGGAGGGAAGAGCTTGGGAGAGGGAATAATTGGGTTGCTTTTCAAATGAGCTGTCCAGTTTTAATGGGTTGAGTGGCCCCTTTCATCATTCTATGATTCTATTCTGGGCATTGGGGAGAGGTAGGGTCATTTATCCTTTGAGAATAGGAAGGCGGAAATGAAATTAAGATGCAAATGCTCAATGAACTCATCATGGGAGTGTTCATGTTATTTTTAAGTAGTCAAAGGAGGCGTTTGACTTAAGTCACTTATAGGTTTGTCTGATGCAACCACAGCCTGTAATTTCAACACTCTATATTTTCTATTGTGTTACTGCCAGTCACAATCTCAAAGCACTTTCTAGCCAATGATGAGCTTTTAATGTGTAGTCACTGTTGTAATGTAGGAAACGCTGCAGCCAATTTGTGTACAGCAAGCTATGTGATATTGATCAGATCACCTGTTTTATTGATATTGGTTGAGAAATAGATGTTGGCCAAGCCACAAGAGAAAACTTTCTTGCTCTTCCTCAAACTGGTCTCATGGGATCTTTTATGTTCACCTGAAAGGGCAAACACCTCTTCTGAAAGATAGCCCCTCTGACAGTGCAGCACTTGCTGCACTGGGAATGTCAGCCTGAAC
Source organism: Carcharodon carcharias (assembly GCF_017639515.1). NCBI lineage: Eukaryota > Metazoa > Chordata > Chondrichthyes > Lamniformes > Lamnidae > Carcharodon > Carcharodon carcharias. Next base: position 34,480,358 of record NC_054476.1, on the reverse strand, counting down.
TTTTTGGTCAGACCTCTGGAGTAGGGAATGAACCCACACCAGATTAGTGGAGAAACACTGACAAAGTGCATATCTTTCAACATTTGGCCATTTGAGACTTTGAGCAGAATTTTCGCTCCAATATGTGGGCAAGAATGGTGGTGGGCAGGCATTTAATTCCACGCTGCTGGCTGGTGTACCAGTTTGCTGGTACCATCCGGTCCCAAGCCATTTCCCAGAGATGGGATTGGGGATGGGGGGTGGCGGTGGGGGTGGGGGTGGGGTGGGGTTAGCTGGAAGGGCTATCTGCTGCGCAGCAGTGGGTAGCCAATTAAGGTAAGTTTAAGATCAATCAAGGCCAATTATCAGAAGCCAAAATTTACCCTGAGGTTTGATGCAGCCTGCCTGGCCACAGTTGTTCTTGCTAGATGCCCTGTGAAGAGGTTCCCTCCAGCTGTGTCCATTTTATATTTCAGATTTTTAAAGGTTTCTGAGAGGGCACCTCAAAATGGAGGTGCCCTTTCTCTCCCTTACATGCAATGGCCCTCCTATTGGCCCTCCACTAGGTTTGAGACCCTGCCCACTTTCCTTATTTGGACAGCGCCCACTGGCCACTAATTGACCAATGAAGGCAAAACTGGATTACTGCAGAGTTGGGACTCCCAATTGACCCCGACAAACCACAATGCAATATCCTGTCCCTTGTGACAGATTCATCTCCATTCACCTTCTTTTAGCCACTGAAACAGGCTTTGGGGATTCAGAAGATAAGTTACTTGCCACAGAATTTTTAGCCTTTCACCTGCTCTTGTAGCCACAGTATTTATATGGCTGATCCAGTTCAGTTTCTGGTCAATGGTAACCCCCAGGATGTTGATAATGAGGGATTCGGCAATGGTAATGTTATTGAATGTCATGGGGAGAAGGTTGGATTCTCTCTTGTTGGAGATGGTAATTGACTGGCACTTGTGTGGCACGAATGTTACTTGCCACTTTTCAGCCCAAGCCTAAATGTTCTCCAGGTCTTGCTGCATATGGACACTTGCTGCGTACTGCTTTAGTATCTGAGGAGCTGCGTATGGTGTTAAACATTGTGCAATCATCAATGAACATCCCCAAATCTGAGCTTATGATGGAGGGAAGGTCACTGATGAAGCAGTTGAAGATGGTTGGGCCTAGGACACTACTCTGAGGATCTCCTGCGGCAATGTTGTGGGACAGGGATGACTGACCTCCAACAACCCCAACCATCTTCATTTGTGCTAGGTATGACTCCAACCAGTGAAGAGTTTTCCCTCTGATTCCCATTGACTCCAGTTTGCTGGGGGTGGGGGGTGGGGTGGGTGCCCTTGACACCACACTCGGTTAAATGTGGCCTTGATGTCAAAGGCAGTCACTCTCACCTATTGGTGCTTTGCTGTTTTGGGGAGCTGTGTACAAATTGTTTTCCATATTGCAATAGTGACGACACTTTCAAAAAGTACTTCATAGCTGTAAGGTGCTTTGGGATGCTGCAAGGCTGTGACAGCACTATATAAATGCAAATCTCTCTTTAGCTGTATGTATCTTAGCAACCCACACATTGTGAGCTCTGAGACCCTTGGCGCTGGGATTCCAAGATGCTCCTGAGGAGTTAATTGGTGAACATTTCAGATTAAAACAGAATTACCTGGAAAAACTCGGCAGGTCTGGCAGCATCGGCGGAGAAGAAAAGAATTGACGTTTCGAGTCCTCATCACCCTTCGACAGAACTTGAGTTCGAGTCCAAGAAAGAGTTGAAATATAAGCTGGTTTAAGGTGTGTGTGGGTGGGAGGGGTGTGGTTGTAGGGACAAACAAGCAGTGATAGAAGCAGATCATCAAAAGATGTCAACAACAATAGAACAAAAGAACACATAGGTGTTAAAGTTGGTGATATTATCTAAACGAATGTGCTAATTAAGAATGGATGGTAGGGCACTCAAGGTATAGCTCTAGTGGGGGTGGAGAGAGAATAAAAGATTTTAAAATATTAAAAATAATGGAAATAGGTGGGAAAAGAAAAATCTATATAATTTATTGGAAAAAAAAAAGGAAGGGGGAAACAGAAAGGGGGTGGGGATAGGGGAGGGAGCTCACGACCTGAAGTTGTTGAATTCAATATTCAGTCCGGAAGGCTGTAAAGTGCCTAGTCGGAAGATGAGGTGTTGTTCCTCCAGTTTGCGTTGGGCTTCACTGGAACAATGCAGCAAGCCAAGGACAGACATGTGGGCAAGAGAGCAGGGTGGAGTGTTAAAATGGCAAGTGACAGGGAGGTTTGGGTCATTCTTGCGGACAGACCGCAGGTGTTCTGCAAAGCGGTCGCCCAGTTTACGTTTGGTCTCTCCAATGTAGAGGAGACCACATTGGGAGCAACGAATGCAGTAGACTAAGTTGGGGGAAATGCAAGTGAAATGCTGCTTCACTTGAAAGGAGTGTTTGGGCCCTTGGACGGTGAGGAGAGAGGAAGTGAAGGGGCAGGTGTTGCATCTTTTGCGTGGGCATGGGGTGGTGCCATAGGAGGGGGTTGAGGCGTAGGGGGTGATGGAGGAGTGGACCAGGGTGTCCCGGAGGGAGCGATCCCTATGGAATGCCGATGGGGGGGGTGAAGGGAAGATGTGTTTGGTGGTGGCATCATGCTGGAGTTGGCGGAAATGGCGGAGGATGATCCTTTGAATGTGGAGGCTGGTGGGGTGATAAGTGAGGACAAGGGGGACCCTATCATATTTCTGGGAGGGATGAGAAAGCGTGAGGGCGGATGCGCGGGAGATGGGCCGGACACGGTTGAGGGCCCTGTCAACGATCGTAGGTGGAAAAACTCGGTTAAGGAAGAAGGAGGACATGTCAGAGGAACTGTTTTTGAAGGTCGCATCATCGGAACAGATGCGACAGAGGCGAAGGAACTGAGAGAATGGGATGGAGTCCTTACAGGAAGCGGGGTGTGAGGAGCTGTAGTCTAGGTAGCTGTGGGAGTCAGTGGGTTTGTAATGGATATTGGTGGACAGGCTATCACCAGAGATTGAGACAGAGAGGTCAAGGAAGGGAAGGGAAGTGTCAGAGATGGACCACGTGAAAATGATGGAGGGGTGGAGATTGGAAGCAAAATTAATAAATTTTTCCAAGTCCCGACGAGAGCATGAAGCGGCACCGAAATAATCATCAATGTACCGGAGAAAGAGTTGTGGAAGGGGGTGGGAGTAGGACTGGAACAAGGAATGTTCCACATATCCCATAAAGAGACAGGCATAGCTGGGGCCCATGCGGGTACCCATAGCCACACCTTTTATTTGGAGGAAGTGAGAGGAGTTGAAGGAGAAATCGTTCAGCGTGAGAACAAGTTCAGCCAGACGGAGGAGAGTAGTGGTGGATGGGGATTGTTCGGGCCTCTGTTTGAGGAAGAAGCTAAGGGCCCTCAGACCATCCTGGTGGGGGATGGAGGTGTAGAGGGATTGGACTTCCATGGTGAAGAGGAAGCGGTTGGGGCCAGGGAACTGGAAATTGTTGATGTGACGTAAGGTGTCAGAGGAATCACGGATGTAGGTGGGAAGGGACTGGAAAAGGGGAGAGAGAAGGGAGTCAAGATAACGAGAAATGAGTTCTGTGGGGCAGGAGCAAGCTGAGACGATCGGTCTACCGGGGCAGTTCTGTTTGTGGATTTTGGGTAGGAGATAGAAGCGGGCCGTCCGATGTTGGGCGACTATCAGGTTGGAAGCTGTGGGAGGAAGATCCCCAGAGGAGATGAGGTCAGTGACAGTCCTGGAAACAATGGCTTGATGTTCAGTGGTGGGGTCATGGTCCAGGGAGAGGTAGGAGAAAGTGTCTGCAAGTTGACGCTCAGCCTCTGCGAGGTAGAGGTCAGTGCGCCAGACAACAACAGCACCACCCTTGTCAGCGGGTTTGATGACAATGTCAGGGTTGGACCTGAGAGAATAGAGTGCAGTAAGTTCAGAGAGAGACAGGTTAGAATGGGTGAGAGGAGCAGAGAAATTGAGACGACTAATGTCGCGCCGACAGTTCTCAATGAAAAGATCAAGAGAAGGTAAGAATCCAGCGGGAGGGGTCCAGGTGGAGGGAGAATATTGGAGATGGGTAAAAGGATCCGTTGAATTGGGAGAGGACTCCTGCCCAAAGAAGTGAGCCCGGAGACGAAGATGGCGGAAGAAGAGTTCAGCATCATGCCGAGCCCGAAATTCATTGAGGTGAGGGCGTAAGGGTATGAAACTAAGTCCTTTGCTGAGCACTGAACGTTCAGCATCGGAGAGGGGAAGGTCAGGGGGTATAGTGAATACACGGCTGGGGTTGGGATTGGAAGAAGGGGTGGGGACGGAGGGACGGGCAAGGGTGGAGGGTCCTAGATGGGTGTTGGTGTCGATGAGTTGTTGGAGCTTGCGTTCCTTAGCACTTGAGAGAAAGAGAAAAAGTTTCTTGTTGAGGCGTCGGATGAGCCGAAGAATAAAATGAAACTGGGGGCACGCGCAGCTTTGAAAAAGGGTACGGCGTGACCCCACCACTGAACATCAAGCCATTGTTTCCAGGACTGTCACTGACCTCATCTCCTCTGGGGATCTTCCTCCCACAGCTTCCAACCTGATAGTCGCCCAACATCGGACGGCCCGCTTCTATCTCCTACCCAAAATCCACAAACAGAACTGCCCCGGTAGACCGATAGTCTCAGCTTGCTCCTGCCCCACAGAACTCATTTCTCGTTATCTTGACTCCCTTCTCTCTCCCCTTGTCCAGTCCCTTCCCACCTACATCCGTGATTCCTCTGACACCTTACGTCACATCAACAATTTCCAGTTCCCTGGCCCCAACCGCTTCCTCTTCACCATGGACGTCCAATCCCTCTACACCTCCATCCCCCACCAGGATGGTCTGAGGGCCCTTAGCTTCTTCCTCGAACAGAGGCCTGAACAATCCCCATCCACCACTACTCTCCTCCGTCTGGCTGAACTTGTTCTCACGCTGAACGATTTCTCCTTCAACTCCGCTCACTTCCTCCAAATAAAAGGTGTGGCTATGGGTACCCGCATGGGCCCCAGCTATGCCTGTCTCTTTATGGGATATGTGGAACATTCCTTGTTCCAGTCCTACTCCCAACCCCTTCCACAACTCTTTTTCCGGTACATTGATGATTATTTCGGTGCCGCTTCATGCTCTCGTCGGGACTTGGAAAAATTTATTAATTTTGCTTCCAATCTCCACCCCTCCATCATTTTCACGTGGTCCATCTCTGACACTTCCCTTCCCTTCCTTGACCTCTCTGTCTCAATCTCTGGTGATAGCCTGTCCACCAATATCCATTACAAACCCACCGACTCCCACAGCTACCTAGACTACAGCTCCTCACACCCCGCTTCCTGTAAGGACTCCATCCCATTCTCTCAGTTCCTTCGCCTCTGTCGCATCTGTTCCGATGATGCTACCTTCAAAAACAGTTCCTCTGACATGTCCTCCTTCTTCCTTAACCGAGTTTTTCCACCCACGGTCGTTGACAGAGCCCTCAACCGTGTCCGGCCCATGTCCCGCGCATCCGCCCTCACGCCTTCTCCTCCCTCCCAGAAATATGATAGGGTCCCCCTTGTCCCCACCAGCCTCCGCATTCAAAGGATCATCCTCTGCCATTTCCGCCAACTTCAGCATGATGCCACCACCAAACACATCTTCCCTTCACCCCCCCTATCGGCATTCCGTAGGGATCGCTCCCTCCGGGACACCCTGGTCCACTCTTCCATCACCCCCTATTCCTCAACCCCCTCCTATGGCACCACCCCATGCCCACGCAAAAGATGCAACACCTGCCCCTTCACTTCCTCTCTCCTCACCGTCCAAGGGCCCAAACACTCCTTTCAAGTGAAACAGCATTTCACTTGCATTTCCCCCAACTTAGTCTACTGCATTCGTTGCTCCCAATGTGGTCTCCTCTACATTGGAGAGACCAAACGTAAACTGGGCGAACACTTTGCAGAACACCTGCGGTCTGTCCGCAAGAATGACCCAAACCTCCCTGTCACTTGCCATTTTAACACTCCACCCTGCTCTCTTGCCCACATGTCTGTCCTTGGCTTGCTGCATTGTTCCAGTGAAGCCCAACGCAAACTGGAGGAACAACACCTCATCTTCTGACTAGGCACTTTACAGCCTTCCGGACTGAATATTGAATTCAACAACTTTAGGTCGTGAGCTCCCTCCCCCATCCCCACCCCCTTTCTGTTTCCCCCTTCCTTTTTTTTTCCAATAAATTATATAGATTTTTCTTTTCCCACCTATTTCCATTATTTTTAATATTTTAAAATCTTTTATTCTCTCCCCACCCCCACTAGAGCTATACCTTGAGTGCCCTACCATCCATTCTTAATTAGCACATTCGTTTAGATAATATCACCAACTTTAACACCTATGTGTTCTTTTGTTCTATTGTTGTTGACATCTTTTGATGATCTGCTTCTATCACTGCTTGTTTGTCCCTACAATCATACCACCCCCCACCCCCCCCACACACACACACCTTAAACCAGCTTATATTTCAACTCTTTCTTGGACTCGAACTCAAGTTCTGTCGAAGGGTGATGAGGACTCGAAACGTCAACTCTTTTCTTCTCCGCTGATGCTGCCAGACATGCTGAGTTTTTCCAGGTAATTCTGTTTTTGTTTTGGATTTCCAGCATCCGCAGTTTTTTTGTTTTTATAACATTTCAGATTAGCTGTCTCTTGTGGCCATGCATTACCACTGTATTTCCTCTTGGAGGCAGTGTTTGCTCTGTTAGAGTTTGCCAATGAAGTACATGCAGCAGACAACAAGCTGCAAACTACAGTCTCCAGCAGCTCCTGTAATTTTCCTTTGTACCCTATATAAATTACTGCATTGAATTTGATGGAGAAACTAAAGAGTGGGTGCAATGTAATTTTTACTCACCTCCACCCAGAGGAAAATGTACAGACGTGGTTCAATTGCCTGTTGCAGACTTTGTAAAATCAAGCAGGGTGCACACTTCAGGAGAATGTCACTGGCATTAATGCTATTAAGACATCCGGAGCTTGTGAAAGATGCAAGAGAAATGTATGTATTTCTTTCCTTTTCTACTCGAGGTAGCTAATTTCCCCCTAAGCCTAGTTCAGTAAAAGCTGTTGATTGTGAATTATCTATAGTCTGCAAGTGACTGCTATTGATGAGAGTGAACAAACTCTTAAAGCATTCACGTGGCATTCAGCTACTATCCATTTTCATGGTGGTGTAACACAGCAGCTAATTTGCACACAATAAGGTTCCACAAATCACATTTTTGACCCTGTCTGCCGTTGCTCAGTGGGAAGCACTCTCGTTTCCGACTCAGAAAGTTGTGGGTTCAAACTCCTTATGTCCGCCTATGAGGGCAGATGAAGATCGCAGTTTCACACCTCACCTGAAAGATGGCACATCTGACAGTGCAGCACTCCTCCAATACTGCACTGGGAGTGTCAGCCTGGAACTTTTGGGGGGGATTTCCATTCCAGGACTGAAAGCCCGATGTCACAGTCACTCGTGGATTGTCACTCTGCACTGTGTCGGCAATGCGCATGCATTGCAGTTTCAATACTGAAAATAGCTAATTGGCCTACAGTCACATTCTGGGATTGTACCAGTAAGGGGCTAGGATAATAATCCACCTCAGGGTCACTTGGGTATGTCTCCTGTAAATAATGTCACACTGCACTTCAATAAAGCACTGACCATGATGTTGCACTAAGGCAGACTTGTGTGCCTTAATTTTGTCATGATGATGGAAATCAAAAACCCCCAGATGGTCCTCAATGAGTCAGCTACCATCTGCCTAGACAGGCAAAACCTTCTGTAGCATTGATGCTCTAACATGTTCAGGTAGCTTCTTCGTTGACAGTAGACCCCCTGCTGAGGGTCTCGCCTTTGTTGCATTCCTGCCACTTGTTTCTGACCCCTGTACCCCTGCTACCCAGGGGTCTGCCTCTGCTCCTGGAGATGCAGTTTCTCATCGCTCATCACTTAGATATTATGTCCTTTTTCCCTTTCTGTTAAAATGTCCTGTCTTCCTGAGCCAACTATAAGAAATGTGATCTTTAATAAATTATACTTTTCTGAATAAGTATAGAATTCTTAGGGAACTGATAGGCATAGCATAAGGTCATCTTGGCACAGAAACTGTTATCTTTCTTTCTCTGGAAAAACGCATTAACAATCCCTAGAAATGTTGCGATCTCTTGATTCAGGCTGCCATGTTGACATTCCTAGTCGATAGGGTATCACCTTGTGAACCCATTTATCTATACAAGTGTCTAGTAAAGGCTAGCAAATGGCCCTCAGCATGAGGTAAAATAAAATGTGACCTTGAGCTAAAGTGATGGACAGGGTGGAGGCGACCATCTTGAAGTCTTGGGTACCTGTCCTGTATTCATTGGTTAGAAAGGTTCAAACAAGTGATTGACATAGGGTAAACTACTAGTCCCTAGAAATAAAGTGTATTAACGAGTACTTGGAGACAGGGGGCAGTCTTTGTCAGCCACATTCTTCAGAAGGAAAATGGACCAGGCAAGATGAAGAAAGACTGTGGAAGAGTTCCCAAATACTTTGGTTAGAGAGCAGAATGTTGCCATCACAAGCTACTGAGATCAACTTACTCTGTGCCAACTATCCATTCGCTCTGGTATCAGTGAACCACTCTCATCTGTTACAGGTCGTATACTTTTCCTGTCTATTTAGACAATGCATTATTTCTAAACTGTTGCATCATAATAAACTTAATAAACTACTTTAAAATCACTTATGCATTTTCGACTGCCTATATTAGATAATCTGTGATTCTCAATTCTCAAACCTTAATTCTTATGGATTGGTGTCAGAAATGGAATTCACAGTGGTTGATGTGTCATTGGCTTGAAATTTGAGAAACAACAGCCTTTGGTTGTAGTTAAATGTATGTGGAGTAGTCATTAAGTGAACCCAGAGATCACAATGGCAGGGGCATATGCTAGGGAATGATTGATAGAGAGTCTGACTGAGAAAACTGGTGTGCCTGGAGCAAGAGATATCCTGGGAGCTGTAGAATATTGCGATGGAGATTACGAGTGCATTCTTGATAGGCTTTCTAAAGAGGTTCAGAAAGGCAAGATTAGAAAGTTCGGCCTACAGTGCATGTGTGCATGTCTTACAGCTGAGTAAAATCCACAAAAAGTTAACAGAATGGGTAGATAAGTTGCAAAAGGAAAGTGATTGTGCAGAACAGTATTGCTCTCCTGCCAGCAATCAGTTATGCAGTGAACAGGAGGCACATGATAGTGCGCATTATACAAGATAAAATCTAGACAAAACACTGGAGCAAAATATTGATTTACAGACAGTAAATACCAGACTAAGTGAGGGGTTAGAAGATACTAGGTGGGCTTTGAGGGAGTTAATTCAGCAACAAATTGTCCCTTCCACTGAAGCAGACCACTCCCTGTGTTTAGCTAAAATCAAAAAGCTTCAGGCACAAATCGGTCAACAGCGGGCACTCGTGGCTACTGTCCCAGAAACCAGGGTAGGTGACCCTGAACTTTGCAGGAAAAATGTGGTTGAAAGTGCTTCCCTCTCTGCTTCGCCTCTCCTATTCGATGAGGGAATACCAGTGTGTATGGTCACACGAGCTAGAGACACAAGACAGGCTGAGAACAAGACAGAGGTGGGTGTAGGAACAGCAAAGAACCATCTACTGGAGTCAGGGAAGTTATTGCAACCACAACCCTGCACAGGCCCCTTTCCCACAGTGAGGTTATGGCCTTGAAAGAAGAGTTGGAGGTGACAGTGGATATGAACACTAACCCCCTCCTCATGCCAAAATAGGAAATTTTTAACATCATACAACCAGCGTTAAAGAATGATGACCAGAAACATATCCTCCTAGCTGCTTGTTCCCAAGAGTTAAAGGGAGAGATGGACCAGGACATGATGACCAAAAGCTCACTCGAGCTAGAGGCTGACCTTCAAAAGGCCCTAGGGGAAGGGACCATTGATTTTCATGAGGTCCTAGTTAGTGTCCCCTGAGAACCTGAGCATATTTACAGAGTGGCTCCATGAGTGTTACTTGTGCATAAGGGAGAGGAAGGGGTCACCATTTTAACTCCCCAAACTTCAAGAGCCTCCTTCCGAATGGGCTCCAGCCATTAGTCCAAAGCACATTGGCTGCTTTTAATGCTATGACAGTGGCCTGGGATGAGTTGATCCACAATACCAGTATTGTCTGGGAACAGGTCCGTAGTAATCTCCTTGGAACACCCGCTAAAGCTAAGGCAGCAACCTTCGAAGGCTCATTGCCTAGTCAGAACTCTGGGCATTTCAGGAACTTGGTGCTGAGAAGGGGCACGTCAGTGCACTGTTTCAATTGTAATTGCCTGGGCCACTATGCCAATGACTGCCACAACAGGTGCATCATGAAGGCTGACAGTAACAGTGAACCATGCTTTCCCCCTCCTCCTACACAGATGAGTCCTGAACCTGTCAAGCAGCAGTTAAAGTAAATTGAAGAAGTGATATAGGTCATGCAAATTAATAACAGAGCTTGGCCTGTTGTTGCAGTATATCAGGTACCCGGGCAAGTAACCGCAGACTAAAAATTAAACTTTAAAGTTACTGGGTGAAAGTATTCCTTTAGTTATGAATTAAAATGTACTCGTACAGCTGTGAAAGGTCTTTACAATTAGCTCCCAAAATGTAAAGATGAGCTTGAAGCCTTGAAGCAGTTTGAAAGAAATCCAAATTGAGCTTGAAAATTTTCAAAATACTTGTACCAGTGTTAAAAAAAGAAATGCTAAAAAAAATTCAAATTAAAGGCATGTCTTACTGACCCTTTCCATATGGGGTTAAATAGCCAACATCAGAACTTGAAACTTGTTTTAAAGGAGAAAAAGGATAAATAAAAAAGATACGGGGAAGATTCTGTTCCTTTTCTACACCTTGTGTGGCTGTGGTGTGTTTTTTTAAGAAGCTGGTGTCCCTCTTTAACTCTATTGGCCTTAAAATCCTGGCTGTACCAAAAAAAAATCTTGGATGAGAAATGTCTTACAAAATGCTAAACAATGAGAAACAAATAAAAGTTAATCTAAATTTTGGGCGAAGTTGAAGAAAAGATAATAAAAGGATTTGAAAAATGAGGTTTAAAATTGAGTTTGGTTCGAAGATCAGGAAGGTTTTTAAAAAAATATGTAAAGTGACGCAATTGCGAGCATTTGAGAATGTTGTCCTGTCCCTTGGAAAAACAAGCAGAGAAGTTAACCCTTTGTGCTGACAGTTGATTTTGTTTAACTCACCACACAACTTTTGTATTGCTAAATATATATTGGCATTGTTACATTTATAGATATGATTGGACATATTAACTTATTGGGCCTCTAACCAGAGCCACAATGGATTTTTATTTTTGTGTTTTCTTTTTACGGGTTTCCAGGTCCACATGAATATTGATGGTGCAGCTAGAAATCCAACAGTTTTGAACATTAAAGCACAGCATGGTGACAGCTTAGACTAAAGATTTTGCCTTTTAAAGAGCCGGCTGTGTCCATTCAGACCAGTTGTTACCATTTGTTATCTTCCAAGACAAAGTGTTTGAGAACGGGAGCTGTGGAAGTTATTTCTAAACTGATTGTAAACGCTCCTGTCTCTAATGTAAAAGCACTGTTCAAAACTAGTAAACTAGGGCATTATTGTTTCTGGAATTGGAATTGATAAAATAATAATATTGATATGAGTAGATGGCTCATAATTTCCGATCTCCAGGGCATCGTACCTGGCGGGGTTACCCCAAAGATGTGCTGGGGAACCCCCCCACTGTCCTGAAGCCCCCATGTAAGGATTGCACGGTAACTGCCTAAGAAGTTCAAACTTCCGTTGGGCAATTGCCCTGCAATGGGAATCCTCGGATTTAAGTTGCAAACTTTGGATGGTTCTGACTGTCTTACAGCAATAGTTATCCAAAAAAAAGTTAGAAGAATTAAAACCACTTCTAACTCCTTGGTAACTATAGTACTGACCTCCCCCCCACCCCTCAACAAGTCCCCACTGGACCTCCCAACTACCCCCCTAAAACCCCGACTGCCCCCCTGACTATCCTACCCCACTAACTAAACACCCCGATGCTCCACGGGACTCCACAAGTCCCCTTGACCCCAATAGGACCTCCTGCAGACTATTCCGAGCCCCTCTGACTGCCCTCCTGACCTCCCACAGGACCCCTGCCTAGCCCTCCACATCCCCAGACTGCCCTTGGCACTCTCCAACTCCCCCCTCTGACTACCGTCTCTGCCACCCAACTACCCCCCACATCTCCCTCTGGAAAAACAGATGAATGGTCCCTAGAAATGTCAAGGCCTCTTGCTTCAGGCTTCCAAGTTGACATTCCTAAGTTGATAGAGTGATAAAGTTAGGGGGAATACAGTAAGAATTTATTGAAAGGAAATTACTTAGAATCTCCAGGCGGACAGTGCTATCAAGTATATTAACAGTTAAGGGTTACTAGAAGAACTTTGCACACCCTTAGGGCCTGCAATCACCAGAAAGGCCCTGAGAACTAAACTGGAGGTGGAGGATGGAAGCAGGATAGATTAAGTGTGCTTGTCACCAAATAAGGAAAAGAGAGATGGTCCCAGCTTAGATGGGGGGAAAAGGCTTTGCCTGGGTGATGGCTGAACAATGTTCTTGTCAGTGATGTATAAATAAGCTGTATGCTTGTAATTTGGTAGAGTGCTACCTCAAGCTGCCTTGAGGTGGTCCTCTCCTTGCAATTGCTCGAATGAACAATCGTAACCTGTACCTGAGCCTCCTGTGGTTCATTCGTCCAAATTACCACAACAATTAGCATAGTTGGCAGGATACTCGGATCGGATTCTCAGGACGGCTCTGCAAAGTAGGTGAGTATACTTTATTTACCACACATAGTTAGTGCAGTAAGCCTACCCGAGAACAGTCTGGTCGAGTATCAAAAAGAACCGGGAGGAGGACTCAGGACAAGAGGCGCCAGGGTAGGAAGCAGAGCCGCACTGGCGGGCTACGATTTGAAATAGAACTATAGTTGAAGCCTCACAGAGGCTGGACCACTGGTTAGGGAAACCCAGGAGGCAGAGCTATGCTGGCGGGCTACGCTTTGAAATAGAACCATAGTTAAAGCCGCGCAGAGGCCGGACCACTGGGAAAAACAAGTAGACTGCAAATAACTAAGTTGTCAGAGCCGGGTGAACTAACTGCGCAGAGACAGATGGAATAGAAGAATAGAATGTCATCAGGAAAACAGGAAAGTACTATAGAACTCGACAGGGGAGCCGCAGACGCCATCACGAGGTTCATAGCGGAACAACAGTCAAAATTAAGCAAGAAAATGTGGAAGGATGATTGGGGCCCAAAAGGTCCCCTAATCAATTCTCTGTAACCTAAAAAAAATGAATTGATCTAAGAGCTGCTTGTGCTGAAGAGAGAGAGAGCACACAAGAGTGGGGGTGAGGGGGTGGGGGGTTGGGGGGGGGGGGCGTGGTGCGGGGTGGGTGGGATACCGCTAGGGGGAGTACTGAGCAGTGGACAGGCAGGACCAGAGGAAATGTGAGCTTCATTCAGTTTGATTGTCCATATAGGTGAAGCCTCCAAGATCCCTTTATTTCCTCCACTGCTACTTGAAGTTTCGTTTGAAGTATGAGAGTTTTAAATTGTTAAGTTCAATGTTATAGGAATATAAATACAACCTTTATGTATGTGTTTGTGTGCAAAGAAGCATTTGTATAATGTACATTCTTCCCTAAATTGTCATTTGTGTGTGTAGTTCAGCACCTAAGAGTTGAAAGCCTCATATTAGATTAAAGGAAAAGTATACTCAAATATTCCAAGCTTTGAGTATAAAGTTCAAGTTGAGATTTCTGGCCAAAATCACAATTTGAAGGGATTGTAAAGATAAAACAGGGTTTGCCTTTGTTTGAGGTGAACCAACTTTTCTACCACCCCCTTTGCAGACTAGTAGAGGGTAACTCTTATCAGCAGCTTCCAAGCTGATTGTGATTGATACATATGAGTTACATTAGCTCACACGAGTTGGTATTCTAAAATTCTGAGGGAAAAAAAATTACCTGAAATTCAAAGGATTCTAGGAAAACTAAAAAGACATAAAAACAGTCTAAATGGTTCCAATGGATAAAAAGGGATTTCTTTTGAAGAGTTTAATTAAATAGGAAAGGAAATCTGCATCCCAATAGCACTGTCATTTAAATTTGGGACAATCTTGAGATGTGAAAAGTGCAGTGTAATTTAACGGGTTATTTTTGAATAACTAGGATGCATATGGGACTTTTAATCTGGAGACAAATCAATACATGTGAGAAAAAGGTTGTTTTAATTTTGATAGTGTAAGTTACTGTTCTTACAAAGTTTTAAAAAAATTGAGGTTTGGTTTCTGATAAAGTTCTCAAAAGAGAATTTTTATTTTTAAAAGGTTTGACAACAATTGACATTAATTCAAATGCTGCAAGCTTTTGTATTTGTAAGTCTGTTCCCAAAATATGAAGTAAAGCTCAAGACCTTGACTAAGTTTGGCAGAAATCCAACTTCTGGCCAAGTTAATGAATCTGGGATAATTCTAAAAAAAAAAGGGTCAGATGTAATTTGTTGGATTACTTTTGAGACAATAAGATGTCATTTGAGAGGAAGGTGAGGTAAAATTGTTAAGAAGATACTTTATTAGACTGTAAAGTCCCTCCAGACAACCTAAACAAGATAAGATGGTAGCTAGTGCTTGTGTAAAATGGTATGAGGAAAGTAGGAGAAAGAGTTAGGGAAAGAGGACACAATATACAAACTGTTGTAAGGGAACTGAATTTGATAAACTGGCCATCAACTGAGATATTGGAACCGCACAGGGGGAGATAAGCTTGCAAAGATCTAGAGTCAGAGATCCTCGTTGACATGGAATAGTTAATATGGCCTAAAGAGTGAGGAAACATTTTAAATGATCAACGCAATAGAGAAATTGACCTCAAGAGAATCTTAGGATGATCATGGTCAGGAAGAAAAAACTTAGATTCTAAGTTTCTAGATTCTAGATTCTAGATTCTAGTTTCTAGATTCTAAGATTCTATGTGGAATCTGTAGTTGAGGCAGTTGAAGGGTAAGGAGAAATAATACTTAACAACAATTTACCACAAGATGGATACAGCTAAAGGGAAAGCTGGAAAAAGGCTAAATAGATATATTACTGACTGTATTAATGCACCTGTGACCTACAAAAAGTAAGATCACAGGATTAACACCCTGATGACAGGCAGAGTTAAGCGGCTCCCAGAGAGAAACTCTGAAAGCGAAGATACTGAGCCATTGTAAGACAGGATAAGAAGGTGCATTGTAGAGTTGTGTAGACAGCTTAAGGAATTGAGGTCCGTCCGACGTGGGACAGCAGCAGGAGATAGTAGAATGGAAGGAGTGGGGGTGCCTACCCAGATGGATTCAGATCAGGGAACTCATTTCACAGGAAGAGTCATTAAAGAAATATGTAAATTTATGGGGATTAAACAGAAATTTCACATTCCCAACCGCCCACAGAGCTCAGGGATGGTGGGAAGGATGAACGGAACTTTAAAACATCAATAGCAAAAGTAATTCAAGAGACAGGGAACAGCTGGGCAACAGTGTTGCGCAATACTCTGATGTGCCTTAGATCTACCCCAAGCAGGACTGCCAGGTTTACCCCATTTGAACTAATGAGGAGAGCAATGCAGTTACCCGAGGGAATCATAGTAGGAGGGGGAGATGTAGGACCACTAAAAGGAAGGGTGCGAGACTATGTGAGGGAAATGTGTAAGCAATTGCATGAGTTAAGGAAGGAGGTCAGGGACCAACAGATGATTTAGGAAATGGAAACAGATAAATCCGAAAGGCAACAACAGACCCCCCCAGGTGGGGACCAAGGTGATTGTTAAGATAAACCCAGAACAAACGGGGTTTGCACTCAAGTGGGTGGAACTGTATGAGGTAATCATGGCCAGCGATATGTGCGCAGGCGTGGACTTTAGAGGAAAGGGGCACTGGAAGCACTGGTCACAATGGAAGCGTTTTATAACTGATTCTATCCACAGAACTAATCTCAACAACTGACCGGTGATGCTGGGACGGTTATCTGCTTAAATTCACAGAATGTTAATTGCAATGTCGACACTCGTGGACATGGTGATACTGGTAACAAGGTCGGGGATCATAACTGCTCATCCCGCACCGCAGGAGGGACCTTGGCACAGCACGAGCAGTGCTGAATGCGACACACAACGGGGAGTGACAAACATAACAGGAGGAGAACAAGTGATTTTGAATTGTAGCAAGAGTTTGCTTCAGATCGGGTGCAGAAGTGTCAGGGATATGACACATACAGGGACATCAATGCTTAATTCTATTGACCTGGCAACTGTTGACCAGAAGGTTCGGACCTTGAGCTCCAAGTTTAAGGAAAATTTAGAGTGGGGACAGGGAGTTCACAACATCCAATTAAATACAGACCAGGACATGACACAGTTAATGCAAAACCTGGCTATCCGTGCTCCAAGGTCATGCGGGGACTATCAATAAAGTGATCAGGATAAGGAAAAAATATTTCAGAGGAAGCTAGCAGAAATGATGTTTGCAGCACCTATGGATCCTGGGCACTGGAACAAGCCCGAGAGAATTTAAGACAGATTAATGAAAGGGTAGTTCCTTTATGGGTAACTAATGAACATTTATTTAATCTTTCACGACATAAGGACCATGACTTGACTGGTTGCCAGCTCAGAGGTTTAACACATGTACATAGAATGAATGTTGAATGTATAGTGAATAATAATATGCTAATAGGCATTGTCTTAGTGATTCCTGTTATATCTATGTCAACACCCGGCAGAACATTATATAGAGTAGAAAATATTGAGGTGATACAAAGGGATTATTATATTAGGTACCATGACATTCCGCCATATGCAGTAGACATTGAAGGGAATATAGTTAGCACCATATCAGAAAGGTATAGTACAGAGGCCACCGCAGTAGTATGCACACATCCAATATATGAGATGAAAGAAGCAAGGTGCGGATTTAAAGCAGCAACAAATTGTACAATGAAAAGTATATGGGCTGCAAAAGAACTGACTCATGTTGCATATATGGGGAATGGGAGATATTGTATTATCACATGGCAGCAAAAGATCCAGTATGGGAGCAACAGGATGTGCCCCATCCATAATCATTGAGTGTGCCTACACCTGCAGTTGCCGGCAACAGTGGGGAAGGTGGAACTGGCTGAAATATACAAGAGAGGAGCAGCTACTATTCAGGTCATGGAAACCTTAAGGATGATCTGACAGTATTTGAACCAGTTCTCCTATGGATTCCCTTATTACCAGAGAACCTAACCATGATTCGGAGACAGGCTCAGCAGATATATAGAACTTACTATGCACCGCAGCATCAGGTTAGGGCCTTAAAAGAGGATATCGAGCAAATAGATTCCTCCACATGGTGGGAGGATCTGTGGAATTGGGGCTCAAGTGTACAAATACACCCATGGATTCAGATTATCTCCCATGCTCTGGTTGCGATTCAGCTGATATTAGTTATATATTTAACATACTTGATTCATCGTACCCAAAGGTCGCAAAAGAGGTGGTGCTGGGGGAGTTTTAACAGGTGGAGAAGAAATTTAGTAAGTCAGAGGCCTGAATTGAAGGGCCAGATGATACAGATGGTCTGACCTAGTACCTTTACAACCCAAAGCTGGATACCTGGCCAGTATTAATAGGTGGCGGTACATAAAGGGACGGACAGTACCACTGTAGTTGGCTACCTTGGGCTAGGCCAAGGGCCAAAAGGGGGGACTGTTAGGGGAATATGGATGAACTTATTGAAAGGGAATTACTTAGAATCTCCAGGCAGACAGTGCCATCAGTTACATTAACAGTTAAGGTTTACCAGATGAACTTTGCTCACCCTTGGGGCCTGCAATCACCAGAAAGGCCCTGGGAACTAGACTGGAGATGGAGGATGGAAACTGGATAGATTAAATGTGCTCGTCAACAGATGAGGAAAGGACAGATGGTCTCAGCTTAGATAGGGGGAGAAGGCTCTGCCTGGGTGAAGGCTAAACAATGTTCTTGTCAGTGATGTATAAATAAGCTGCATAGTTGTAATTTGGTAGAGTGCTTTGAGGTGGTTCTCTCCTTGCAACTGCTTGAATAAACATTCATAACCTGTACCTGAGCCTCCTGTGGTTCATTCGGCAAAGTGACCACAACAGTACCATGTGTACCCTTTTATCTATATAAGTGTCAATAAGGGCTAGCAAATAGCCCTTAGCATGAGGTCAGCTAAAAAATGACCTTGAGCTAATAGCCAGGAGGGAGGTGACTATCCTGACATCTTGAGTACCTGTCCTGCATTCCTTGGTTAAGAAGGTACAAACAAGTGATTAACATAGGATAAACTACCAGCCGCTAGAAATAAAGCATATTAACGAGTGCTCAGAGATGGGGGGCAGCCCTTGTCAGGTAGCCACCTTCAGAAGGAAGATGGACCAGGGAAGATGGAGGAAGACCAGGGAAAGAGTTTCCTAACACTTTGGCTAGAGAGCAAGATGTTGCCATTATAAGCTACAGAGATCAATACATTCTGTGCCAATTGTCCATTCATCCTCTGGGATAAGTGAACCGCTCTCATCTGTCATGGGTTATATATTTCCCTGTCTATTTAGCTAATACCTCATATCTAAACTACAGTGAAGGAACAAAGCAGACTAGCTTTGAATCAGCACTGATCTGTATTCTGCTGTTAACACCTACTCTGGACCAATGCTTTGTTCCTTTACTACTACTATTCCCACTCTCTTTGTCTTTTGTTCCATGACATTTTTCCCCCCACTCTCTAGCCTATCATTGACATTCCCTTTTTGCTCCATCTACCCCTCCCCCCTCTACAACAGCATAAACCCCATCCCATTTCTACCTCTCTTCAGTTCAGAAGAAGAGTTATATTGGACTCAATGTTAACTCTAGTTCTGTCTCCACAGATGCTGCCAGACCTGTTGAGTTTTTTCAGAACTTTCTGTTTTTATTTTGGATCCCCAGCGTCCTCAGCATTTTTTAAATATTAGGGTGTGGGATAAGATAGGAGGAGGGTGCGGGGTAAGAAAGGAGGGTGTGGGCGATGAGGAGGGGAGTGTTTGGGCAATGAGGGGGTAGGGTGTGGGGAGTGAGGATAGAGGATGTGGGGTTTGAAGAGGGCAGGGTATAAGGTTTGAGGAGGGGATGGTGTGGGGTGAGAAGGGAGGGTGTATGGTTGAGGGAGGGTGGCTGAGTGGTTGAGGGAGGCAGGGTGTGGGGTTGAGGAAGGAAGGATGTGGAGGATGAGGAGGGGAGGGTGTGGAGGATGGGGAGGGTGTGGGGCGTGAGGATAGAGGAAGTGTGGTTTGAGGAGGGGAGGGTGTTGAGTTTGAGGAGGGGAGAGTGTGGGGGAACAGGATGGGGAGATGTGGAGGTGAGGAAGGGAGGGTGTGGGGTTGAAGGGAGGATGCAAGGTTGAGGAGGGGAAGATGTGGAGGAGGGGAGGGAGAGGGTGTGGGGGCTGAGGAGGGGATGGTGTTGAGTTTGAGGAGGGGAGGGTTTGGGGGATCAGGATGGGAAGATGTGGAGGTGAGGAGTGGATGGTGTGGGGTTGAGGGGAGGATGCAAGATTGAGGAGCAGAAGGTGTGGAGGAGGCGAGGGTGTGGGGGCTGAGGAGGGGAGGGTGTGTGGGATCAGGATGAGGAGATGTGGAGGCGAGGAGGGGAGGGTGTGGGGTTGAGCGAGGGGAGGGTGTGTGGGATGAAGATAAATAATTTGAAGGATGAAGGGTGTCAGAGAAGTGGAGAATGTTTGCAGAAACATGCCTGGATGAAATAAGTAAGAATTTTCTTTTGTTCCTTTTATCATTCCAGTTTAGTCCAGTTTTGTTAAACTGGTCAATTAAATCCCTGCAACTAGGAAGATGAGACAATTGGGGAGTTTAGATTCATTGACTGAGAAGATAGAAAAATATTGTCATTCATGGTACCCAGTGAGTGATTAGAATGTAGTAGAGCTCATCAACTCCAGACAAAAAAGCAGACGTGACACTCAACTTCCTGACCAGGCGTCTACCATCCCTCTTTGTTCATTGACTAAATTCCCATTATCGTGCTATGCTGGCTGGAGCTGTGAAATAGTTATGAGACACCTGGGCCATAATAGGTACAGCTCTTGCCCTAAAAATTCAAAGTGAAATTTTATTTTAAGAACTAATTAAAATTTACAAGGGTTTTCTAATTTTCCACGTGTAGACAGACTGATATAGTGAGTGGAAAATTCTACAAAAGAATTTTTCTATATTTAATTGACAATAAAAAGTCTACTGTGTTTTTGCCACCTGGAGTGAGAACTGATGAAATCCACATTTGAGACTCTCACTATAGTTATCGTTACATATACATAATTAAACGACAAAATAAAACAAAATGCATGAAATGATGATGTCAGAATAACTGCTGGACTAGCAGTGGGACTTAAGTGCAAAGCCAGGAGTTACATTCAGTTAAATGAGCTGGTCAGAGCTTCAGTTACACATCAGCTGGTGTAACAGTGTTTAATTCTGGGCACCACATCTGAGGAAGGATATCATTGCCCTTGGAGCCAGTGAAGCCCAGATTCACCAGAATGATAGTGGGGCTAGATTAATTTTAAATATAAAATTTATAAATTTTTGAGAACACAATGTATTAAGGATATGAGGAAAAGGTGGGTACATGGAGGTCCTGAATGGCCTCCTCCTGTTCCTGACAGGTTGAAACTATGAGCACAGGTTCCAAATTCTAGGCTTGTATTCCCTTGAGTGTAGAAGACTAAGGGATGAAAAAACAGAGGTGTTTTAGATGATTAAAAGATTTGATCTGGTAGATTGGGAGTCCAGAACACGGAGACAAAACTTTAAAATTGGAGCTAGGCTATTTAGGTGTGATGTCAGGAAGCACTTCTTCACACAAAGGGTAGCAGACATCTGGAACCCTCTCCCCCAAAAAGCTGTTCAGGCTGAGGCTCGTTGAAAATTTCAGAACTGAGATTAATAAACTTGTACAAAAACAGAATTGCCTGGAAAAACTCAGCAGGTCTGGCAGCATCAGTGGTGAAGAAAATAGTTGACATTTCAAGTCCTCATGACCCTTCAGCAGAACTGAGTAATATTAGGAGAGGGGTGAAATATAAGCTGGTTTAAGGTGGGGGGTGGGGGGAGAGAAGTCGGCGGGGGGGCGTTATAGGGAGAAGCAAGCAGTGATAGGAGCAGATAATCAAAAGATGTCACAGACAAAAGAACAAAGAGGTGTTGAAGGTGATGATATTATTATCTAAACGAATGTGCTAATTAAGAATGGATGTCAGAACACCCAAGGTACAGCTCTAGTGGGGGCTGGGTGGAAAGACTAACAGGGCATAAAAAGTATAGATTTAAAAATAATGGAAATAGGTGGGAAAAGAAAAATCTATATAAATTATTGGAAAAAAACAAAAGGAAGGGGGAAGAACTGGACAGGGGATGGGGATGGAGGAAGGAGTTCAAGATCTAAAGTTGTTGAATTCAATATTCAGTCTGGAAGGCTGTAAAGTGCCTAGTCGGAAGATAAGGTGCTGTTCCTCCAGTTTGCGTTGGGAACAATGCAGCAAGCCAAGGACAGACATGTGGGCAAGAGAGCAGGGTGGAGTGTTAAAATGGCAAGCAACAGGGAGGTTTGGGTCTTTCTTGCGGACAGACCACAGGTGTTCTGCGAAGTGGTCGCCCAGTTTACGTTTGGTCTCTCCAATGCAGAGGAGACCGCATTGGGAGTAATGAATGCAGTAGACTAAGTTAGGGGAAATGCAAGTGAAATGCTGTTTCACTTGACAGGAGTGTTTGAGCCCTTGGACGGTGAGGAGAGAGGAAGTGAAAGGGCAGGTGTTGCATCTTTTGCGTGGCCATGGGGAGGTGCCATAGGTGGGGGTTAAGGAGTAGGGGGTGATGGAGGAGTGGACCAGGGTGTCCCAGAGGGAATGATCCCTATGGAATGCCGCCGGGGGGTTGAAGGGAAGATGTGTTTGGTGGTGGCATCATGCTGGAGTTGGTGGAAATGGCGGAGGATGATCCTTTGAATGCAGAGGCTGGTGGGGTGATAAGTGAGGACAAGGGGGACCCTATCATGTTTCTGGGAGGTAGGAGAAGGCATGAGGGCGGATGTGCGGGAGATGGACCGGACACAGTTGAGGGCCCTGTCAACAACCGTGGGTGGAAAACCTCGGTTAAGGAAGAAGGACGACATGTCAGAGGAACTGTTTTTGAAAGTAGCATCATCAGAACAGATGCGACGGAGGCGAAGGAACTGAGAGAATGGGATGGAGTCCTTACAGGAAGTGGGGTGTGAGGAGCTGTAGTTGAGGTAGCTGTGGGAGTCGGTCGGCTTGTAATGGATATTGGTGGACAGTCTATCACCAGAGATTGAGACAGAGAGGTCAAGGAAAGGAAGGGAAGTGTCAGAGATGGACCATGTGAAAAAGGTAGAGGGGTGGAGATTGGAAGCAAAATTAATAAATTTTTCCAAGTCCTGACGAGAGCATGAAGCAGCACCAAAGTAATCATCGATGTACCGGAGAAAGAGTTGTGGGAGGGGGCCGGAGTAGGACTTGGCTTGCTGCATTGTTCTGGTGAAGCCCAACGCAAACTGGAGGAACAGCACCTCATCTTCCACCTTTCCACCCCACCCCCACTAGAGCTGTACCTTGAGTGTCCTGCCATCCATTCTTAATTAGCACATTCATTTAGATAATGTCACCACCTTCAACACCTCTTTGTTCTTTTGTCTGTGACATCTTTTGATTATCTGCTCCTATCACTGCTTGCTTGTCCCTACAACACCCCCCCCACCCCCACTTCTCTCCCCCCACCCCCCACCCCCCCCAACCTTAAACCAGCTTATATTTCACCCGTCTCCTAATATTACTCAGTTCTGCTGAAGGGTCATGAGGACTCGAAATGTCAACTATTTTCTTCTCCGCCGATGCTGCCAGACCTGCTGTGTTTTTCCAGGTAATTCTGTTTTTGTTTTGGATTTCCAGCATCCGCAGTTTTTTGTTTTTATATTAATAAACTTGTGTTGGATAAGGGTATTAAGAGTTAATACTAAAGTGAGTAGGTGGAATTAAGATACAGATTAGCCATAATCTGATTGAATGGAGAAACTGTTTCGAGGGGCTGAACTGATCTCTTTCTGTTCCTATGTTGTTATGTGCCTGAATCTAAAGAAAGGGTTTCCTGTATTCTATCTGAATATTGCTGAAACAAGAGACATGCTATTGAAGCTTTTTGTCTTGCACTCATCAGGACTGACACTGAATTTCAAAGGAAACAACAATTTATACTCCATGAGAAAAGGGGTGCTGATTGGTTGGCAAGTTGGCTCTGATTGGCTGAGATGTTGACTTGGCAAATACACCAGGGCACCATTGTCCGCCGTGGCAAAGTCTGATTTTGAACCATGGGCTGCCTGTTGGACAAGCCTGTTCTAGATCTCCAGTCAAGGGGAAACAGTCTGTGAACTAAATGCTTCTTGTTCATGATTATGTATGTTTCATGTATTTGTTTGATTGTGAGTATTGTTTGCTCACTGTTCACTTGAATGGAGAAGACAGGTGGCTGCTGAATTAGCAAACATTAGTGATTTGATTGGTCAGCTTAGTGATGCTTGTTTGCAAATGGTAGTTATTGGGAAAAGAAAGATCAAGGAATTTGATTGATCATTTATATGCTAAATATTCATCAGTAGTTTCTTTTCACTTCATTCATGTATGGTCAATTAGATATATGATCAATCACCAATCACAACTTTTTGTTTTAACTCAATTTCCATTTGATACTTCCAGATGTGACTCCATTGAAAATTGGAACGCTACTGATGCCAGAGTCAAATCTTTTAATTCTAATAGATGTAGGGGATGAATTTCCAGTGAAAGCTCCACTTCCCCATTGTAACTTCAATGGAAGAGCCACAGAAACCTTGGAAAAACAGTGTGGAGTTACAGTAGACAATCATAGAATTATATAGCACAGGAGAAGACCATTCAGCTCATCATACCTGTGCTGACTCTTGGACAGAGCTATCCAGTTAGACACTCTTCCTGCTCCTTCTCCAAAGCCCTGTATTTTCCTTTTCATTTTTAAGTGTTTACCCAATTACGCTTTGAAAGTTACTGTTGAACCTGCTTCCACCACCCCTTCAAACAGCAAATTGCAGATCACAATTTATCACGAAAAAAAAGTCCCTTGCCTATTGTCTTAAATCTCTTTTGGTTAGCAGCCCTCCAACCACTGGAAACTGATTTTTTTCTTATTTTTATTCTTTCATGGGATGTGAACGCACTGGCAAGGCCAGCATTAATTGCTCCTAACTGCCCTTGAGAAGGTGGTAATGAGTTGCCTTCTTGAACTGCTGCAGTCCATGTGGTGTAAGCACACCCACGGTGCTATTAGGGAGGGAGTTCCAGGATTTTGATCCAGTGACAGTGAGGGATCAGTGATATAGTTCCAAGTCGAAACGGCATGCGACTTGGTGGGGAACTTGTAGGTGGTGGTCTTCCCATGCATCTGTTGCCCTTGCCCTTCTAGGTGGTAGAGGTTATGGATTTGGAAGGTGCTGTTGATGGAGCTTTGCTGAGTTTCTGCAGTGCATCTTGCAGATAGTACATACTGCTGCCACTCTGTGTTGTTGGTGCCGATCAAGCAGACTGCTTCATCCTGGATGATGTCAAGCATCTTGAGCATTGTTGGAGCCTCACACATCCAGGGAAGTTGAGATTATTCCATCACACTCCTGACTTGTGCCTTGTAGAAGCTGAACAGGCTTTGGGGAGTCAGGAGATGAATTATTCGCTGCAGAATTCCCAGCCCTTGACCTGCTCTTGTAGCCACAGTATTTATGTCACTAGTTCAGTTCAATTTCTGGTCAATGATAACCCCCAGGATGTTGATAGTGGGAGATTCAGTTATGGTAATGCCATTAATGTCAAGGGGAGATGGTTAGATTCTCTCTTATTGGAGATGCCCAAATCTCTCTTGTTGGAGATGGTCATTCACTTGTGTGGCGCGAAAGTTACTTGCCACTTATCAGCCCAAGCAGGTCTTGCTGCATATGCACACAGGCTGCTTTCATTATATCTAGAGGGAGTGAATGTTTAAGGTGGTGGTTGGGGTGCTGATGTTCCCTTCAAAGGAGTCACGAATGGCGCTGAAAACAGCAATCATCAGTGAACATCCCCATTTCTGACCTTATGATGGAAGCATGGCCACTGATGAAGCAGCTTCATTGTGGAGATGCCCGTGAGGTCATCTCCAGAGGTTGCTGCACTTGCTTCATTGTTGGGGCAGCCCCCAACACTTGACCCTGTTGCACAGAGATTTCCATTGTCAGATGAGCCAAGGAGGCTGAAGGGTAGCACCCTCAATCTCCTCTGTTACATCCTCAGCCCTTGGTAGGAGCACCAGTTAGCTGAAGGGGCACACCAGCTGGGATGTTGGGTCAAAATCCTGAAGCTCCTTCCCTAACAGCACTGTGGGTGTACCTGTATCAGATGAACTCCAGTGGTTCATGAAGACAGTTCAGCGCCATCTTCTCAAGGGATGAGAAATAAATGCTAGCTTTTCTAGCGATGCCCACATCTCAAGGACGAATAATAAAAAAATTCACTCCAAACATCTGTGTCATTAACACCACTGACTGCTCTAGGCTAGACAGTGTGGCAAGTGTACTGAGCCATGGTGACACAGCAGAGCTGGATGGACTCCTCCATCCTCTGCCCTTGGCCCTGCACTGCATCAGATAATTTTGACATGAGGGAGCACATCTCCTGCTGCTGGACTAGGCAGAGCATCCTTCCGAATGACTCCTGAGGCCCTACATCTGTGCTCAGTTGGCAGGCCAGTGTCTGCCCTCCCTTCCTTGAGGGGTCTGCCCACAGCTGCCTCTGTTTCTGGTATAGTCTTCTGTACACTAGCGCCATGATCCTCACCCGGTGCCACCCTATCTAAATGCATGCCAGGTCCCAGCAACATTGGAGTATCTGTGATGCTGGATGGCGTATTTGTCAGATATGACAGCGCCTCCTTATTTTTATGTTCCTCTGCGGCCACTGACGGAGTAGGAGAAGGTGACGCCTTGTCGATGTTTGCACATTAGGAGGCACAACAATAGATCATTAGAATTTAGTCTTGGGGAGCAGAAACAACTGCAGTGCTAAGGTTACCCAATGCAACTTAATGCTGGGCATGCTGCAAACAGGGTACAATCCACTACACCCTTCTAATGAGCACTCCGCCCTCTGTAATCACCATCTGCACCATGTGTCCGCAACTCACCAAGCCTGAATTCCTCCTCATCCAGGAGTCTGGCTACCTCTATAGTTCAGTCTTCTATTGGTGTGATCCTCTGGAAGTATGATATGCCCACTTCTTGATTGTGCCCTGGGCATTTGCCCATTTCTCCTGCAAGTATTAAAGAGAGAGTAATAAGTCACTCCTGCCATCTGTGGCCAGTCACATCTGCCCCTATCCATTAGAAGCTGCATACTTCAGTGGTGACAGGTCCTCAGCAACACTATGGCTCTGAGTCACTCTGAGGGATCGGTAAAAGCCCTCGGCACACAGCCCTTCAATGCCCAGGAGAAGCATGTTTCCTGAGGCTCCTCAGGTGGTGTGTCTACAGGAGAATGAATACCAGGGGCCTGTCCTGAGGTTTGGGAGTTGCATTGAGCTTGGCAGAGTGTTTGAGGTCTTTGAATCTTTTTTGAGGCACTGAATTCAAGATCTTCTGATGACACTTCTGCTGCTGACATTGGCTGCTATCTCAACCCAGGCCTGTTTTGTCTCTATGGATGGCGTTCTCCTGTCATGGTCCCTGAAGATGACCTCCCGCCTCTCCCTCAAGGCCTCCAGCCTCAGCTCAAGGTCGTTGTCAGAGAACTGATGGGTTGCTCTGCCCTGGGTGCTGAGCCTTTGGTTTTCCTGCAACATTTGGCACTGCAGTCCACTGCAAGTCTCCAAGGTAATTTTCTGTTTGCTCCCTTATCACATGACAGCCGAGGGAAGTTTAAATTGGGCCTGCGCTTCATTTGAACCACCCCCATTCACGCCTCCGTGCCCTCTATTTGGCTACTTAACCTGCTCCCAATCCAATTAAGGAGCGGTCCCACAAAATTCTTGAGTTTTTCCTGTTTACCCCAGGGGGCAGGTATAGGACTTGGAAACTGTCCCGACTTCTGTTTCCCGCCTCCAACATAAACATTCAACCCGATGCTTCCGCTTGTGGAGGAGACCAAAATTAAGGGCCATAAATACAAGATAATCGCTAATAAATCCAATAGGGAATTCAGCAGTAACTTCTTTACTCGGAGAGTGGTTAGAATGTAAAACACACGAGCACATGGAGGAGTTGAGGTGAATAGCATAGATACATTTAAGGTGAAGCTAGATAAGAACATGAGAGAGAAAGAAATAGAAGAATATGCTAAAAGCATTAGATGAATAGGGTGGGCAAACGTTTGTGTGGAGCATAAACACTGTCATGGACTGGTTGGGCCGAATAGCCTATTTCAGTGCTGTAAATATGATAATTGAAGAAGCACTGATCCCTCACAAAACACAGGGGATTTTCTTCCATTAATTTCAGTGGAAGGAAGGATAGGTGGATTGTCACCCATGTAAACTTCTTGAAAGGCCTCCCTGTCACAGTCCATCCGGATTACACTTAGCAACCTGGGTGGGTGGGGGAGTGTGTTGGTGGGGGCTGGGCGTACGCTGACAGAAATCTCCCCTGTCTCCTGGGCTATTGCCAAGGGAAGCTTCATTTGCAGTGAGACACTTGAGGAGACCCAGTTTTGATGTTCTTTGTTGCAATGCTTAACAAGCTTTTTAGTTTATATTGAATATTTTTTTTCAAACGTTTGTGACAGCTTTGCCAATATGATTTTTTTGGAATAAGATCTCGTGGCAACGACTTTTTTTTATTCATTTCAAAAAGTATGTTTCTTACACACCCTAATATTACCTAAAAAGATAATCTTGCATTCCAAAAATACATTTTGTGATCTCAGGACATCCCAAAGCTCTTCATAGTGACTATTGTAATGAAGGAAACACAGCCCAGCAAGCTTCCACAGCATCAAAACAGATGACCAGATAATTTGATTTTTACCTGATGTTGTTTGAGGGATAATCATTGATCCTAGGACACCAGGAAGAACTCCCCTGCTTTTCTTTGAAATAGTGACATTGCATTTTTACATCCACCTGAGAGGGCATCCGGGGCCTTGGGTTAACACCTCATTCAAGAGACAGTACCTCCAACTGTGCACCACAGCACTGAAGTACATTATTAAGCTGCGGGGTGGACAGAAAGAGACTGAAAAAGGATATAGACAGTTTAAGTGAGTAGGCACAAATCTGGCAGATGGAATACAATTTCAAGAAGTGTGAAGTTATCCACTTTGGAAGGAAAAATAGGAAGCAGAATATTCTTTAAATGGTTGGAGACTGGGTATTCATACCTACATGTCAGGCCAATATGTCCTTGTTTCTTTTTATTCATTCACAGGATGTGGGCTTCGCTGGCTGGGCCAGCATTTATTGCCCATCCCTAGTTGCCCATGAGAAGGTGGTGATGAGCTGCCTTCTTGAACTGCTGGAGTCCAAGTGGTGAAGGTATACTCACAGTGCCGTTAGGAAGAGTGTTCCCAGATTTTGACCCAGCGACAGCAAAGGAACAGCGATGTATTTCCAAGTCAGAATGGTAAGTGACTTAGAGAGGAACATGCAGGTGGTGATGTTCCCATCTATCTGCTGCCCTTGTCCTTCTAGGTGGTAGTGGCCATGGGTTTGGAAGGTGCAGTCTAAGGACCCTGGGTGAATTACTGCAGTGCATCCTGTAGATGGTACACATTTCTGCTACTGTGCGTTGGTGGTGGCGGGAGTGAATGTTTGTGGATGTGGTACCAATCAAACGAGCTGCTTTGTCCTGGATGATGTCAAGCTTCTTGAGTGTTATGGGAGCTGAACTCATCCAGGCAAGTGAGGAGTATTCCATTACACTCCTGATTTGTGCTTTGTAGATGGTAGACAGGTTTTGGGGAGTCAGGAGTGAGTTACTCATCACAGAATTCCTAGCCCCTGACCTGCTCTTGAAGCCACAGTATTTATACTGATTTGGACAAGCTGAGTAAGTGGGCAAATGCATGGCAGATGCAGTATAATGTGGATAATTGTGAGGTTATCCACTTTGGTGGCAGAAACAGGAAGGCAGATTATTATCTTAAAGGCTATAAATTGAGAGAGGAGAATGTGCAACGAGACGTGGGTGTTCTTGTACACCAGTCACTGAAGGTAAGCATGCAGGTGCAGCAGGCAGTAAAGAAGGCAAATGGTATGTTGGCCTTCATAGTGAGAGGATTTGAGTATAGGAGCAGGGATGTCTTGCTGCAATTATACAGGGCCTTGTTGAGACCACACTTGGAATATTGTGTGCAGTTTTGGTCTCCTTATCTGAGGAAGGATGTTCTTGCTATAGAGGGAGAGCAGTGACAGTTTACCAAACTGATTCCTGGGATGGTGGGACTGACGTATGAGGAGAGATTGAGTCGGTTAGGATTATATTTGCTGGAGTTCAGAAGAATGAGGGGGGACCTCATAAAAACCTATAAAATTCTAACAAGACCAGACAGGGTTGATGCAGGAAGGATGTTCCCGATGACGGGGGAGTCCAGAACCAGGGGTCATAGTCTGACGATACAGGGTAGACCATTTGGGATTGAGATGAGGAGAAATTTCTTCACCCAGAGAGTGGTGAGCCTGTGGAATTCGCTACCACAGAAAGTAGTTGAGGCCAAAACATTGTATGTTTTCAAGAAGGAGTTAGATATAGCTCTTGGGGCGAAAGGGATCAAAGGATATGGGGAGAAAGCGGGAGCAGGCTATTGAGTTGGATGATCAGTCATGATCATAATGAATGGCGGAGCAGGCTTGAAGGACTGAATGGCCTACTCCTGCTCCTATTTTCTATGTTTCTATGTTTCTATATGGCTAGTCTAGTTCAGTTTCTGGTCAATTGTAACCCCCAGGAAGTTGATAGTGGGGAATTCAGTGAAGGAAATGCCATTTAGCATAAAGGGGCAATGGGTAGATTCTCTCTTGTTAGAGTGTTGTTAGAGCTTGTTAGAGTCTTGTTAGAGCTTGGCACTTGTATGGCATGAATGTTACTTGCCACTTGTCAGTCCAAGCCTGGATATTATCCAGGTCTTGCTGCATTTGGACATGGATTGCTTCAGTATTGGAGGAGTCACAAATGGTGCTGAACATTGTGCAATAATCAATGAAAACCCCCCACTTCGACCTTATGATGGAAGGAAGCTCATTGATGAAACAGTTGAAGATAGTTGGGACGAGGACACTATCCTGATGAACTCCTGCAGCGATCTCCTGGAACTGAGATGACTGACCTCTAACAACCACAACCATTTTCCTTTGTGCTAGGACTCCAACCAGTGGAGAATTTTCCTCCTGATTCCCATTGACTCCAGTTTTGCTAGGGCTCCTTGATGCCACACTCTGTCAAATGCTGCTTTGATGTCAAGGGCAGTCACTCAAACCTCACCTTGGGAGTTCAGCTCTTTTGTCCATGTTTGAACCAAGGCTGTAATGAGGTCAGCAGCTGAGTGGCCCTGGCAGAACCCAAATTGGGCGACAGTGAGCAGGTTATTGTTAAGCAAGTGCCGCTTGATAGAACTGTTTATGACCCCTTCCATTACTTTACTGATGATGGAGAGTAGACTGATGGTGTGGTAATTGGCCAGGTTGTTTTTGTCCTGATTTTTGTGTACAGGACATAGCTGGGTAATTTACCACATAGCCAGGTAGATGCCAGTGTTGTAGCTGTACTGGAACAGCTTGGCTA
The DNA here is from genome assembly GCF_017639515.1 of Carcharodon carcharias. Lineage (NCBI taxonomy): Eukaryota > Metazoa > Chordata > Chondrichthyes > Lamniformes > Lamnidae > Carcharodon > Carcharodon carcharias. Next base: position 34,449,360 of record NC_054476.1, on the reverse strand, counting down.
GGGGCTTGGCAAGTTCTGGAGCACAAGTCTTCAGTATTATTGCCGGAAAAAATGTCAGGGCCCATAGCCTTTGCAGTATCCAGTACCTCCAGCTGTTTCTTGATATCACGCGGAGTGAATCGAATTGGATGAAGACCAGCATCTGTGATGCTGGGGAGCTCTGCAGGAAGCCGGGATGGATCGTCCACTCGGCAATTCTTGCTGAAGTTTGTAGCAAAGGCTTCAGCCTTATCTTTTGCAATGATGTGCTGGTCTCCCCCATCATTGAGGATGTGGATATTTGTGGAGCCTCCTCCTCCAGTGAGTTGTTTAATTGTCCACCGCCATTCATGACTGGATGTGGCAGGACTGCAGAGCTTAGATCTGATCCGTTGGTTGTGCGGTCATTTAGCTCTGTCTATCACTTGCTGCTTATGCTGTTTGGCGTGCAAGCAGTCCTGTGTTATAGCTTCACCAAGTTGACACCTCATTTTTAAGTACGCCTGGTGCTGTGCCTGGCATGCCCTCCTGTGCTCTTCATTGATCCAGCGTTGATCCCCTGGCTTGATGGTAATGGTAGAGTGGGAGAATATGCTGGGCCATGATTGTGTTCGAGTACAATTCTGCTGCTGCTGATGGCCCACAGTGCCTCATATATGCTCAGTCTTGAGCTGTTAGATCTGTTCGAAATCTATCCCATTTAGCATGGTGGTCGTGCCACACAACACGATGGAGGGTATCCTCACTGTGAAGGTGGGACTTTGTCTCCACAGCGACTGTACAGTGCTCACTCCTACTGATATGGTCATGGACAGATGCATCTGCAGCAGGCAGGTTGACGAGGATGATGTCAAGAATGTTTTTCCCTCTTATTGGTTCTCTCACCACCTGCCTCAGACCCAGTCTAGCAGCTATGTCATTTAGGACTCAGCCAGCTCAGTCAGTAGTGATGTTACCAAGTCTCTCTTGGTGATGGACAATGAAGTCCCCCGCCCAGAGTACATTCTGTGCCCTTGCCACCCTCAGTGCTTTCTCCAAGTGGTGTTCAACATGGAGGAGCACAGATTCATCAGCTGAGGGAAGGCAATACGTGGTAATTAGTGAGCGGTTTCCTTGCCCATGTTTGATCTGATGCCATGAGCCTTCATGGGGTCTGGAGTCGATGTTGAGGACTCCCAGGGCAACTCTGTCCCGACTGCATACCACTGTGCCGCCACCTCTGCTAAGTCTGTCCTGCTGGTGGGACTGGACATTTCCAGGGATAGTGATGGAGGTGTACATGAATAACAGAAAGTTAACATGCAGGTGCGTCAAACAATTGAGGAAAGCAAATATTAGCCTTTATTATAAACGGATTGGAGCATAAGAATAAATATGTCTTACTACATTGGATAGGGTCTTGAAACAACACCTGAGCACTGCACAGTTTTGGTCTCTTTGCCTAATGAAAGACATACTTGCCCTAGAGAGGGTACAGCACTAGAATGACCCCTTGGCTGAGGGGATTGTCCTATGAGGAGACATTGAGCAGACAAGGCCTATATTCCCATGAGTTTAGAAGAATGAGAGGTGATCTCACTGAAACATATATAATTGTTAAGGGCTTGACAGGTTAAGGGTAGATTCTGAGAGGCTGTTTCTCCTGGCTGGAGAATTTTGAACACAGCCTCAGAATAAGAGGTCAAGCATTTAGGACAGAGGAGGGGGAGAAATTCTCCGGCAAAAGTTGTGAATCATTGGAATTCTCTACCCCAGAGAGCTGCAGATGCACAGTCATTGAGTAAATTCATGTCAGAGAAGGACAGATTATTGGTTAGTAAAGGGATTAAAGGATTGGATGGGAAAGTGGGGTGAGGTAGAAGATCATCCACCTGGAATGTCAGAATTGATATTGTGAAGTGGTGCTTGAACCCATAATATTCTAATTCAAAGGCAAGTGCTATCAAGTATGGTAAGTGATTGAGGTGAGGCCTACAGTGGAACTTGGTTGAATCTCTTCATAGGACCACAGAGGTCTATAAATGGACATTTACGCCTATTTAGTTTGTACAGGCTCATTGCCGGAGAAATCAATAACTAATTCCATTATACAGCTGTCTCCCCACAGCCCAGTGCTTCCAATGATTATCTAATTGTCCTCTAAAGGACGCAGTGGTCACTGCCTTAAGTATTCCCTATGGCAAAATATATCATGTTCCAAAAACCAACTGTGCAAAGAAATTTCTACTAACTTCTTCCCTTCCTCTTAGCATAATTTTAAATTGATGAATACTCACCACAGGCTTCCCAACCAGAGGGAATAACCTTTTCCACATTAATTCTATCTGTCTGCCACTGTCTTGATGTTCCACTAACATGTCCTTGTGAAAGAAGCAGGCCATTCAGTTTCTTGAACCTGTTTATCCATTCAATGAAATTGTGAATGATCTGAATTCTAACTCCACCCAGTCCTCCCAGGCTCCACATTCCTTAGCTCATAAGAATCTGTCAATCACTGATTTAAAATTATTAATTGAGGTGACATCTATTGTTTTTTGTGGGAGAGTTCCCTTTTGTAGCCTACATGAGACTCCAGTCGCACACTATGCCTTTCATTCTTAGTGAATGTCCACTGAATTGGCTTACAAGCCATTCATATTCATAAAGAATTGCTGGAGCCCAATAGTGAAGGACAATAAACGCCCAAGAACAAATTGGAAAAAAGCAATATATTTTGGTGTTCTGTTATTTATTTATACTTACATAGCATGACTTACAGAAATCTGAAAAATAGAGTTCGGTCACAGGATACGATATTGTCTACAGTACAGGCTGGTGAACTGGGAGATGCACACTGGATGTGCTATAGTGCCACCATTGGCAGGAGGGTATAATTATAATGTGATATATTTGTGTAGGCATTCCACATTGAAGATGTGGAAGTGAGCAGAGGTACAATTTAAAAAAAAATATTATAGTTGGTTGTGGCATCTGTTGGTCTTGTCCTTTTCAAATGGCTGATTTCCCCGAAGAGTGAGTTTCTGATTTTGGCTGGTTGTGCAAAACAAAATGAGACTCTTTTGATCGGCAAGAAAAACATATCACATATTGAGTTAACCAGGGACACTACTGTTAGGTCTGGCAACACTAGGCTGAGAATCCATTCTGCTTCCCATATTCAGTTTTCAGGAGTCTGACAGCAGATTTAAAGTGTCAAAATGGAATATTGTAAAGTGGGATTCAATAAATTTATGATTTGTAGTCGACACCAGGAAAAAATGAGCATAAAAGTTCCTGGATTATTGTAAAACCACAAATGTCTCACAGATATCCTTCAGGGAAGAGAATCTGAGACTCCTACTGAGTCAGACCTACATGTCACTCCAATCTCATGCTCCAAGGTTGACTCTTAATGCTCTAAAGGCAATTAGGAATGGGCAATAAATATTGGCTAGCTAATGTTTGGCTTGCCACATTCCAAGAGCAAATTAATAGAATGCACCAGTGTTGATATTTGACTCTTGTGGAGTTTATTTGTCATTGTTCACTAATTCTAGTGGTAAAGTGTAAAACAGTACAATGGGAGGAACACAGTGAAGTGGGGAATACAATCAGCAATACCGCAGCACTGAGGCACTCAGCTCCTCAGGTGAATACTTAACAGTGCAAGCTGAAACACACTTAATACAAGGGTTCCCCATTGCCCCCTGGGGCTCTAGGGCTTCAAGAAAAGATTTCAAGGGGTCGACAAAAAACAAAAAAGACTGAGGAGATGATAGAACAATCAAAATTGAAATCAGGACAAGCACTGGCCAAGACGTCCAGTCAATAAAGTGATGCCGTCCAGTGAGGATGAATCAAAGCTGGTGTCTCTCTGTGTTTGCACAGGCTTTGGTTGATGTGTGGAGAGAGAGAGAGAAAAAAATCAAGCTGACCCATGAGTGAGGCAGCGTTGGAGTGAGCCCATGAGTGAGATAGGTGTTTGGATGCAACATGTGGAGGAAGGGAAGGCATTAGGGCACTTAACAAATCTTTTCCTTGTTGTAAAATGTTTATTTTTATATTATTTGTAAAGCAGCAGCTGGCAAAGGCTAGGCCTGTAATGGATGGTCGCAGCCATGAAGTAGAGAGACTTGCATTTATGTAGCACCTTTCATGACCCTTGATGTGTCAAAGCATTTCACATTTAATGAAGTGTAGTCACTGTAGTAATGCAGAAAACACAGCACCCAATTTGCACACAGCACGTTCCCACAAATGGTATTGAATTCGTGACAAGATCATCTGTTTGTGTGATATTGATTGAAATAGTACCATAAGATTGTTTATGTCCATCTGAGAATGACAGTCAGGGCCTTGGTTTAATGTCTCATCCAAAAAGCAGCATCTCCAACAGCTCAGCACTCCCTCAATATTGCACTGGTGTGTCAGTCTTGATTTTTGTGCTCAAGTCTTGAAGCTGGACTTGAATCCATAACGTTCTAAACTAGAGGTAAGAGTATTACCCACTGAGTTGCAGCTACATGGCTGGTATTGTATAAAAGCCCAACATTTGGAAAAGTATTTATATATCTTTGAAGTCAGTGTTTTGTGTGCTATTTGAGTGGAAAAGCAATGGTCATTGACAGGGCTTGTTACAATGACTGTGCTAATAAATTGTATTCACCAAAATCATTAATGCAGTTTTTGTTGATGTATATTTTGATTTTGTAATTCCATAACTGAATTCTTTTTTTGTTCATTCATGCGATGCGAGTGTCACTGGCTAGGCCAGCATTTATTGCCCATCCCTAATGGTCCTTGAGAAGGTGGTGGTGAGCTGCCTCCTTGAATGGCTGCAATAGGTACACCCACAGTGCTGGTAGGGAGGGAGTTCCAGGATTTTGACCCAGCGACAGTGAAGGAACGGCAATACATTTCCAAGTCAGGATGGTGTAACCATCCTGGAGGGGAAATTCCAGGTGGTGGTGTTCCCATATATCTGCTACCCTTGTTCTTCTAGATGGTAGTGGTTGTGGGTTTGGAAGGTGTTGTGGAGGATATGCCGGGCTATGAGGTTACAGATTGTATTGATGATGGCCCTCAGCGCCTCATAGATGTCCAGTCCTGAGTTGCTAGATCTGTTTGAAATCTATCCCACTTAGCATGGTGATGGTGCCACACAATACTATGGCCGCCACCTCTGTTGGGTCTGTCCAGCTGGTGGGATAAGACACATCCAGGGATTGTGACACAACCATCACTGTGAGTATGACAATGTCAGGCTGTTGCTTGACTAGTCTGTGGGACAGCTGTCCCAAGTTTGGCACATGATGTTAGTAAGGATGACTTTGCAGGGTTGACAGGGTTGAGTTTGCCATTTTCATTACAGGTGCCTAAGTTGACGCTGAGTGGTCCCTGCGGTTTCATTCCTTATAGACTTCATAGCAGTTTGATACAACTGAGTAGCTTGCTAGGCCATTTCAGAGGGCAGTTAAGAGCTATGGGTCTGGAGTCACATTTAGGCCAGACTAGTTAAGGATGGCAGATTTCCTTCCCTAAAGGGCATTAGTGAATCAGATGGATTTTTAAACACAATCGACATTGCAATCTGCCATGGTGGGATTTGAACCCGGGTGCCTAGAGTATTACCCTGGGTCTCTGGATTACTAGTCCAGTAACAATACCTCTGCACCACTGCCTCCCCTCTTACAAGAGTGGGAAAGTTGCAAACGTGCTTTTGTCTGTTGTACCATTGGGAATTGGAATTCATGCCAGCCCCATATTTATTCAGCATATGCATTCAAAAAAGATGCTTAATTAAGCCTCAAAGAACTTGCAAATTGGGAGGGAAAATATATGAGATGGCTCTGGCCTTTTCGAATGTGGAGGAAAAAAGAGAATCTCAACTCATGAGGGGGAAAACCTGGAGGATAGCAGCCAAGATGGAAGGAAAACAAAATTAAAGATAAATATATATGTTTAATTGTATAACTAATTTTTATGCAGAAAAAAGTACTTGTGTTCCAGTGGGTTCCTTGAATTTTTAGAACATGGAAGTAAAACAGATGAGATAAACCCCTGATTTAAAAGGCACTTTAATTTGCTTGAAATCAGATGAAGCTTTGAAAATGGTGAATGTGGAGGATTAGGCAATGGAATTAATTGCACTTTGATGCGGTATGAAAAGCTTATTGAATTGCCTGAAAAAGCCAGCTCACTCACTTTGAAAGCGATGCCTTTGTCATTTAATCCATTGGTATTGGAAAATAGTTATGGTTAATAATCTGGTATAGATGGTTACCGTTATAAACATTCTGGAGACTTTCATCATCTTTGTAAATGAGAAACAATTTCACAAGATTTTAAAGTACGAAAATGCAGGGACCTAAAGAAAAATCAGCCTCTAGAAAATGGAAATGAAAAGCAGCTGGTAAAGGAAAAGGAGCTGTTGTACCTTCCTTAGGACCAGACACTGGGTGGTCAGCAAGTCCCTTAATAGGATGGAATGATTTTAGGAGGAGGTGATGGGGTGCGCAGTGGGTAACATTCACAAAATAAGAATCTGCTCTTTTAGTGCACTCTCACTGCCTTGTTGACATGCCCAGTCCTCATCACCACTTTCCAGCCTTTCAGTGCAAAAAATCCAAGCCTGTTTGCTGGCCATTTTACACAATAGCTGCTCTCTGCAACTGGAGGCATCTGTCCGCTCTTGACTAAGGAGCAGAAAATGTACAACAGAGCCACAGAACAACTGAAATTTAACGAATATAGAACCCAGGATGATCATCCCCTGTATCTCCTGTTTGGAGGACCTCCCTTGAGTGTGGAGGGCAATGTAGTTAGAAGTTATAGCAGATTAGGATAGTCCCTTGTAGAAATGTGAATGATACACAGCAGATATGTCAATGCTTGGAAACTGCAAGGGCACTCTTTACCTGAACAGCGTCCTGATCCCAACTGTCAACACCTCCCTCTATCTCTCTGTGACCTGATTGGTTGGTAGGAAATCTGCACCAAATTTGAAAAAAACAGTGCAAAGCTAATTAATAAATTAATTATCTAAGTCGAGATGGCTGGGCAGGTGACGTGCTGTAGCTGTATGATGTGGGAGCTGGCAGATTCCATTGCGAGCCGCAGTGACCACATCTGCAGCAAGTGTTGGTTGCTGGAGGAACTCCGGCTCAGAATTGATGAGCTGGAGTCCGAGCTCTGGATGCTGCGGCACATCCGGGAGGGGGGAGAGTTACCTGGACGCTTTGTATCAGGAGGCGGTCACACCCGGTAGATTAAGTACCTCAAGTCCAGTTAGTGGTCAGGGTCAGCAGGGTGTGACTACAAGTGAGGCAGGTAGAGGGATCCTGTGTTCAGGAACAGAGGAGCCTCAGCTCTTGACCTTGTCCAACAAGTACGAGGTACTTGCTCCCTGTGTGGATGAGGAACAGGGCTGTAGGAAGGATGAATCAGCTGACCATGGCACTGTGGCACGGGAGGCCATTCAAGAGGGGGGAGCAAAAAGACAAGTGGTAGTTGTAGAGGATTCTATAATTAGGGGAATTGATAGCATCCTTTGTAAGCAGGATCGAGAGTCCTGCATGGTATGTTGCCTGCCCGGTGCCAGGGTGAGTGACATCTCTGACCGGCTTGAAAGGATATTGGAGAGGGAGAGGGAGGGGGAGGATCCAGTTGTTGTGGTCCACGTTGGGACAAATAACATAGGTAAGACTAGGAAAGAAGACCTGTTTGGGGATTATCAGGAACAAGGAACTAAATTAAAGAACAGGTACTCAAGGGTTATAATCTCCGGATTACTACCCGAGTCACGTGCAAATTGGCATAGGGACGCAAAAATAAGGGAAGTAAACACGTGGCTAAAGGAGTGGTTCAGGAAAGAGGGGTTCCATTTTGTGGGGCACTGGCATCAGTGTTGGAACAGGAGGGATCTGTACCTTTGGGACGGTCTCCACCTGAACCGATCTGGGACCAATGTTCTAGCGAAAAGGGCAAATAGGATAGTCAACAGGACTTTAAACTAGAAAGTGGTGGGGGGGGCAAGGGTAAAACTCCAAGAAATATGACTAATGGGAAACAAAGTAGCAGGTTAGCGTGTTGGGGGGGTGGGGGGGCGGGGGGGGGGGGGGGGGGCGGGGGGTGGATTCAACTTCATGGAAAATTATGAAAAAACTGAAAAGAAAGGAGAGCCCAGGAGAGGCTATTAAAGTCTCCAGAACACAAAATAGGACAGAGTGTTTGGAAAGGGCTAGGAATCTAACTTCAAGCACATCAGATAAAGGGACGGCAATGAGAAAGGGGACGGGAAATACAGGACTGAAGGTGTTGTATCTGAATACACGCAGTATATGAAATAAGGTAAATACGCTTGTGGCGCAGCTTGAAATTGGCAGGTATGATGTGGTGGGCATTACGGAGACATGGCTGCAAGGGGATCAGGACTGGGAGCTAAATATCCAAGGATATACATCCTATCGACAAGATGGGCAGGTTGGCAGAGGTGCTGGGGTTGCTTTGTTAGTAAGAAATGAAATTAAATCGATAGCAAGAAATGATGTAGAGTCAGATGATATAGAATCTGTGTGGGTAGAGTTCAGGAACCGCATAGGTAAAAAAAACATAATGGGAGTTATGTACAGGCCTCCGAACAGTAGTCAGGATGTGGGGCACAAGATACACCAGGAGATAGAAAAGGCGTGTAAGAAAGGCAAGATTACAGTGATCATGGGGGATTTCAAAATGCAGGTAGACTGGGAAAATCAGGTTGGTAGTGGATCCCAAGAAAAGGAATTTGTGGAATGTCTACGAGATGGCTTTTTGGAGCAGCTTGTGGTGGAACCCACTAGGGAACAGGCAATTCTAGATTTAGTGATGTGTAATGAGGCAGATTTGATAAGGGAGCTTAAGGTGAAGGAACCCTTAGGAGGAAGTGACCATAATATGATAGAATTTACCCTGCAATTTGAGAGGAAAAAGCTGAAATCAGATGAAACGGTATAACAGTTGAATAAAGGCAACTACAGAGGCATGAGGGAGTAGCTGGCCAGAATTGACTGAGAGATGAGCCTAGCAGGATAGACAGTGGAACAGCAATGGCAGGAGTTTCTGGGAGTAACTTGGGAGACACAGCAAAAATTCATCCCTAGGAAGAAGAAGCATACTAAAGGGAGGACGAGGCAACCATGGCTAACAAGCTAAAGAGAAAGCATACAATGCAGCAAAGAGCAGTGAGAAACCAAGAGATTGAGAAGCCTACAAAGACCAACAGAGGACAACTAAAAAAGAAATAAGGAGGGAGAAGATTAAATATGAGGGTAAACTAGCCATTAATATAAAAAAAGATTGCAAGAGTTTTTTTTAGATATATAAAGGGTAAGAGAGAGGCAAAGTGGACATTGGGCCACTGGAGAATGATGCTAGAGAAGTAGTAGTGGGGAACAAAGAAATGACGGAGGAACTGAATAGGTACTTTGCGCCAGTCTTCACAGTGGAAGACACGAGTGACATCCCCAAAGTTCAAGAGAGTCGGGGGGCAGAGGTGAGAATGGTGGCCATTACCAAGGAGAAGGTGCTAGGAAAACTGAAAGTTCTGAAGGTGGATAAATCACCTGGACCAGATGGATTACACCCCAGAGTTCTGAAGGAGATAGCTGAAGAGATAGTGGAGTTGTTAGTGGTGATCTTTCAGGAATTACTGGAGTCAGGGAGGATCCCAGAGGACTGGAAAATTGCTAATGAAACCCCCCTGTTTAAGAAGGGAGTGAGACAAAAGATGGGAAATTACAGGCCGATTAGCCTGACCTCGGTCGTTGGTAAGATTTTAGAGTCCATTATTAAGGATGAGATTTCAGAATACTTGGAAGTGCATGGTAAAATCTGGCAAAGTCAGCATGGTTTCATCAAGGGGAAGTCATGCCTGACAAATCTGTTAGAATTCTTTGAGGAAGTGACAAGTAGGTTAGACAAAGGAGAGCCAATGGATGTTATCTACTTGGACTTCCAGAAGGCCTTTGACAAGGTGCCGCACAGGAGGCTGCTCAGTAAGATAAGAGCCCATGGTGTTAGAGGCAAGGTACTAGCATGGATAGAAGATTGGCTGTCTGGCAGGAGGCAGAGAGTGGGGATAAGGGGGTCCTTCTCAGGATGGCAGCCGGTGACTGGTGGAGTTCCGCAGGGGTCAGTGTTGGGACCACAACTTTTCACTTTATACATTAATGATCTAGATGAAGGAACTGAGGGCATCCTGGCTAAGTTTGCAGATGATACAAAGAGAGATGGAGGGACAAGTAGTATTGAGGAGGCGGGGAGGCTGCGGAAGGATTTGGACAGGTTAGGAGAATGGGCAAAAAAGTGGCAGATGGAATACAATGTGGGCAAGTGTGAGGTCATGCACTTTGGTAGGAAGAATAGAAGCATAGACTATTTTCTAAATGGGGAGAGAATTCAAAAATCTGGAGTGCAAAGGGACTTTGGAGTCCTAGTCCAGGATTCTCTTAAGGTTAACTTGCAGGTTGAGTTGGTAATTAGGAAGGCAAATGCAATGTTGGCATTTATTTCAAGAGGACTAGAATATAAAAGCAGCGATGTGCTGCTGAGGCTTTATAAGGCTCTGGTCAGACCACATTTAGAATATTGTGAGCAATTTTGGGTCCCGTATCTCAGGAAGGATGTGCTGGCCCTGGAGAGGGTCCAGAGGAGGTTCACGAGAATGATTCCAGGAATGAAAGGAATGAAATATGAGGGACATTTGAGGACTCTGGGTCTATACTCAATGGAGTTTAGAAGGATGAGAGGGGATCTGATTGAAACTTACAGAATACTGAAAGGCCTGGATAGAGTGGACATGGGGAAGATGTTTCCATTAGTAGGAGGGACTAGGACCTGAGGGCACAGCCTCAGAGTAAAGGGAAGACCTTTTAGAACAGAGATGAGGAGAAACTTCTTTAGCTACAGAGTGGTGAATCTATGGAATTCATTGCCACAGAAGGCTGTGGAGGCCAGGTCATTGAGTGTATTTAAGAATGAGATAGATAGGTTCTTGATTGGTAAGGGGATCAAAGGTTACGGGGAGAAGGCGGGAGATTGAGATTGAGAAACTTATCAGCCATGATTGAATGGTGGAGCAGACTCGATGGGCTGAATGGCCTAATTTCCGCTCCTATGTCTCATGGTCCACCGATATTGTCAGTCCTGCTGTGCATTATTAGCATTTTCAGTTTTTTGCCTGCCCTTTTTTGTTTCATCAGAACTAAATAGCAAAAATTGGGGAAGTGAACATCTCTGGCAAGGGCCTGCATTTATTGTTATTCCCTAGTTGCCCTTGAGAAGGTGGTGCTGAGCCACCTTCTTGAACTGCTACGGTCCCTGTGATGTAGGTCCACCCACAGTACTGTTAGGCAGGGATGATGAAGGAACAGTGATATATTCCAAGTCATCATGGTGTGTGACTTGGAGGGAAACTTGCAGGTGGTCGTATTCCCAAGTGTCTGCTGCCCATGTTCTTCTAGTTGGTAGATAGTTCTAGTTGGGTTTGGAAGGTACTACATATGAAGCTTTGGTGAGTTCCTGCAATGCATCTTGTAGATGGTATACACTGCTGCCACATGTATCAGCATTGGAGGGAGTGAATGTTTAAGGTGGTGGATGGGATGCCAAACAAGAAGGCTACTTTGTTCTGAATGGTGTCAAGCCTCTTGAGTGTTGTTGGAGTTCCACTCGTCCAGGCAAATGGAGAGTATTCCATGAGATTTCTGACTTGTGCTATATCGGTGGGGAAAAGGCTTTGGGTGAATCAAAATAAAAAGCCAGTCATTCAGTTTAGGTGTGGGATGGGTTATATTGGTTGAGCTACAGGATTGATAACCATTGGTCAGCAATTTAGGCCACTTTATAATAGCGTGTGTAAAAATAAAAAGAAGATGGAAATTATTGGAAAGCTGGTCGACTTTCCAGCTTCCTTTTTGTGATGAGTTTGTAGATCGTCTGATAACCTTCATCCCAGGCATAGAGTTGATGCTCCCGGGGGTTGTAGTGGATCATGGAGTGTTTGCCATAACGTTTGGGGAAGTACAGGACTGGCAAATCAGCACTGGTGACTATGTCGGTGACATCGTAGAGGCACTGGACACGAGAGCGACTGCCGTGATGGGTGTTGTAGACGACGTAAAGGGTGCCACAGATCATGAAGGCCGCCTCAGCCCCCTTGCTGGAGCAGGAGGTGGCCCAGGAATGTTCTACCGCTAGGCTGCCATGGTCAATCTTGGTGACCACAATGATGCCACCACCATCGTCTGGCTCAGCGTGGATGGCCCAGAGGCCCTGCTCATCCACGGCCAAGTCAATGAAGGTGTACGGTGAGAGTTGGTAGACCGGCGCATGGCCTGCCCCCTGCAGGAGCATGCGGTCTTTGATCGTCCCATTCCGGATGTCAAATTTGATGATCTGGTTGAAGGTGCCATTGCGGTGTAAGTACAGGAATCCATTGTATGCCACATGACCCGTCCCCTGCCAGGCAAAGGGGAGGACCACTCTTTTAGCCACTTGCCTGCCCACGCCCTCTGTGAAAGCCTTGATGCCCCCGAACTCGGTAAGAACATTGCCGCTGGTTCCACTCAAGAAATAAATCTTCTGAGAATCTCGGACAGGGTCCTTTATCCAAGAGCCCTGGGTGTCACCTGCTTTCTTAACAATTTTCAGCGATTTGATGCCAGCAAGCAAGAGGTCGCAATCTGCAGGAGGGTTGTGGGGGCAGGAGAAAATAAAAGAAAATAGAGATAACTCTTTTGCAAAAACAAAATTAAGCATCCAAAAAATTTATTTTGTGTACATCACGGATGCAAACATGTTTTTTAGTAAGACCATATAAAAACAGAAGAACAGGAGTACTCTTAACCCTAACCCTCCATTTAATGAAATTATGGCTGATTGGTGATCTCTCTCCATTTACCTGCCTTTGCACCATACCCCTTAATACCTTTGGTTAACAAAAGCATATGAATCTAGGATTTAAGATGGTAGAGGTAATGGATAGTGTGAAAATTGGCTGACTTTGTTTACAGTAAATAGATTTCCTTGTTTGGATGTCTTGCTAAGGTAAGTGGGGTGGGGGGGCGGTGTGGGTGAAGATAAAAAATGCCTTGCCATAATCTTCCAACCTTCCCTTGATATGGCAAAGGTGCAAGAGCTTTGGAGAGTGGCAAATGTGATACCATTTTGCAAGAACGTATATACGAACAGTCTTAGTAACTACACACCTGTGAGTTTAACATCAGTGTTGGTAAGGTTTTAGAAATAATAATCAGGGAAGAAATTAACAGGAACTTGGAGAGGTTTGAGTGAATCAAAGGGATCCAATCTGCAAAAGGCAGATTCTGTTTGACTAGTCTAATTGAACTTCTATCACCCTTCCCTAACCACTCCTGAAAGAAAAGCTAAATACCACAAAAGCTAGAAATCTGAAACAAAAATGGCAAATACTGGAAACACTCAGGAGGTCTGGCAGCATCTGTAGAAAGAGCAACAGAGTTAATGTTTCAGGTCAAGAACTTTATGAATGGAACTTAACCTAAAACATTAACTCTTTTCCTCTCTCCACAGATGCTGCCAGATCCTGCTGAGTATTCCCAATGTGTTCTGTTTTATATTTCGCTCATGAAAGGTCTGTTTCTAATATTTAGACTATGCCCCACAAGCCTTAGACTCCCCAAATAGAAGAAATATGTTCTCTCTCTCTCTACCCTATCAATTCCCTTTAATATCTTGAAAACTTTGACACATTTGACACCAGTAAGTATGGCTGAAAAAAGGTACATACTGTTGAAGCTTTTTGTCTTGCTCTCATAGGATAACAGATGCAAGAATATCAGATTTCAAAGGGAACAACAATTTATACTGCATGAGAAGAGAGGTGCTGATTGGTCAAGATGTTGCCATGGCAAATGCACTACAGAACTATTGTCCCCCATGCTTTTGTTTATTCAAAAAAGGTGCAATGTCTGCACATTTCCTTTTGCCTGCAGAGAACAGGTCCCTGCATGTGAATGTAGCTTCTAGCAAACGTAAGTGAGCCACATTATGAGCCTGACTGACAATCGTAAATTGCTTGTTCGTATAATTCTTAGCAGACTTGGGATTGCTCAGTAAATGCTGCCCAGTCGTGGAATCCCATCTAACGTTTGACATTATGTTCTGAGTTTTAGCATTCTTGCGTCTGTCCTGATGAATTCAGGACAAAAGATTTCGACAGCATGCCTCTTTTTTCAGCAATACTCAGGTTCTGACACCAGTACGTCTTCTTTGCATTAGTACGCATCCAGTTTAAAAATATAAGAACATAAGGAGTAAGAGCTGGATTAGGCTTTACTACCCCTCAATCCTGCTCCACCATTCAAAATGTTTACGATGGATCTTCTACCTTAACTCCGCTTTTTTGCATTATCGCTGTATCCCTTAATTCCCTCAGTGCCCAAAAATCAATTAATCCCTGTCCTGACTTTACTCAATGCCTGAGCATCCTCAACTCTCTCAGATACAGAATTCCAGAGATTCATAGCCCTCTATGGGAAGAAATTCTCCTCATCTCAGTCCTAAATGGCTGACCCCTTAACCTGAAACCATGTCCCCTAGTTCTAAGCTTTCCAGCCAGGGAGCATTGCAGCATTACCTCTGCTAAGCCTACATTTCAGAGAAATCATCTCTCATTCTTCGAAACTTCAGGGTTTATAGGTCTAGACCCTAAATCTCTTCTCATAGAACATTCTCTCATCCCAGGAATCAATCTTGTGAACCTTCATTGCATCTCGTCTAAGACAAGTAAATCCTTTCTTGGGTACTGAGAGCAAAGCTGTACGCAGTTTAGGATGGCTAGTAATGGCTTAAGCAATTGTGAATACATCTGCCTCCCACTGAGAGCAAATGCATTGAGCAAGTTATCTTTTGGGAACAGCGGGAGGTTTTTATTGCAGTGAAGTTTGAAAAAAACAAGTTTATTGCAAAACCGATGCAAGTAAAATATTCGAGCTTTCGCCAATTTTATAACTTAACTGGGAAATAAGAAAGACTTGTATTTGTATAGAAAAGAGGAAAAGAAAAGGGTGAGGGATGACCTGATGGAAGTTTTAAAAATTATCAAAGGGATTTGAGACTGTAAAAAAGGATAAGATGTTTCCACCTGCTGATCTAAAGTGTTCTAACTTACTGACCAACAAAACTAGAGAACATTAGCCTAAGGTAGTCACTAATGAGTTGAATAGGGAACTCAGAGGTAATCTCTTTACCCAGGGAATGGTTAGAACATAGAACTTGCTACCACAAAGATCGTTGAAGTTTTTTTTATTGGTATGGCTGGGGATGCAGTTATTTTTTTAAAGTTGTTCATGGTATGTGGGAGTCACTGGCTAGGCCAGCATTTATTGCGCATCCCTTGTTCAGAGGGCATTTAAGAGTCAACCACATTGCAATGGGTCTGGAGTCACATGCAGGCCAGACTAGGTAAGGACGGTAGATTTCCCTCCCGAAAGGACATTAGTAAACTATATTTATGACAATCGGCAATGGTTTCCTCATCATCGTTAGACTATAAATTCCAGATTTTTTAAAATCAAATTCAAATTTCACCATTTTCTGTGGTGGGATTCGAACCCGGGTCCCCAGAGCATTACCCTGGGTCTCTGGATTGCTAGTCCAGTGACAATACCATTTTGTTTGATGCCGAGGTTAATAATCCATTCAATGACTTCAGCTGGGGAAGTGTGAGTGGTTGTGATGGCACCAGGAAAGTAGTTGAGGTGAACAGCAAAGATGTATTTATGAGGAAGTTAGATAAGCACAAGAAAGGAGTAGAAGGATATGCTGATAAGATGAGATGAGGAGTGGCGGGAGGAGGCTCCTGTGGGGTATAAACATTGGCAAGTTCTGAAGAAGAGTCATACGGACTCGAAACGTTAACTCTGTCTTTCTCTCCACAGATGCTGTCAGATCTGCTGAATTTTTCCAGCATTTTTTGTTTTTGTTTCAGATTTTCAGCATCCACAGTATTTTGCCTTTATCTTGGCATAGATCAGTTGGGCTGAATGACCTGTTTCTGTGCTGTCAGTTCTAGTACATAGCACAGTTCCTGACTTCAGGACATCCTAAAGCGCTTTAGAGTGAATGAAGTATCATTGAGATTTAGTCACCGTTGTAATGTAGGAAACAAAGCAGAGAACTTGAGAGCAGCAAGCTCTCACAAACAACAATGAAGCAATAAATAATCTGATTTAGTGATGCCTATTGGTTATTGGACCGTGTTTAGAAGTCCCCAGCTCTTCTTTGAAGGAGTCGGCTTGGAGGTTTATGCATCTACCGAGAGTCCTTATTTAAACATCTCAACTGAAAGCTGGCATCACAGTACTGCACCGGGGGTGTCAATCTGGATTATGTGTTCAAATCTCTGGAGTGAGTACTGAACCCAGGACCTATTGATTCAGAGGTGAGAAATATACCCACTGAACTACAGCTAACACATCAGCTAGACATGAAAGGATACCTCCCTAACAAAATTGCTGAAATGTATAGGCCGTGAATTTATATTGTTTTTTTAATTCATTTACGGGATGTGGGCGTCGCTGGCTGAGCCAGCATTTGCTGGCCATCCCTAATTGCCCTTGAGAAGGTGGTGGTGAGCTGCCTGCTCGAACTGCTGCAGCTCATGTGGTTTAGGTACACCCACAGTGTTACTGGGGAGGGAGTTCCAGGATCTTGTTCCGGTAACAGTGAAAGAATGGCAATATATTTTCATGTCAGGATGGTGAGTGGCTTGGAGAGGAACTTCCAGGTGGTGGTGTTCCCATCTATCTGCTGCCATTGTCCTTCTAGATGGTAGTGGTCGTGGGTTTGGAAGGTGCTGTCTAAGGAAGTTTGGTGAGTTCCTGCAGTGCATCTTGTAATTGGTAAACACTGCTACCACTGTGCTTAGGTGGTGGAGAGAGTGAATGTTTGTGGATGGAGTGTCAGTCAAACGGGTTGCTTTGTCCCAGAGTGTTATAGGAGCTGCACTCATTCAGGCAAGTGAGGAGTATTCCTTCACACTCCTGGCTTGTCCCTTGTAGATGGTGGACAGGCTTTGGGGAGTCAGGAGGCATGTTACTCACCGCAGGATTCCTAGCCTCTGACCTGCTTTTGTCAGTATTTATATGGCTAGTCCAGTTCAGTTTCTGATCAATGGTAGCCCCCAGGAAGTTGATCATGAGGGATTCAGTGGTGGTAATGCTAGTTAATATCAAGGGGTGATGGTCAATTTCTCTTTTGTTGGAGATGGTCATTGCCTGGTAGTTGTATGGCGCGAATGTTACTTGCCACATGTCAGCCCAAGCCTGGATGTTGGCCAGGTCTTGCTGCATTTGGACATGGACTGCCTCAGTATCTGAGGAGTCGCGAATGGTGCTGAAAATTGTGCAATCATCAGCAAACATCCCCACTTCTGACCTTATGATGGAAGGAAGGTTATTGCTGAAGCAGCTGAAGATGGTTGGGCCTAGGACACTACCCTGAGGAACTCCTGCAGTGATGTCATGGAACTGAAGTGATTGACCTCCAATAACCATAACTATCTTCCTTTGTGCTAGGTTTGACTCCAACCAGCAGAGAGTTTTCCCCTGATTCCCAATGACTCCAGTTTTGCTAAGGCTCCTTGAAACCACACTCAGCCAAATGCTGCCTTGATGTCAAGGACAGTCACTCTCACCTCACCTCTGGAATTCAGCTCTTTTGTCCATGTTTGAACCAAGACTGTAATGAGGTCAGAAGCTGAATGACCCTGTTGGAACTCAAATTGAGCATCAGCAAGTAGGTTATTGCTAAGCAAGTGCCGCTTGAGAGCACTATTGATGACCCCTTCCATCAGTTTACTGATTACAGAGAGTAGGCTGATTGGGCGGTAAATGGTCAGGTTGGATTTGTCCTGCTTTCCGTGGACAGGACATCCTGGGCAATTTTCCACAGCGCCGGTGCTGTAGCTGTACTGGAACAACTTCAGTACTATTGCTGGAATATTGTCAGGGCCCATAGCATTTGCAGTATCTTCAGCTTGATATCACATGGAGTGAATTGAATTGGCTGACAGCTGGAATCTGTGATGTTGGGGACCTCTGGATGATCCACTCATTGTGAATGCTTCAGCCTTATTTTTTTGCACTGATGTGCTGGGCCCCTCTATCATATTTTGGAACCTCCTTCTCCTGTAGTTGCTTAATTTCCATCACCGTGCAGGACTGGATATGGCAGGACTGCAGAGCTTAGATCTGATCCATTGGCTGTGGAATCACTTTTCTCTGTTTATGCTGCTTATGCTGTTTGGCATGCAAGTAGTCCTGTGTTGTAGCTTCTCCAGATTGACACCTCATTTTTAAGTGTGCCTGGTGCTGCTCCTGGCATGCCTTCCTGCACTGTTCATCGAACCAACGTTGATGCCGTGGCTTGGTGGTAATGGGAGATATGCCTGGCTGGGCCATGAGATTACAGATCATGGCTGAGTACAATTCTGCTGCTGCTGATGGCCCACAGTGCCTCATGGTTGTGCAGTCTTGAGCTGATAGATCTGTTCAAAATCCATCCCATTTAGCACGGTGGTAGTACTGCACAACATGATGGAAGGTGTGAAGATGGGACTTTGTCTCCACAAAGCCAACCCTAAAGGCACTGTCATGGACAGTTGCATCTGCAGCAGGCAGGTTGGAGAGGAGGAGGTCAAGTATGTTTTTCCCTCACCACCTGCCACAGACCCAGTCTAGCAGCCATGTCCTGCCAGTGGGACAGGACATACCCAGGGATGGTGATGTCTGCAACATTTTCTGTAAGGTATGGTTCCATGAGGATGGCTATGTCAGGCTGTTGCTTGATTGGTCTGTGAGACAGCTCTCCCAATTTTATCACAAGCCACCAGATATTTGTAATGAGGTCTTTGCATGGTCAACAAGGCTGTGGTTGTCATTGATACAGCTGAGTGGCTTGCTAGGCCATTTCAGAGACCATTAGTGAAACAAGTGAGTTTTTATGACAATGGTTTCATGTAATGACGTTTTATTTAATTTAAATTCACCATCTGCCATGGTGGGATTTGAACCCAGGTCATTAACCTGGGTCTCTGGATTACCAGTTCAGTGACAATACCACTACACCACCACCTCTCTCTTGAAATACGTTAACATATCTGCTGAAATAAGCCAGGAAGAATTTTGCTGAATGCATTAAGTGTTCCGAATTCAGTGTTACACAACACTGTAGAGTAAAGGTGCCTCATCTGTTATCGGCAGAGAGACTGCAGCACCCATTCACAAGCCCACATGGCTATGCTTTCAACAACAATGACTTTTATTTATTAAGCTGCTTTAATGCAGTAAAACACCCTGACTTGCCAGTTATCAAACAAAATTTGATACTGAGCTACGAAAGAAGATACAAGGACAGGTCAGAGATAGTTTTCAAGGAGTGTCTTAAAGGAGGAGAGAAAGTTGGAGAGGCTGAGTGAGGGAATTTCAGAGTTTTGGGTGCAGACGGCTGAGAACAAGGCCACCAATGATGGGGCAATGGAAATTGGGGTCAACGAGAGGTGGTGGTGCAAGAGGCTAGACTTGGAGGAGCGAGTGGTCTCAGAGGATTGTAGGGCTGGAGAAGGTTTCAACGATAAGCAGGGAGAAGGCCAAGGAGGGATTTGAAAACAAGGATGGGAATTTTAAAATTAAAGCATTGTTTAACTGGAAGCTAATATAGATCAGACAGACCAAGGGCATCAATGGACTGGCTGAGGTGCTTTCCCCCTGCAAACAATTGCCATCTACTGGTCATGAGTTATTCAGGCGCAAAACAGATGCCTGTAAATTGACTTCCTCCCCTATCATCCCTTGATTATTTTCTTCCTTGGAAATAAAGTTAGGAACTTCCTACAGGATAACATGGACCTTAAGCAATGACATATGAATGCAATATTTTAACTCATTGCTGCCCTAGTCATGCTCAGCATGGGTAACAATGTGGCTATCTGTATTAAGATTTTCCCAGCTACTGATTACATCCTCTGCTGTCATATGAGGCTCGTTGTCTGTGTAAAGTAGCAGAATAACTCCTCGCTTTCCATTGACTCAAACATTAACTGCCAAACACATTTATCAAAAGGCAACAGAGCACAGCTTTGGACCATGTGTATTTTTGCAGTCATCATTAAAACCTCCTAATGTCCTCATGTAGTAAAAATAAATAATGGCTTGCAAGTGCTTTGTTAAACTATAAATAATATCTTTATATAATAGTTCTTTCTCTCTTCTCACCCTCTGAGGAAGCCATCTGGCCTGACAACCTCTTTGAAGTTTCCAGACAGATTACTGAATTGTAAAAGACAGGTTTATAAAAATCATCACAATGCAATTAAATCATCAAAGTTAATTTAAAGGCAGAGGTTATATCTTCAAGTTCTACTCCAGAAATTTGAACACGTACTTCAGGCTGGCACAGCCGTCAGAGGTGCTGTTTTTCACATGAGACGTCTGCCCCCTCAGGGGGATGCAAAAGATCCCACATCCACCATTACAATGAAGAGCAGAAGAGTTCTGCCAGATATGCCCTAGGTCAATATTTAACCTACATCAAAAGAAAACTACTTAAATTTATACAGTACCTGTAACATAATAAAACATTGCAAGGTGCTAGTGTTATAAAGCAAAATTTGACACTGAATCACAAAAGGCATTAGGGAAGATGGTCAAAAGCTTGTTCAAAGGGATAGGTTTTAAGTAACACTTTAAAGGGAAACAATGATGGAGAGAGGTTTTGGGAAGGAATTCCAGAGGTTAGGGCCTGGGTAGCTATAGTAATCTGATGTGTTGCAATATAAGATCACATGGTCTTTATACTCAATAGCAGAGTAGCTCGGGCTACCTCTGTAGAGAAGTCTTTAGCTAGAGTCTGAAGTGTAAAGACAGAGTTTTGAGTAGTAAACACACAAGTGTAGCTGTTGAGTTCCTTTTGTAAATAAACAGAATGTGTTTCTTCTAAGAATAGTCTACTGATCTTCTCTGTCTTGGTACCAACTCGGTCACCCCGAAATAAGTGTGAAACCCAGATCCTCCAGCCCCAACAAACCAAGGGCACTGGATCCAACAGCAGCTAAAGACATAGGTGCCAATGATATAATAATATAAACAGGTCATCCAACCATTATCATATTGCTGTTTATGGAGGCTTGCTGTGCTCAGATTTGCCGCTGCATTTCCTGCATTACAGCACATCATAAGTATTTCATCACTTGTAATTTTTTTTATCCATTCATGGGATGTGGGTGTTGTTGACTAGGCCAGCATAAATTGCCCATTCCTAAGTATCCTTGGGAAGATGGTGAGCTGTCTTCTTGAGCCACTGCAGTCCATGTGGTATAGGTACACCCACAGTGCTGTTAGGGAGGGAGTTCCAGGATTTTGACCCAGCGACAGTGAAGGAATGGCGAGAAATTTCTAAGTCAGGAAGGTGAGTGGCTTGGAGGGGAACTCCAGGTGGTGGTGTTATCATGGGCTGCTGCCCTCTCCTTCTAGATGGTAGTGGTTGTGGGTTTGGAAAGTGCTGTCTAAGGAGGCTTGGTGAGTTGCTGCAGTGCATCTTGTAGATGATACACACTGCTCCTACTGTTCACCGGTGCTGGAATGTTTGTGGATGTGCTGTCAATCAAATGGGCTGCTTTATCCTGGATGGTGTCAAGCTTCCTGAACAGTGTTGGAGTTGCACCCATCCAGGCAAGTGCAGAGTATTCCATCACACTCCTGACTAATGCCTTGTAGATGGTGGACAGGCTTTGGGGAGTCAGGAGGTGAGTTACTCACTGCAGGATTCCTAGCCTTTGACCTGCCCTTGTAACCACAGTATTTATATGGCTAGTCCAGTTGAGTTTCTGGTCAATAGTAACCCCCAGGATGTTGATAGTGGGAGATTCAGTGATGGTAATGCCATTAAATGTAAAAGGGCGATGGTTAGATTCTCTCTTGTTGGAAATGGTCATTGCCTGGCATTTGTTACTTGCCACTTGTCAGCCCAAGCCTGGATATTGTCCAGGTCTTGCTGCATTTGGACATGGACTGCTTCAGTATCTGAGAAGCTGTGAATGGTGGTGAACATTGTGCAATCATCAACGAACATCTCCACTTTTGACTTTATGAAGGAAGGAAGGTCATTGATGAAGCAGCTGAAGATGGTTGGGCCTAGGACACCTGATACTTTATGCCATCCTGAGGTTGTGAAGGGTACAATATAAATATAAGTCTTTTCTTTCTGAAATTCAGAAAGGAGCTGGAATCATGAATGGAAGATGTTTGTATCTCAGTAGAAGGGCTTGTTTCCTCTCTGGGAACAAAATTCAACAACAAGGATTGGCTACAAAAACACCAATAGAAATTGAACCACTTTTCTAAGAATGAAGCTTATATACCAGGATTGAATTAAAGAGGTCCATTGATGAAAAGGGATATGTGCTGTTGAAGCTTTTCATCTTGCACTCATTAAGAGAGATGCAAGAATGCCAGTTTTCAAAGGGAGCAACAATTTATACTCCCTGGGAAAAGGGATGCTGATTAGTTGGCAAGTCAGATCTGATTTGTTGAGATATTACCATAGCGAATGCATCAAGGAGCTATTATCCCCCATGCTTTTGTTTATTCAAAAAGATACAATGTCTGGACATGTTCCTTTTGCCTGAAGAAGACAGGTCCTTGCACATGAATATATGTAGCTTCTAGTAAGCATAAGTAAGCTACATTGTGACCCCGACTGATAATCTTAAATTAGTTGTTAGTGTAATTCTTAGCATACTCAGGATTGTTCAGCCCAAATGCAGAATTACAACTAATGTTAGACATTATGACCAGAATTTTGACGTCCACAAGCGGGGGCGGGCCCGACAACGCTGATCATAAAATGATGCGTGATGATGTAGGGTGTGTGTCCCGACGTCATCACGCATCATTTAGATCTTTCATTAGGCAGGTAAATGCTAGAGGCGGCTGCATGCCCACTGAACTGTCAAAGACCTGTTAAGGCCATTAGGGAAGTAATTTAGATAATTAACAGTGCTGCTCATCCAGCCTTAACGTTGGTGGGCAGGCAAAGAGCCCAAGCGGCCTTGAGCGGGATGAGGTTTCCTGAAGGTTTAATAAAATCAATAAATAAACTCTTCTAAATCGACAAACATGTCCCAGCTCATGTGACACCGTCACATAGGGGACGTGTGTAAATAATTTTTATCTTTCTTTTTTAAAAAATTTCAACATGTACTTAATCTCCCCGAGGCAGCTCCGTGCCTCAGGGAGATTTCTGCGCTCTTTCGCATGCTTGCGCAAAAGGGCGGAGGCTCCGACTCTCCCTCCTCTCCCTGCCTGCACAGGTACCACTGAGCACTACCAGCTGCGCATTACATAAAATGGCGACGCGGAGCCAATTGTGGGCACTGATTGGATCCCCGCCCACTCTCGACCGGCCCACCCGACATGCAGAAAATTCTCCTCTATGTTCTGAGTTTTGCATGCATGGATTGGTTCAGTACAGCCAGTACTCTGTCTATTATAAACACCTGGAGGGACGTGCAGTCTGATCCACTGGACCAGGTCAAATAGCTTTCACCAAGGCAATCATTGACCAATCAGAGCCGACTTGCCAACCAATCAGCATCCTTTTTCTCATGCAGTATAAATTGTTGTCCCCTTTGAAACTTGGGATTCTTGCATCTGTCCTGATGAGTGCATGATGAAAAGCTTCAAAAGCATGCTTTTTTTTTAGCAATACTCAGGCCCCTTGATATTTGATGGCAAGACCATTATGAGCATCAACATCCTGGACCTCACCATTGCCCAGAAACTTAACTGGACCACCCATATAAATACTATGGTTACAATAAGATGTCTCCTATCATCTATAAGGTCCACTGCAGCAATCCACCAAGGATCCTCTAACAACACCTTCCAAACCTGCAACCTCTGCCATCCAAAAGAACAAGGGCAGCTGTCATAGAAACATCACCAACTGCAAGTTCCTCTCTAAGTCACACACTATCTTGATTTGGAAATATATTGCTGTTCCTTCATTGTCTCTGGGTCAAAATCCTAGAAATCTTTCCCTAGCAGCACTGTGGAAGTATTTACACCAGAAAGCGGCTCACCACCGCCTAAGGGCAACAAGCGATGGGCAATAAATGCTGGCCTTGTCTCCAATGCCAGCATCCCAAGAAAGATTTAAAAAAGGGTGGTAACATGCAAAATCTTTGAGCAAATGCTTCATTCTTGTTGTAGTGGTTGACCAAGGATTGTCAATTGAACATAATGTTTGTCATTCACTACTGTATAGTAATTTATAGTCTTACGCTCATGAAAAATCAGGACTTCATGTCACCAAAGCAGAATTCTTAATTTTTAAAATTTATTCACTTGATGGGATGTGGATGTCACTAATATTGTTTTTCAGAAGCTGGTGAACTACCTTTTTGAGCCACTGCAGTCTATGTTGTATAGGTGCACCCACAGTGCTGTTAGCGAGAATGTTCCAGGCTTTGATCCAGCAATATATTTCCAAATCAAGATAATGTGTGACTTGGAGAGGAACCTGCAGTTGGTGATGTTTCTATGACAGCTGCCCTTGTTCTTTTGGATGGTAGAGGTTGCAGGTTTGGAAGGTGTTGTTAGAGGATCCTTGGTGGATTGCTGCAGTGGATCTTATAGATGATAGGCGACACCATCCAAGTCAGGATGGTGTGTGACTTGGAGGGGATCTTGCAGGTGATGGTATTCCCATGTGTCTGTTGCCGTTGTTCTTCTAGGTGATAGAGTCAGTGTGTTTGGGAGATGCTGTTGAAGGAGCCTTAGTGAGTTACTACAATGTATCTTGTAGATTGTACATGCTGCTGCCACTGTGCGCTGGTGGTGGAGGAAGTGAATGTTTAAGGTTGTGGGTGGAGCGCTGATCAAGGTGGCTGTTTTGTCCTGGATGGTGTCAAGCTTGAGAAATTGTTGACTGAAGAGCTGGGCATCACCTCCCCATAACCCCACCACCCCAGAGGTAGGCAAATCACAGAGCCAGTCCCTCTGATCATTTCTAGTGAGTCACTGAGCAATATAAAGGCTACAGCTATGCAAGACTATAGTTAGACTACATCTGAAGTACTGTGTACAGTTCTGGGCACTGGTCCTTAGAAAGAATATATTGTTCTTGGAAGATGTGCAGCACAGTGTCACCAGAATCCCACCAGATTCTGTCCTCACTATCCTCACCTTTTTTAATCCCATTTTTTCTGCATTCATTTTTATTTTTTATCCATTTATTTTTATTTTCATTCATTTATCCATGGTTTTATGCCCTTTTT
The DNA here is from genome assembly GCF_017639515.1 of Carcharodon carcharias. Lineage (NCBI taxonomy): Eukaryota > Metazoa > Chordata > Chondrichthyes > Lamniformes > Lamnidae > Carcharodon > Carcharodon carcharias. The sequence continues at coordinate 34,424,048 of NC_054476.1, read as the reverse complement.
TATCCCCCCTTCTATCCCATTTTCTATCCCATTTTCTATCCTTTTTTCCCCACCATCGCCCCATCCCCCCACCCCATTGCCAAAAGGGCCACCTGTTACTTGTTTCATGTTGTTCTTTCATACAATGCTACCCTATTATCACATTCTGCTTTCTTACCTTTGCCACTATCAGCACCTTTTTAGCCTTTACCACTATCATTAACACTCCCTTTGTCCTTTAGTTCATGGCATCTTTGTCAATCTCTCCTTTGTCCCTACCTATCGCTGGCTTTCTATCCAGCATCACCTGTTCCACCCCCCTTAAACAGTATAAATTTGATCACATTTCCACTTCTCTTCAGCTCTAAAGAAGGTTCATATGGACTCAAAATATTAACTCTGTTTCTCTCTCCACAGATGCTGCAAGACCTGCTGAGCTTTTCCAGCATTTTCTGTTTTTGTTGCATAAACTAGGGTTCTTACGGATGATATGATTGAGGTTTGTATGATTTTGGATAGGGTAGTTAGAAATTTTTTCCATTAGTGTTGGAGTCTAGGACAAGGAGATATAACCTTTAATCAGAGTCAGGTCATTCAGTAGAGAAGATAATCATACTTCTTCATGAAAAGTGTAGCCAGAGTGTGTAATACCCTCCTACAAAATGCAGTGGATTCCCAATTAATAATTTTAAATCTGAGATCGATAGATTTTTTCTCATCAAGAGTATAAAAGAATACGGAACCAAGGCAGGTGCATGAAGTTAAGATGCAGATCAGCTATGATCTCAGTGAAAGGCAGAACAGAAGTGAGGGGTTGAATGGCCTCCTCCTGTTTCCATGTACGTAGAGTGGGAGAGGAGTGGAAGATATGGAACATGATCAAAGATCAAGAGTAAAAAATACCATTTCAAAATGGTGAGTTGACTATACACAGATTTTAATTTTAAATGGAGAGAGAAGTTGCATTTATATGGAGCCTTTCACGACCTCAGGATGTTCCAAAGTGCATTAAATACTTTTGAAGTGTAGTTGCTCGCGCAATGCAAGAAATGCAGCAGCCAAATTGTGCACAGCAAGATCTCACAGCCAGCAATCTGATAATAATGAGATTAATCAGTGTTGGTGCTCGTTGAGTTATAAATGTTGATCTAGGAAAACACCCCCTGTTGTTCTTCTCAATAGTGTCATGGTTTTTCTTAATGTTCACCGGAGAGGGAAGATGGGGCAATGGCTTAATGCCTCATCTGAATGATGGCACCTCCAACAGTGCAACACTTGCTCAGTAATGCACTGTGAGTGTTGGTCTAGATTATGTACTAAAATCCCTGGATTGGAGCTTGAACTCACAAGTCACTAATTGAGTGTTACCCACTGTGCCAAGGTTGTCACCTAATGATAACATTTTGGACTGTAATTTGTTCACAAAGTCCAGTGTCGCTGGTTTTAATGAATAAATAGCCCAGCCATTTGTGGCGAGGAAGAGATAGCCCGTGAATTGTCACATGATTTTCATTGCTCTGCTGTTAGCTTCAAAGACATGGTGTCTTAAAACCTCCATGAGTTTCATTAAATTGCTAGATTTGTGCATCAGTTGCTCATTAAATTGGCCATGGAAAGATCAGTCTAGTAATTAACAACATAAATATCCTGTTAACTATGTGATTATTGTTAATGACCATCAGAAGTGAACAGCTAAAAATGTGGAGTGTCATTCCTTCATGTAGTGAATTGTTGTTTAGAGATTTTGAAAAAGCCAAATTTAAACTTAAAAAGAAAATAAATTGCATTTTTCTAATCTGTCTCTTTTTCTCTCTGTCTTAATCCATTCTGTTTTTCCCTCTCTTTATTTCTCTTTCTGGATCTAATTTGATGCTAATTCACCCAACTTCCTTTTCTGCCGTTGCTCTGTTTCCTTCTCAATCCTAAAATCTAATTTGTTAAGGGGATAGACTTTTGGGCCCACCGTTCATTGAAATCTTGTTGCCCTCACTGCACCGAATCAGCTTGCACTCCCAGCAACTTGGTGGGCAAAAACTTTTGAGTTGAAGGGTATAGGAAAGAGTTTAATGGGGCAAGGTAGAATACCCTACTTCATCAAAATCCATTTCATTAAAACCTAACAAATAATATCAATGTTTGAAAATCAGTATAACACAAGGATCCTAGTGATTGATGGAAATATTTTGCTAAGTGGATGTATTGTTTACAGTATGTTGGATGAACTTGTGCTTCATTTCCACGAAATGCTGTGGACTCCAGCTGTTAGCAATAGCTGGAACCGTGTCCTGAATGTTTGACTGGGACTGGGAATTGGAAACAGACTGCAACAAGGATTACATTTGGGTAAGTAACCTTGAACCGTACGAGTTGCAACTATTCCCAGTTCTCTGCATATCTAATGATGAACTTTAGAGATGTTTTTCTACATAGAAGCAGGAGGAGGCCATTCAGTCCATCAAGCCTGTTCTAACATTCAGTGAGATCACGGCTAATCTGTATCTTAGCTCCATCGACCTACCTTGTTTCCGTAACTCTTAATACGCTTACCCAGCAAAAACCTATTAATCTCAATTTTGCAATTTTCAAATGACCTCCAGCTTCAACAACTTTTTTTTAGGGGAGAGAGACTTCCAGATTTCCATTATTCTTTGTGAGAAAAAGTGCTTCCTGACATCACCCCTGAATGGTCTAGCTTTAATTTTAAGGTTATTTAAAAAATATATATTCTTTCACAGGAGGTGGGTGTCACTGGCTGGGCCAGTATTTGTTGCCCATCCATAATTGCCCTTGGGAAGGTGGTGGTAAGCCACCTTCCTGAATTACTGCAGTCCTTCTGGTGTTGTGCTATTAGGAAGGGAGTGCCAGGATTTTGACCCAGTGACAGTGAAGGAATGATGAAATAGTTCCAAGTCAGGTTGGTGTGTGGCTTGAAGGGAATATTCTAGGTGGTGCTGTTCCCATGTCTCTGTTGTCCTTGTCCTTCTAGGTGGTAGAGGTCGCAGGTTTGGAAGGTGCTGTTGAAGTTTTTGTGCTAGGTATGCCTTCTTGTTTTGGATTCCCCCATTAGAGGAAATAGTATCTTTCTATGAAAATTACCAAGTCCATTACTCATCTTAATGACTTCAATTACATCACTCCTTAATCTCCTGTACCCAAGCTGCTTCATCAATGATCTTCCTTCCATCATAAGATCAGAAATGGGGAGGTTCACTGATGATTGCACAATGTTCAGCACCTTTTGCGATTCCGCAGATAATGAAGTAGTCTGTGCCCATATGCAGCAGGACCTGGACAACATCCAGGCTTGGTCTGATAAGTGCAATTAACATTTGCACCACACAAGTGCCAGGCAAAGTCCATCTCCAACAAGAGAGAATCAAACCATCTCCCTTTGACATTCAAAGGCATTGCCGTCACTGAATCCCTCACCATCAACATCATGGGGTGACCATTGACCAGACACTGAACTGGACCAGTCATATAAATATTGTGGCTACAAGAGCAGGTCAGAGGCCAGGAATTCTGTGGCGAGTAACTCACCTCCTGACGCCCAAAGCTTGTCCACCATCTACAAGGCACAAGTCAGGAGTGCGATGGAATACACTTCACTTGCCTGGATGAGTGCAGCTCCAACAACACTCAAAAAGCTTGACACCATCCAGGTCAAAGCAGCTTGTGTGATTGACACCCCATCCACCACCTTATATGCTCATTCTCTCCAACGCTGATGCACAGTTGCGGCAGTGTGTATCATCTACAAGATGGACTGAAGCAACTCACCAAGGTTCCTTCGACTGCACCTTCCAACACCATGACCTTACTGGAACTCCCTCCCTAACAGCACTGTGAGTGTACCTACACCACATGGACTGCAACTTCTCAAGGGCAATTAGGATGGCTAATAAATGCTGGCCTACGACACCCACATCCTGAAACAAATAAATAATAAAAAAAAACAAGAATACAACCTAGTTTATGTAACCTGAACTCGTAATTCAACTCCTTTGGCCCCGTTATCAATGCGATGAATCTGCGCTGCACCCTTTTCAACAACACTATAATCCTTTTGAGGTGTGTGTGTACAACTGCACAAGGTAGGTCAGATGAGGTCTAACCAAAGCCTTGTACAACTGTAGCATAACTTCCAACCCTTTGTATTTCAGCCTCCTTGTGATAAAGGCATACATGTACAAATCAATCTCCAATGATCTACACAAGAAAATTAGAGGTCAACTCCTACTTTATGGTGAGGCTAGATTGAAGATCTCCTCAGTTTCCTTAAGGAAAATCAGGGGAGGTGTATAGCAGGTGGCTGATCTCCATTTCACACACTGTCTAAAGTGAAGATTAGCCCCCAAAGAGTGAAAGCTAAGTGAAGCGGATTAGCCACAATTGAGTCCTAAATTCAAAGACATATATCTTGAATAATTTGTTCTTATATTTTATAATTCTGTTAGCAATTTGAATCTTGCTGAAAAGAGAGACACGTTGCCAAAGATTTTCATCTTGTGCTCATCAGGATAAAAGCAAGGATGCCAAATTTCAAATGCTTAGTTACTACACAAGACAAGAAACATGGTGTAGGGGGTAACGTATTAGCATTGCATTTCTCTTAAACTGAAATACAATTTTTTTTTACAACAATTTCCTTAATATTCAACTTTTGCTTCTAAATCGCCTTTATGGAAACTGGTCAAGGAAAATCACAGTATATGACAGGTTTATACCAATGCAAATTAGTAGGTTTGTTGTTGTTATCCTGGATAAGAACAGTCAGTGTGTAATTCTGGCCAATTCATTGTGTGGGAAGCACTTTGTGATGTTTCATCATAAAAAGGCGCCATAACTAAATCAACAACAACTTATATTTTTAGAGCACCTTTAACGTAATAAACCTCTCAAAACGCTTCACAGGAGCTTTGAGAAATAAAACATGACACTGAGACAGATAAGGAGATATTGGCCAGGATTTTCTGGCACTGTCATGGGCGGGACCCGCTAAGGGCGAGGCAGCCCCCCGGCCAGAAGCCCGTAGACTTGCGTCGGGACCGGAAGATCCCGGTGGCAGGTGGGTGTGGAAAATCCCACCCATTAGGCTAGGTGACCAACAGATTGACCATAGAGGTAGGTTTAAAGGAATATCTTAAAAGTGGAGAGCAAATTAGAGAGGCGGAGAGATATAGGGAGGGAATTCCAAAGCTTTGAGCCGAGGAAACTGAAGGCGCGACTGCCATTGATGGAAGGATTAAAATCAGGGATGCTCAAGAGGCCAGAATTAGAGGAGAGCAGATAACTCAAAGGGTTATCTCAAAGGCTGGATGAGATCACAGAGATAGGGAGTGGCAAGGCAATGGAGGGATTTGAAAGCAAGGATGAGAATTTTAAAATCAAGATGTTGCTTGACCGGGAATCGTGGAGGTCAGCAAGCACAGGGATGATGAATGAACAGGACTTGGTGTGAACTTAGACACAGGCAACTTAGTTTTGGATGACCTCAAGTTTATAGAGGTTAGAATGTGGGAGACAGCCAGGAATGCGTTGGAGGTAACAGAGGCTTGATTGAGGGTTTCAGCAGCAGATGATCTGAGACAGAAGCAGTGTTACGAAGGTACAAATAGGTGGTCTTAGTGACCTTGAGAATATGAGGTCGGAAGATCATCTTGGCCATTGCATTTCTATAGTACCTTTCATGACCTTGGAATATCCCAAAGCGCTTTGCAACCAATGAAGCACTTTTGAAGTGTAACCACTGTTGTAATGTAGGAAATGCAGCAGCCAAATTTCCACACAGTAAGATCCCACAAACAGCAAGGAGATAATGACCAGATAACCTATTTTATTGATGTCGATATAGGCCCAGGACACAGGGGGAGAAATCCCTGTTTTTCTTCAAAATTTATCTTGGGATTTTATACATCTACCTGACAGAGCAGGCAGGGCTTCAGTGCAACAATTCATTCAGAAGACAGGACCTATATCAATGCAGCTCTCCTCCTCCAAAAGTATAACACTTCCTCAGCACTGCATTGGGAGTGTCAGCCTAGATTATGTGCTCACAACTTTGGAGTGGAACTTGAACTCAACCCTCTGACTTAGCGGCGAGAGTGTTACCCACAGAGCCACAGCTGACACCTAAACCCATGTGTTATTTTCCTGTAAACCGAATGAGAAAGTCAAAAGAATGAGTTCAGCTCTTCTGACGAAAATTTTGATGAATTGTTTAACAGGAGGTCACACATCTAAATGAGGAAAGCGCGCCTTTGGTTTTAGTCTTCACTTACCTCCTTGCCAGTTTGACTTTGTCAAAGACTTGCTACATCAGAATATCGTGATGTGTGCTCAGAAAGTGTTGCTGGAGTTAAACCTGGAAACTAGACAGGGGGTCCCGTTTTAAAGCTGGTATTGGTGAAGTATATGTCGGTATGTCTCATTAATTCTGCTGCAGCTAGACAATCTGGCCTAGTTCTCTCTGTGTGGGCACAATGCCTGCTGACTAAAGGCTTAAAAAAAGAGACTGTGGGTTGATAATGTACCTGGGATCATAGAGGTGTGCAGAATGTGGTCCTGGTGATTCGATTGCATCGTAATGTCACCAGTTAAAGATGCTTTGGCAAATCTTTAAAGTTTGATGCAAAACCAGATGAAAATAAAGGTCGGGATTCTAAGAAGGAAAGGCTTGAATTTATATGGTGTCTGTCATGACCTTAAGAAGCTCCTAAAGCACTTTACAACCATTGAAGCACTTTTGAAGTGTAGATACTGCTGTAATGCTGGAAACGTGGCGGCCAATTTGTGCACAGCAAGCTCCCACAAACAACAATGAGCTAATGACCAGTAACAATATTGATGTTGGTTGAGAGATAAATATTTCCCAGGACACTGGGGAGAACTTCTACCTTCTACTGTCATCCATTTTTCATTAACTCTCTTTGCGTTCCATTTGATCACAAACCTTCCCTTTTATTTTTTTCCTTTCCTCCCTCCTTTCACAGAGACTGGACGTAGACTCTGTGCTTGCTGAGTATCTGTTATATCTCTAATGTTTTCCAGTTCTGATGAAAGGCCATCTATCTGAAATGGTTAACTCTGTTTCTCCCTCCACAGCTGCTGCCTGATCTGCTTAGTGTTTCCAGCACTTTCTGTTTTTATCTCTTCACTGTTCTCCTTCAAAATAGTGTCATGGGATCTTTTACCTCCTGTCGAGGGGCTCGGTTTAACCTGTCATCCAAAGGGTGTCACCTCCAACAGTGAAACACTCCCTCAGTACTGCACTGGGAGTGTCAGGCAACTCTCATGTGCTCAAGTTCCTAGAGCAGGATTTGAAACCATGGCCATTGAAGAGGCAAGGGTGCTACTGAGCTATAGCTACCAATGATCGTGCACCACGATAGTACACCAGTACATGGTAGGATACATGCCTGCTAATGCGGTACATTATTTAGACAGCACAAAAGAAGATGCATTTATTCCCCATCACTCGGAGCCCTGAAATTTAACTGGCTGTCTAAGCCACTTCATATGGCATTACTGTTAGATGTTAACAGTGGCTCGGTGGGTTGCACTCTGCTCCCTGAGTTGCAAGGTTGTGGGTCCAAAGTCCTTCTCCAGGGTCTTGAGCACAAAATCTAGACTGACCCTCTCAGTGCAGGAGTGCTGCACTCTAAGCAATGCCACCTTTTAGAAGAGAAATTAAGCTAATGCCTTGTCTGCCCTCTCGGGAGGCTGTGAAAGGTTCATGATACTATTCAAAGAATAACTGGGAAGCTGTCCCCAATGCTCTGACCAATATTTATTCCTTAACCACCATCACAAAAACAGATTATCTGATCATTATCACATTGCTGTTGTGGGAGCTTGCGATGCATAAATTGGCTGCTGCATTTCTGCGTTACAACAGTGATCACACTTCAAAGTACTTAATTGGCTGTAAAGCGCCTTGGGATGTCCTGAGGTCATGGAGACAATAAAGGATGTCCTGAGGTCATGGAGGTCAAAGGCACAATAAAAATGCAAGTTCTTTTACCTCTCTATCCTTTCTGTCTTAAAGGGTAAGGAAGGCATGTTCCCTTGCCTGGAGAACATCGGAAAACGAGCTGGATTTGTTCAGTAGCTTTCATTGGTTATTTTTTCAGCTGATCTTAACCCACAAATTACCAACTTTATTGAATTCAATTTCACAACTTGACATGGGAGGAGTGAAGCCATAGATTTCAAGGTTACTAATCCAGCACCATAACCTCTACCGTACCTCAGTGTCTCTCATCTCTGCCTTTAGGAAATGTTGGGAGGTGCTATATAGAGTCTGGGTGCTTCCCTATGGACAGAAGGGTAAAACCAGGGTGCGTGTCAACCCCACCTCCTCTCAGCCTCTCCTCAATTTGTCATCTGCACTACTGCACCTCTTAGTGTCCAGCAGAAGAAGAACACAGAGGGAACGAGCTCCAAGCTAGAGCCATAGGTCATAGAATCTTGCAGCAAAGAAAGAGGCCATTCAGCCCATTGCATTTTCCAGTTCTTTGAACAACTATCCTACACCCAAGCCTTTGCTCCATAGCCATTCAAATGGCTTCTCTGTAAGTACATGGCCAGTTGCCTTTTGGAATCTGCTTCCACCACCCTTTCAAGTAGTGTGTTCCAGACCTTAACCACCCAAAATTCTCCTAATTTTCCCTCTTTTGCTCTTTTGCTAAACCTGTGGTCTAACCTTGGGTGCATGTGTGGTGAGGAGAGATTACAGAGGTTGGGAAAGATGGGAGTGCGAGGTAGCAGCAGAAGATAAACTAATAGAATAAATTATTCTTTATAGAAAACAGTAAATACTGATAAAAGTACAAATGACTGTCGAACCAACAGATGATAAGCCTTTTAATGTCAACAGGTTAAAACCTCTGTTAAAGTAGCAGAAGGAAGGGTTTAATACCGCTCCTGCTCAATGCTCCATAAAATTACCTTTTTAACATCTAAAAGATGTTTGGCAAATTGGTCAATTTTGACCACAGGAAAGCTCAAACGATCCACTGTTTCACCTCAACTGGCAATCCAAAGGTCCATTTATAATATCAATGCTTAAGCTTTATGACTGCCTATAGAACTCTATCCCAGACAAGACTTGTAGGGTAGAGTTTTGTTTCCAAGCAGAAGTCTAAATGGAGAGTTAATTATCACTTGTTGGACTTGATCCTATCTCTCATCGACATGCTGCCCCTTGGCGATATCATCTGAAAACACAGAGTCAGTTTTCACATGAACGCTAATGACACCCAGCTCTACCTTACCACCATCTCTCTCAACTCCTCCACTGCTGCTAAATTATCAGACTGATATCCAACATTCGATACTGGATAAGCAAAAATTTCCCTCAATTAAATAGTGAGAAGACGGAAGCCATTTTTGGCCCCCACTACAAAATCTGTTCCCTAGCTACTGACTCTCTGGCGACTGTCAGGGGCTGAGCCAGATATGACACCCTTGGTATCATATTTGACCTCAAGGTGAGCTTCCAAACACATATCTGTGACATCTTTAAGACCACCAACTTCCACTGTTGTAACATTGCTGGACTTCACCCCTGTCTCAGTTCATCTGCTGCTGTAATCCTCATCCATGCTTTTGTTACTTCCAGAATTGACTATTCAAATACACTCCTGACCAGCCACTCACAGTCTGCCCTCAGTAAATTTGAAGTCATCCAAACATCTGCCGTCCATGTCCTTACTCACACCAAGTCCTGTTCCCTTATCATCCTGTGCTTGCTAACCTAATTTGTCTCCCAGTCACCTCAATTTTAAAATTCTCACCTCATTTTCAAATCCCTCCATGGTCTCACCTCTCCCTTTCTCTGTAATCTCCTCCAGCTCCACAACCCTCAGATCTCTGTACTTCTCTAGTTCAGGCCCCTTGAGCATCCCCAATTTTAATTGTTCTTTCATTGGTGGCCATGCCTTTAGTTGCCAAGAACCTAAGCTCTGGAATATCCTCCCTACACCTTCCCGCCTCTGAACCTCACTTTTCTCCTTTAAGACACTCCTTAAAACCCATCTCTCTTGACCAAGCCTTTGGCCACCTGCCCTAACATTGCCTTAGTGTCAGGTTTTGTTTGATAATGCTCATTCAAGCACCTTTGGACTGCTTATTGCATTAAAGGTGCTAAATGAAAGCAAGTCATTGTTGCTGTTTTTGGTGGGAGGCTGAAATATGAATCAGACCCTGGTGGGTGTTACAACAAGTGCTTTCTGAGGGAGATCAATTGCATGTGAATTTTGCCCTTGTGACAGATTGGATGTGACTGAGCTTTGCTGCTTTAAAAATGTGACATAAAAGCAAGTGAGATCATTCATTGTTGCTGCTGCAATACTCCTAAACACCTGAATAGACTGCTGACTCTCACCATTCTAGTTAACATATTGCCATTAGGTGAGGAATTCACTCCATTACAATGGTGTGACTTCCTACATCACCACAATAATTACACTTCAGAAAAGGACTTAATACTCTGGGATGTCCTGAGGCGGTGAAAAGCACTGGATGAATGAAAATCTTTCTTTCTGCATTGCAAGGCAATGACACCCTGAAAGCGTGACCTAGCAGCAATGTAACCTGGATATGGCAGTGTGTGAGAGACACTGTTATGTTACTGGGCTAGCAACTCAATGGTCACAAACTTAAATGCCTCAAGGGCAGGTTGTGAAATTCCATTCAATAAACTTGAAGGCTGCAGACAAAATGGTGACCACGAAAACTGCAAAACTCAACCATGCCCTTCAAGGAGGGGAACCTCCTAATCTAACCTCTTCTGATCATCTAATGATTTGATTAGCCCTCCTTAACAAACCTCTGAAGTATCCATTTATTTCACTGCGTAGAATAATTTACCACAAAGTGTAATCGTCAGACCAGCTGCAAAAGGAGGTGGTCCACCAGTACTTCCTTGGGACAAGGAAATTGGGTGATATCTGGGGTCGTTCCAGGGTCACTCACACTCTGACAAGTTGAAAGGAAAGATGCTGTCTCTTCAGGGGGGAAATGGGGCAAAGTGTAGCCCTGAGAGAAGTAAATGAAGAGCTTTCACCTGAAGCCATCCGGAGCTTGGCCTTTTTCTTTTCTTCTGCTTGCTGGATCTGCTCTTCAATCAATTTGTCATCAACCTCCACGCATGGTTGAGTTGGCTGCTGTGCCTCCAGATAATCAATGTCTTTTTCAATCCTCTCAATTCTGGATCCAAGATTCTCCACCTCATTCTTGAACTCAGTTTTGTAAATGTTCAACCCATCCAAGCGAACTGTGATTTCTTTCCGGAAGTCTCTAAACTCCCTGACGTACTTGTTCATGTCTTGGTTACATTTCTCCAGCCGGTCCTGTTATTAAGGTGAATTAGCGAAGAGATAACCTTGGTGTTAAGTGTTTAAGACTTCCTCTCAAAAGGATTAGATGAGGTTGCTAACATACAAATGCAAGAATTAAGAATTGGTATTAAAGGAAATGTGCCACTAATTAAACGTTACCCAAATAAAAGCAGGAAGAATGATTTGAAAACACTGCCAGTGGATGGACGGTCAGTAACCAGAGGAATCAGATTTAAGAGAACTGCCAAAAGAACCAGATGAGGAGAACTTTTTTAATGCAGCGAGTTGATATGATCTGGAATGCATTGCCTGAAAGCTTAGTGGAAGCAAATTCAATAACAACTTCAATAGCAGCTCATTTAAGTAATTGGCTAATTGCTTAAATGAGAGAAAATTACAGTGCTATGAGGAAAGAGCAGGGGAGTGAAACTAATTGGATCGCTTTTACAAAGAGCTGGCACAGGCATGATGGTGGAATGGCCTCCTGTGCTGCAGGACTCTAGAATTCTATGTATTATGAAGAGGCATTATGGATGTCTCCTGGTCTCTGATACCTTGCTTCCAATTGTAATACTGGGAGTTATATAACTGCGTGCCTAGTACATCGACATTTGTTATTTGCATTCCATACATGCTATTTTTAGCAGATGTCTCCACATCTGGAACTTTCATAAGAACATAAGAACAGGATAGGTCATTCATCCCTGAGCCTGTTCCACCATTCAGTTAGACCATGGCTAATCTGTACCAACTCCATCTCCCTGCCTTGGTTCTGTAACCCTTAAGGACTGTGCCTAACAAAAAGTTATCAATCTCAGTTTTGAAATTTTCAATTGACTTGCCCCTCCCCCCAGCCGCAACAGCTTTTTTGGCGGGGGGGGTGGTGGAGTGGGGGGGGTGGGGCAGGGAAGAAGGGGGGTGTTGTTAGGACAAGCAAGCAGGCAAGCAGTGATAGGAGGAGATAACCAAAAGATGTCACAGACAAAAGAACAAAGAGGTGTTGAAGGTGGTGATGTTATCTAAAGAATGTACTAATTAAGAGTGGAGAGCAGGACAAGCAAGGTAGCTCTAGTGGGGGTGCGGTGAAATAAGCGATGGGTGGAATACATTTAAAAATAATGGAAATAGATGGGAAAAGAAAAATCTATATAAATTATTGGAAAAAACAAAAGGGATGGGGGAAGAAACGGAAAGGGGGTGGGGATGGAGGAGGGAGTTCAAGATCTAAAGTTGTTGAACTCAGTATTCAGTCCGGAAGGCTATAAAGTGCCTAGTCCGAAGATGAGGTGCTGTTCCTTCAGTTTGCGTTGAGCTTCACTGGAACAATGCAGCAAGCCAAGGACAGACATGTGGGCAAGAGAGCAGGGTGGAGTGTTAAAATGGCAAGTGACAGGGAGGTCTGGGTAATGCTTGCAGCCAGACTGAAGGTATTTTGCAAAGTGGTCACCCAGTCTGCGTTGGGTCTCTCCAATGTAGAGGAAACCACATTGGGAGCAACGAATGCAGTAGACTAAGTTGGGGGAAATGCAAGTGAAATACTGCTTCACTTGAAAGGAATGTTTGGGCCTTTGGACGTTGAGGAGCGAGGAAGTGAAGGGGCAGGTGTTGCATATTTTGCGTTTGCATGTGGAGGTGCCGTAGGAGGGGGTTGAGGAGTAGGTGGTGATGGAGAAGTGGACCAGGGTGTCATGGAGGGAATGATTCCTACAGAATGCAGCCAGGGGGGTGAAGGGAAGATGTGTTTGGTGGTGGCATCATGCTGGAGTTGGCGGAAATTGATGCCACCACCAAACACGTCTTCCCTTCACCCCCCGGTGGCATTCTGTAGGGATCGTTCCCTCCATGACACCCTGGTCCACTCCTCCATCACCCCCTACTCCTCAACCCCCACCTACGGCACCTCCCCATGCAAACGCAAAATATGCATCACCTGCCTCTTCACTTCCTCTCTACTCAACGACCAAGGGCCCAAACACTCCTTCCAAGTGAAGCAGCATTTCACTTGCATTTCTCCCAACTTAGTCTACTGCATTCATTGCTCACAATGCAGTTTCCTCTACATTGGAGAGACCCAACGCAAACTGGGTGACCACTTTGCAGAACACCTTCGGTCTGTCCGCAAGCATTACCCAGACCTCCCTGTCACTTGCCATTTTAAGACTCCACCCTGCTCTCTTGCCCACATGTCTGTCCTTGGCTTGCTGCATTGTTCCAGTGAAGCTCAACGCAAACTGAAGGAACAGCACCTCATCTTCGCACTAGGCACTTTACAGCCTTCTGGACTGAATATTGAATTCAACAACTTTAGATCTTGAACTCCTTCCTCCATCCCCTCCCCCTTTCCGTTTCTTCCCCCTCCCTTTTGTTTTTTCCAATAATTTATATAGATTTTTCTTTTCCCACCTATTTCCATTATTTTTAAATGTATTCCACCCATTGCTTATTTCACCCCACCCCCACTAGAGCTATCTTGTTTGTCCTGCTCTCCACTCTTAATTAGCACATTCTTTTAGATAATATCACCACCTTCAACACCTCTTTGTTCTTTTGTCTGTGACATCTTTTGGTTATCTCCTCCTATCACTGCTTGCTTGTCCCAACAAACCCCCCCACTTCTTCCCCGCACCCCCTCCCCTTAAACCAGCTTATATTTCACCCCTTTCCTATTTCTACTTAGTTCTGTTGAAGGGTCATGAGGACTCAAAACATCAACTTTGCTCTTCTCCGCCGATGCTGCCAGACTTGCTGAGTTTTTCCAGGTATTTCTGTATTTGTTCTGGATTTCCAGCATCTGCAGTTTTTTGTTTTTATAGCTTTTTTGGCGGAGTGTGTTCCAGATTTCCACAACCCTTCGTGCAAAGGCGTGTTTCCTGACATTGCCCCTGAACAGCCTCAGTTTAAATTTAAGTTTGTTCCCCTTCGTTCTGAACTAATCCACCAGAGGAAATGGTTTCTCTCTTTTCTATCAAATCCTTTAATCATTGCAAAGACCTCAATTATATCACTACTGAATCTTCTATACACAAGGAATTAAGGCTCAGTCTTTGCAACCTGTCCTTGTAAGTTAACCCTTTCTCAGCTAGACTAAGAAGTAAATCATTGAGGAATGTCGGCGAGCCCCAGCTTCAAAACCCTGCTCCAACAAATAATTTGGTAAGCAATTATTATAAGGGTTCTGCTGCTCTGAACCTGACATATTAATTAAAAAAGTTAATAAAAAAATAGCCCTCTGGTGAGAGCATTCTGATACTTCAATATTACTTGAATAAATAACAGGAAACACTTAGCTTTTTGCAGCATTCACATGGAATAAAAACTTCATAGCTGTTGTGACCATTTGCTAATGGTTTCTCCACAGTTTTGGCTCTTTTTAAGACTGCCTTCACTTCATTAGGTATGGTTGATAGTGTTAAGTGTGGTATATTCATGACCATCCCTGATGGTGGACCTGGATTTGCTCACAGACAATGTATTACTTTGTAGGATGAATATGGCCTGGCTGTGTTATTGCTGTGCCAGCCATAAAGTTGGAAATGATTTTTCCAACACCAGTGAAGCCAAGAACTGATTACAGGAGGAGAAATGAACGAAGGCTTTGGCTGGAACTGCTGCCCACAGAGGAACAATGCCACTTCTGTCCAGGCTATTGCTTAGATCCCCCATTTGCATATCCCACATGAGGATGCAATGTGCCTATGGTTTCTTCCATCTATTAGACAAGGGGTATGGTGGCTCAAATGGTGCAGAAGGACCAGCATGGATCTGTTGGGCCGAATGGTCTGTTTCTAAGCTGTAAGTACCTAGTATTCAGTGCCAGAGATGCAGTCTTTACATTGAAGAGAATTTATTTCCAATCATTATTCATTCTAAGAATGTGCAATTTTTTGTTCATCCCTTGGGGCCCTGAGGAGGTGGTGAAATGCCTTCTTTGAATATTTTTTCACCCAGATGGTGGCAGGGGTATATAACTCACTACCTGAAAGCGTGGTAGAGCTAGAAACCCTCATCATATTAAAGAAAACCCTTGGATATGCACGTGCGGTGCTGTAACCAACAGGGCCATGAACCAGGAGCTGGAAAGTGGGACTAGGCTGGATAACTCTATTGGCCTGCAGAACATGTTGTGCCAAATGGCCTCCTTCTGTGCTGTAAATCTTTATATGTTTCTAACTGCTGGAGTCTGTATTCTTTCTAGTAGTCCTAGCAGTGGCAAGAAGCAAAGGGTAATAGTCATTTGTGTTATTGGAAGGCTGTTTCCAATGGCGTCTGCTGAGCTCAGTGCTGGGTCCCATGGTATATACCAATGATTTGAACTTACTTGTAGGGGGCATGAAGGAGAAGTTTTCAAATGATATAAAAATTGGCCATGTGGTTGATAGTGAGGAAGAAAGCTGTAGCCTGCAAGAAGGTATCAAGGGACTGGTCAGGTGGGCAGAAAAGTGGCAAATGGAGTTCAATCCGGAGAAGTGTGTGATAATGCATTTGGGGAGGACAAATTGAGAAATGTAGAGGAACGCAGGGATCTTGGAGTACATTTCTACAGTAGGATGCCATTCGGTCCATTGTGTCTGTGTTAGCTCTTTGAAAGAGCTATCCAGTTAAATCCCATTTGTTCTTTTCCTATGGCCCTGTAATTTTTAAAGTATTTATTTAATTCTCTTTTGAAAATTACTATTCAATCTGCATCCACCATCCTTTTAGGAATTCTGAGAGACAAAACTCATGGAGCAAAATTATTTCTCTTTGTCTTACCTCTGGTTCTTTTTCCAATCAATATCCTCTGGTGGCTGACTCTCTGACCAGTGGAAACAGTTTTACCTTATGTGTTCTATCAAATCCACTCATAGTTTTTAAAAACAGGCTATTGTTCTGCTTTGCTGATTATAATAAATGCCAACACTGAAATATTTTATTGGCATTGAATATCACAGTTAAATAACCAAATAAGGAATGCCCAGGCACAAATTAACAGTGCAATATTGATGCAAGTAATTTATGTTAGCAACTATATAGGTTTTCTTTCAGTCTAAGTTCAAAGGTATGTGAGGCATAAATGGTGTTGACTGTAGCACTTACCTCGAGTAGCATGATGCGTCTCTCAATGTATTGCATGAGTAAAGCATCTTGAGTCATCCGTTGGGCTTGTCCAAAGGTTTGGGTTAAAAGGAGTAACATCAACAGCCTTGGTAACAGGACCCAATTTACCATGATTGGGAATCTTATCCCAGAAGTTCAATGGGACAGAATGAAATACCAAGCCCCAAGCCCTGCTGTTTTTTTTTGTTCGAGGTCTTCAGTTTCACTTGTCCTGGAAATAGGTAACGACATACAATCGTTTGAAATTTTGGTAGAGAGATTAAGAAAGCGTATGCTTTTAAAACGCTCGATGCCAAGAGCTGGTAGGTCAGTACTTGATAGTTTAAACAGACAGAAGTCTCCGGCTGTGTCTGAAGGACACGCATTTGTGCGTGGAGTCAGGATTTTTTTTCCCAGATCATAATTGTTTCCATGTGCATCAGAATGACTCATGCAGGCTCAGAACCAGCCAAATAAAACAGAAAAAGGCAATGAAAAGAAATAAAGCTATTTTAATTACACTGCAAATCCTACTCTATGCTTACATTGAGGAAACCTCGAGCAAAATAATTAAACATTGCACAAATTAAATCTCAGAATACAGTAAGCAATCAACATCAGGTAATTGCTTTGACGATCTGTCTTGTTATCAGCTGCACCAAATTTTCTGGAATGGCAAAATAAGGCTTTTAACAATGCTCTGTTCTCAACATTTGTATTCCCTTGAGTGTCAAAGATTAAGAGGTGATCTAATTGAACATTTTGATAGGGTAGATAGAAAGAAATTATTTTCTCTGGTGGGAGAGTCCAGATCAAGGAACTGTAACCTTAAAATTTGAGCTTGGCCTTTCAGGGTGATGTCAGGAAGCATTTCTTCACACAAAGGGTGGTGGAACTCTCTTCCCCCTAAAAATTAAAAATTTCAGAACTGATAGTGATAGATTTTTGGGGGCTGGGGGAGGTTAGAATGGGTGGGCGGTGGGGGTGGGGGTGGTGGTTGGAGGGTGTTGGGGAGGAGAGGTTAGCTACAGAGTTAAATTGTTTTCTAAATGTAGTGATTTCTTTGTAACCACTTTCCTAACATCAGTTGATTGCTCTGTGATTAATTATCTTTAGAGAACCAGCATTGGGCCTCCAATTTCACCATTGTTACAGTCACTCTGCCTACTGCATGCAGGTGTAATGAATGAAAGACAAAAGCTACTTTTATACAGCACCTTTCTCAATGTCCCAAATTTTTATAGCCAATTAAATACTTTTGTGCTGTATTCAGTGGTATAATATAGGGAATGTTATCAAATGGCGGAGCAGGCTCAAGGGGCCCAGTGGCCTACTCCTGCTCATAATATGGATGTTTGTATGTCATTCTGGGATGGATGAAATCAACCTGGCTAGATGACCTTTGTCATCTATAATTATCTTGCGAATAGAGGGTGGAATCATGGCTGGAGTTCTGTTTGTTTTGTTGTTAATAAAAGTTTACTGTGAGCAGGCTTTGTGGGGTGAGATTGCCAGGCCGGGAGTGCATAATAGGCTCATAGTGAATCAGTAACCTGTTTTACACTGCGCATGATTCTCAAGAATCTTTTACATTGACTTCAATCTTGATCTTTTTTTCTACTTACCTATTATCCCACTCTATCTTGATGTTTTTTTGTTTTTTTATGAGTTTTTTGAGGTATTGAAATATTGTGATAAAGTTGCATTGCATATAGATATTGAAAATTTATTGTAGTGAGAAGCAGCAATCAGCGGTTTTCTGATCAAGAAAACATAGATACAATTGTGACCCATTCAGCCTTTGTCCTCTGGCCTCTCAAAAATTGTGCTGCAGAGAGATACCTGAGGGTTCCAATGCTTCTCACTGACAGTGAAGACCTATGTTGTTCAATCATTCCGCTTTGTTGCTTAGGAGTCATTTAATCTTTCTACCCTGCGAGATTACTGATAAAATAGAACACAATTACACCCCTTGTATGAAATAATTATATTGAATAATATAATGCACCCAGGCAAAAGAAAGTCGTCTTCTACTTCTACAGAATTATCTGGGTTGAAAATATTGGATCTTTGCCCCAAATATGAATTTATTGTCACCATGACCACATGGCACATGTGTAGTTCATGTTAATGAGGGCTGAGGCAGTCACTGAGATCAGTGTTATTGTCTGCACAGTGTATTAACTAACTAATGGGATATTTTCCTGTCAAATTAACAATATTTCACGATGCTGTTAAAGTAAAATTTGTACTTTCTAATTTGTTTAATAGTCACGGTGGGATCACCCATAGGGTACAAACAAACTAACACTGCTCGTAATATTAATGACACATACTGCATATATATCATATATTTGTAATCAGCTGTCAAGAATGGGCGTTTAATAGGACATTTCTGTGATTGTTTGGTAAATTGATTGTTGGATCTTGAAAGCAGAAAAAATATCATGCATAATTAAGGAGGAGGGTTAAAGTCGGGGGAATAAGTGGCCTGGAAACAGGAGCAGCACAGAGGCCTATTTCTTCTCTCCCTGCCCCTGGATTCACTATTGTCTTTCAGCAAAGGAAATCTGCCATCCTGACCTGGTATGGACTACATGTGACTCCAGATCTACAGTAGTGTGGTTGACTCTTAGCTGCCCTCTGAACTGGCTGAGCTAGTTTCTCAGTTCAAGGGCAGTTAGGAAGGGCAACAAATGCAGTCTTTGCCAGCGGTGAAAGAATATAAAATACTGTCCTGGGGTAAAATAGTTTTTGTTCTGAATTCCCTACTGGATTTCTTGGTGACTATCTTATATTGGTGATCTCTAGTTTTAGTCTTCCCCACAAGAAGAAACATTCTCTCTTATTTCCAATCTCTCAATACTTCTAAGAGTTTTAAAAACCTCTATTAGGTCACCCCTCAGCTTTCTATTTTGAGACAAAATGGGCGCAGTCTATTCATCTTCTCCTGATAGGTATACAGATGCAGTTCACAGGGCCCCAAAATGTTTCATAGCCAATCAATGGACTTCGACATACAGTCACATTTGTCTTGTGGGCAAGGTCCTTGAGAGGAATAACCAGATTTTTGTGGTGGTTTTCTTGGAAAATTACAGCACAGAGAGGGGCCATTTAGCCTATTGAGCGATTCCTGGTTCTTTGAAAGAGCAATGGTGCTTAATCCCATATCCCCGCTTTTTGTCCCTACCCCTTATAAGCTCCTTATCCTCAAATACCTGTTCAACTCTTTTCTAAAATTATTTAATGGAATCAGCTTCCATTACCTTTTAAGGTAGAGTGTACCAGACTCTGACAAATCTTTGAGTGAAAACAATTCTCCTCATCTCCACTCTAGATTGGTTGTCAGTATTTTAAAGTCAATTACCTCTGGCTATTGACCCACTTGCCAGAGGGAATAGTTTTTCTTTATCAAAACCTCTCATCATCTTGAAAATCTCTTACCCGTCTCTGTTCCAAGGGGAACAGCCCTACCTTTTCCAATGCCTCCTCATATCTTAAGTCCCTTATCACTGGTAACACCCTGGTAAACCTCCACTGTGCCCTTTCACAGAGTCATAGAGTCACTTACAGCTCAGAAAGGAGCCTTTCAGCCCATCGAGTCCATGGTGGCTCTTTGCGGAGAAATCTAGTCAGTTCCAATCCCCTGCTCAACTCTGTAGCTCTACAAGTTTATTTTCTTCGTGCCCATCGAATTTCCTTTAGAAATCATTGATTGCTTCCACATCATCACACTTGTGGGCAGCGAGTTCCAAGTCATTATCAGTCGCTAGTGGAAATTTCTTCCTCACATCCCTCCTGCATCTCTTGTCCAAAACCTTAAATATTTGTCCCCTAGTCCTTGTGCCATTAGCTAATGGGAACAGTTTTTCCTTCTCTACCTTATCTAATCCTGTCCTAACCTTTTTTCAATTTTCTCTCAACTTCCTTTGCTCCAAGGAGAAAAATCCCAACTTCTCCAACCTAACCTTGTAGCTATAATCCCTCTTCCCTGGAAACATGCTGCCAAATATCTTTGCAAGCCTCTCAAGGCCCTCACATCTTTCCTAAAGTGTGGTGACCAGAACTAGATACAATTGTTGGGGCCTAGCCAGAACTTTATTAAGGCTCAGCATAACTTCCCTGCTTTTGTACTCAATACCTCTATTTATGAAGCCCATGATCCCATATGCTTTGTTAACTATGCTTTCAATATGTCTTGCCACCTTCAAAGATTGATGCCCATGCACTCCCAAGTTTCTCTGTTCCGGCAAATACTTTAGCACTGTGCCATTAAGTCTATATTGCCTTCTCAATACCCTTTCTGCCAAAATGCATCAGCTCACACTTCCCTGTATTAAATTTCATCTGCCATTTGCCTTCCCATTGTGCTAGCTTATCTATGTTCTGTTGCAGGCGATTTGTATTATCCTTACTGTTTGCCATTTCTCCAAGTTTGGTAACATCAGCAAATTTTGAAATTCTACTCAGTATTCAAAGATACAATTCATTTAGATATAGCAAAAAAAGCAGTGGTCCTAGCACTGACCCTTGGGGAGCACCACTGTCTACCATTCTCCAGTCTGAAAAATGACCATTTGCTGTGACTCCCTGTTTTCTGTCCTTGAACCACATTTTTTTATCCAGTTGGACACTGGCCCTCCTATTCCATGAGCCTCAATCTTACTGAGTGGTGCAACAGCCTCGAGGTGCCCTATGGCCTACATCTAAACTATTTCTTATATTCTTAGAGGGGGATGGGGACTGAACACTATACATTAAACCATGGAAAGGGGCACGGGGAGAATTTTCCACCTACTTTCTAAGGCCTTTGCATCTTTCCTGAAGTGTGGTGCCCAGAGTTAGCTGCAGTGCTTCAGCTGAGCCCTAACCAGTGATTTATGAATTTCCAGCTTGATCTCTTCGCTTTTTTAGACTTTAGTCGTCTAAACGCAAGTGGCTCAGATGATTTTGAACTGCCTTATCAACTTGCCCGGCCACCTTCAAAGATCTGAGAATATGAATACCAAGGTCTCTCTGCTCATATGCATTTTCAAAAACCCCGCAGTTTATAATATACTGTCTTTCCTTGTTAGCCCTCCCACTTCACACTTCTCCACGCTGAACTCCGTCAGTGTTGCTAGAGGGATGCACGTTGGACAGGACACATTTGTGAGATATTGATTCATATATTTAATCATTAATTAAGGGCTGGACTCTTTACATTGGACAGTAGGGACTCTATAACTAAAGAGGCTTTATTCATAAAGAATAGGAGCAGGAGGAGGCCATTTAGCCTCTCAAGGCTGTTCTGTCATTCAATGAGAATGGTCTGTACCGAAGAACAATCTTTGAGTTTGATATTGTTCATCTTGATTTTCAAACTCTTTCAACAAAGAATCACATAAATTTTAAACTGGATGGTGACATTGTGTCTATTTGGGCTAAAGGGTAGTTATTGATGGTAGCAGCTCAACATCAGCCAGTCACTAGTGGAGTCCCACAGGGATTTTTGTTAAGACTCTTGTCTTTCATCAAATTAATCAATGATTTTGTGCTTCCCTGCCTCTCCCACATTCTTCTGCCCTCCCTTGTGCTACCCATTTCCCCCTACCCTCTCTTGCCCTCCTCTGTTTTCCTCCCCAGCGTCCTTCACATTTCTTCTGTCCTTCTAACCCTCCCCATGCTTGCCTGCAATCCTCCAAACTTTGCCTGCTCCTCTACTTGCCTCTGCACTTCCTCCTGCCTCCCCACCCTTCCCTGACACCCCTTGTACTCCCTCTCTTCTCCCCATGTTCATCCGCTCTCCCCAGACACCTCTATATTCTTCTGTGCTCCCCCATTCTCCCCATTTGCCCCAGGTCTCTCCACGTGCTCCCCGATCTCCCCAGTCTTCCCTATTGCCCCCCATTCTTCCCATGCTGCCTGTGGGTTCCCCTCTTTCTCCCATCTCACCTGCCTTCATACCTGCCACTGGCCTGCGCTTTCCAGACTGGCATCCAGCCAAGAGAAATTAGGCTGGGATTTTGTCGGTGGTGTACCATTCCTGACGGCGGAACTGGATCTGTGGGCCACTTATGCTCTCTTGCTGTTTCTCATTTTCCATGCGGTTACAATTAAAATTTAAAATGCCGGTGATGTGCATGGGGAACAGTCGTGATTCAGTAGCAGGGGAAACCCACCTTCAGCTGACAATACAGCAAGCACAGATGGGTTATAACAGTGCCTCCTGGTCAAACGGGAAGGCTCTGCATCATGGCCAAAACTTTCCTGCCTCACTCCATTACCATTAACATTAGACACAAGAGCATAAAGGCGTAACGAGTGTCTCTCAAATTAAATTTCACTTGTAAATATTTTATATTACATTGGTTTCATTTTATTCATGTGTGCATCATTATTTGTTGATATTAGCTTAGTCAGATAGCTAAATGTACTGGCATGCCTCATGGTTGGCATGCATTGATGGTTACAGGGGAGTTAAGGACATTTGCTTTATGATGGAAGAAATAACGTTGTGGTTTTTTTTTGTTCACTCTTTATTAAATGTTCATGTTAGTGTCCAGTGTTGTATCTGTCACTCTGTGGGACACAGTTGAACCTGCAGGCTCGGCTGGACTTCCCTCATATGCATTGTAAAGGACATCGTCCATGATCACTCTCAGTAGGTATAACTGAAATGTTGTACTTGATCTCAAAGCCCTGTGAGGACTCTGCCAGCCAGCACCCTGAGATGGACAGATATTTGGACAGTACTGACACTGCCTTTTAGATCATTAATTTTCTTACCTTAACTAACCGTTCCCATCACCACCACCACCACACACAGGACACCAGGCCCTTCCCACTTCACTTCTCCATGCCTCCGCCCGCACCCCTGTCTTCCCCTGGATTCCACTTCCACTCCTCCATGTCCCCAACCCACCCCACAACCACCCCCTCACCACTATCTAACCCCTCCTTGTTCCAAATCTCCATGCAAGCTGCCATTCTCCTGCCCTCATCCCTTGTGCCATAGAGTTAAAAAGGAAAAACTGCTGACCACTGACCTTACACACAATTATACAAAGCTGACTGCTGCATGTCACCTTAAAATGATCGAGATTCTCTTGCGTTGCTGACTTTATAAGGTTAAGACTTTATGAAAACTGTTCACATATGAACACGCGAATTAGGACCAAGAGTAGGCCATTAGGCCCTTTGAGCCTGCTCTGCCATTCAATAAGATCATGGCTGATCTGATTTCAACCTCGACTCCACATTCCTGCCTACCCCTGATAACCTTTCACCCCATTTCTTATTAAGGTTCTATCGACCTCTGCTTTAAAAAATATTCAAGGACTCTGCTTGCACTGCCTTTTGAGGAAGAGTTCCAAAGACTCATGACTCTCTGAGAGAAAGAAAACCTAAAGAAAACCTCATCTATGTCCTAAATGGGAGACATCTTATTTTTAAACAGTGGCCCCTGGTATTAGATTCTCCCGCAAAAGGAAACATCCACTCCACATCAGCCTTGTCAACACCCCTCAGGATATTTCAATCAAGACAACTCTATCTTTTCCAAACCTTAGCGGATAGAAGCCTAGCCTGTCTAACCTTTCCTCATAAGATACCCCACCCATTCCATTCATGCTAATGAACATTCATTACATGTAAATGTATTACAAGCATGAACCCGCCACAGGCTAGAGTGATGGGATGAGGCTCAACATGCAGCAAACGCTCTGCTGTCAAGAAATTGAGATTTTGCCATGTTTCCCACTCTTGCGGTCTCCATAAAATTCCCCCAAATGTAGAGATTTAGGGCGGAATCATCCCAGATTTGCACTAAGTGTGATAGTGGCCGGGAAAAAGAACATTTACCCGCCGACTGCAATGGCAGCTTTTCATGCTGTATCGTCACAATCCGGCCTCATTAATCATGCATTCCTGGGAAACATGAGGTATTGATGGGGGTGGGCTTTCATTCACCCGCCATGCCATCACCTTGCTGCTTTCTCATGCCAAGTGCCATATTTAAAGTGCAGCCGCATGCATACTTCTCAGTTCTTCCAGCCCAGGATTGCTGCACAGAAGACAAGGCTCCAAAAGGCAAGAAGACTGCAGCATCCCCCCCCAACCCGCCCCGATTCAGTGATGCGTCCCTGGAACATCTTTTAGATGCCATGGAGGCCCGCTGTGATGTCCTCTACCCCCACCCTGGCCGCAGGAAGTCAAGCAATCTCACCACTTTGGCTTGGAGGGTGATGGCAGTGGTGATCAGTGCCAATGCAGAAGAGGTTGGCCATCCAATGCAGAAAGCGGATGAATGATCTCATCCATACCGCCAGGGTAAAGCAACCATCTCATCCCTCTAAACTCACACACCTACAAGCCTATCACACATTCACTGGCATCTCACTCACTGCCAGCTCAAGGGATATCACCACTCACTCTCTCACACACATTCCCTCACATCTCCATCTGGCCTCATCTCCTCTGGGGTCTCGCTCCTCATCCCTCACCATCTTGAGGCCACTTGCACAGATTAACTTGTGCCCCCACACACACCCTAGGATACCCCCCTTCCCCGGTATAGCACTCATTCTGCAGTTTCTTCCCTTGCCTGAGCCACTTCTCCCCCTTCCCCAAGCAAGCCCTAGCCGTGCAGCTGTTGAAGAGCCACCCCCACTTTATAGCTGGTCTGGTAGGTAGAGATCTGCCCGTGAGCCCTCCTAAAAGTGATGTGGTGCTGTCTGCAAAGCCTGGCGCTGATGATTGTGAGTGCTCCCTGAAGCAAGGTAGGCAAACAAACCTCCAAGCCCTGAGCAAAGTGCATCTTGCCAGGTGCACGTCACTTCTGTGCAGCTGTGAAACACATTGGCGTGCAATCATGCCAATGTGCCCGGATGATCCAGCATAGGGGGTTGATTCCGGCGACCTGGGCTTATGATGATATGCAGGCGTATTACTATGTAGTTCCCGACATTTAATGGTGGGCCCGCCATTGATGGGTAGAGCGTATGATTGCAAACTGGTTTCACGACCTTGTGAAACCAATTTTTGACCTTCTCGTCATATTGTCTGCTCACGCCGCCAAACATGCCCACCGCCAATGGGCACGGAAACCTCTGCCCTTAGTTTCCTCCTGATGAACTGTGAATAAAGTTAAATATTTATTACAAAAACAGAATCACCTGGAAAAACTCAGCAGGTCTGGCAGCATCAGCGGAGAAGAAAAGAGTTGATGTTTCGAGTCCTCATGACCTCTTCTCCGCCAATGCTGCCAGACCTGCTGAGTTTTTCCAGGTAATTCTGTCTTTGTTTTGGATTTCCAGCATCCACAGTTTTTTGTTTTTATCTCTTTAAATATTTATTAGTTATGTAGGATTAGATAGGTCTACAGCACAGAACAGGCCATTTGGTACAACTGGTCTGTGCTGGTGTTTTGGTTCACTTCAGCCTCCACGCCTCCTATTTGATCTGATCCTGTCAACATATTCTTCTATTCTTTTCTCCCTCATGTATTTATCAAGCTTCCCCTTAAATATGCTATTCACCTCAACTACTCCTTGTGGTAGCAAGCTCCACTTTCAACTAAGATTAAAGAATTGTTGTACCTCATAGAAATGCAAATCCTTAACTTATTGGATGCGACATTTGTTTTGGACAGTAACGCAAAGTGGATATTGCTCATACTCTTTCTGTACCGTCATGCACTAACACCCTGCTCTGCTGGATTGTGCCCTCTTTGCTGCTGTTGCCATTTCACTCTGATCCCAAAGCATTAATTAGGGTAAGAGCTGAGACAAAACAAGCTCCTGTTGATAAGTTCTCAATTAACAACACGTGCGCTTTTATTTCACCAAACCTTAAAAATTCCAAGCAGTGGTAATGTGAAACAGAAGCCGATGTTGTTTAATTTGAATTGTGTAAGAGTTCACATCAAGCTAATGAGCCATCAAGTTTTGAATCTGTCTGTGCTCACGGTGTACAATTATTTCAAACAGCTAGGAACTTGAGGGCAAAAACTCAGCCATCCTGTACTACCTTTACCAAAGGCTTTTATGGATGTCCAAACAGCATCTCTGTGTAAAAGCAAAGCGGATTAACAGGAGTATGTACCAATGGGGGTTGTAACATAGGGAGCCACAATTCTCATATCTCACAACCAAACATACTTATGGTGTTGACATCAACATTTTTTAAAATTAGGAAGCTAAGCTAGACACAGAGTTGGCTCCTTGTGGGATTGCCTGCTGATGTCTGTGTGAAACCAATACTCTTCTTGTTTTGACGAAGCAGGGAAGCAAAGGAGTCCTGGTTTCTTCAGTATCAGCCTCAGCTCATTGGGTAATATACTCACCTATTGGGCTGAATTTTACCATGGATTTTGGGACCTTGACATTGGGCTGAAAAGCCGGTCCCAAGCTTCTATTTGCCGGCAGCAGGACTGGCTTGATGATTTTACAGGAGCTAGTCTCCTAATTGTCTGCATAGTGGCGCAGCGTCCAATTAACGATGGTGGGTGGGTTCCTGATGCTGCAGACCCAATCACAGGCCCAGCAGTTCCGAAGCCTCTGCAGTGCTACCAGGAGAAGTTGGGGCAGGGCGGTGACCTCAGAGCGCCACAAAATGGAAGCTAGGTGTTTCAAAATTAAAATTCAGATGGCTGAGGGAGATGGGACCCATGGGACAGAGGTGAAACAGGTGATTATTTAGGTCATGGGTGATGCCTTCCTTTCCTGTGGCCCCTTTCTTTGGGCTATAAATCTGCCTGCCCAGCTGGGCTGCCACTGTGAGGCCATCTTCAAGAAGCTGGCAAAGCCACTCCACCATTGGCAAAATGGGGCTTGTAAAATGGCCTGTAAATGGACCCTTAGTTATTCAAGTTTTTAATATGGCCCTGTAACTGGGCTCTTAATTATTCGACTCGTCTGTTCACTTCTGCAGTGTGTGCGGCCGATCTGCCTCACACCCTGTCTCCTTCCATCCCTATCCCTCCCCCTGGGAAACCTCTCCAGCGGTGGGACAGCAATGGGGAGCCATCCTGACAAAGCTCCCTGCTATTTTGCTGGTGTTCCCTCCCTGCCTGCACTTCCACCACCCAGGGGTGGGTAAAATTGCAACCCATTGAGTCAGATGGTTGTGAATTCCAATCTCACTCCATGGGCTGGATTATTTGCTCCTCCGCTGGTGGGTTCGAAGACAGAATGGAATACGACACCCAGTGGCCACTGTGCTTCTGCCCCTAACCCTACTGCAAGTAGACATTGGAGCCATTGGGCCGATTGAGGCCCTTAGCTGGTCAATTAATGGACACTTAAGAGCCCCATCCTGGCACTGTGGAAGACACTCGTTATGTGGGAGGCCTCTGGCTTTGGCTGTGCAGGCTGGTGTTGGGCAAAGGGGAGCCCTCCTTGTGGGCTCTCTGGGCCCATCAAATGCACCCCCCTTCCAGATCATCATGACCCCTTAACCCTCCCCTCCCTGGCCTCTTGAATCTAGCCCCCTCAAACCCCTCATCCACCCCTCACCGGGACCTGTCATCCTGTCCCTGGTGGGACCCCATACCCCAGGTTTACCTGGTCTCCTCTTTGTTGGGACTGCCTGTAGCCCCAACAGTGGCCACTGCTCCCGGTGGCACTGCGGAGGCTACAGAGCTGCTGACCAATTGATTGGACAGCATCTCTCTAAGGCAGGACTTCCTCCTGAGGGAGGGGTGGGACTACTGCCTCCAACCACCTAACCCCAGCTCCCGGCATTAACTGGCTGCTGGGCAGTTGTCAGGATGGTGGGTGTGCAACCTTTTAGCTGGGGTCGGGGGGAGGGAGGTGGGGGGTGGGACGGGGGTTAGGGGTCACGTTGACTATGGTGCCCCGTTAAACCCAACACCATTTTTTTGGTACCTCGTTCAAGTGACTGCTCTTGGAAAAGTTGACAGATGCAGCTCAGTGGGTAGCTCTGTCATCTTCAGCTAGAAGTTAGAAGACCACTGAGGGAGTGCTGCACCGTCAGCGGTGCCGTCTTTCAGATGAGATGTTTAACTGAGATCCTGTCTGCCCTTTCAGGTGGACGTAAAAGAGCCCATAAATCGGGTAGATTGGTGGTAGAAATAGCCCGTCATAGGCCACACTAAACTTAGGTGTCAAACTCATGTTGGTTAGGTAACTGGACTGGTAATCCAGAGAAGGTGAGTAAAAATTGCACCATGGCAGTTTATGAATCCGAATTTATTATTTTTTTAAAAAAAGCCTGGCATCAGTAAGTGACCACAAAGCTGTCAGACTGTTCTAGAAACCTATTTCTATGAGAGAGGAAAACCTGCAGTCCTTACCTGCTCTTCCCCATGCGTTACTTCAGTTCAGTGACCGCCCTTGAAAGTGGACTAGCGAGCCTCTCAGTTGGATCAAACCATTACAACTGCGGCAGTTCAAGAAGAAGGCCCACCACCACCATCTCGGGGCAACCAGTGACAGACAGTAAATTGGTAATGATGCCCAGAGCCTGGGAATGAGTTAAAAAGAAGTTTGCAAGGCTCTGGTGACTCACTCTCTCTCTCTGCAGGGGAACATGGTAATCTGTAAAACATCATTATAGTTTCTGAACAGTCAAGTCTGCCAAGTTCAAGAAAATGAGCCCAGTAGGATTGGAAAGATGATTCCAGAAGTTGGACCTGCAGTCTCACAGCACTCCCTCCAGCAATTGAAACACATGAATATGATAGGATACAGTTACATAGAAGAGACAGCACAGAAAAAAATCATTTGGTCCCACTGGTCTGTCCTAATGTCTATACTCCAAACGAGTGTCCTCCCATTCCATCTACCCTGTCTCAGCCTTTCAAGCATATCTTTCTGTTCCATTTTCTTTCATGTAAACTGACCTATCACATCAGTTCAACATATTACGAGTCATGTATTACAACTGCACCCTGCAAGTTGAATTTGACTCATAATTAAGATCACCCATGGTTCCTGACTGCACACGTTTATAAGTCAAGCTTGTCAATCCCTATCTTTGTAACCTCCTCCAGACCCACAACAATCTGAGATATCTGCGCTCCTCCTATTCAGGCCTCTTGCCCCCATCCCAATTTTAATTGCTTTATCACTGGTAGCTATGCCTTCAGCTGCTTGGGCCCTACACTCTGGAATTCCCGCTGTAATCCTTCCTGCCTTTCTCTCCTCCTTTACGATGTTCCTTACACTCTACCTCTTTGACCAAGTTTTCGATTACCTGTCCTAATATCTCCTTACTAGAACACAAGAATTAGGAGCAGGAGTAGGCCCTTCAAGCCTGCTCCCCCATCCAATAAGATCATGGCTGATCTGACAGTGGCCTCAGCTCCACTTTCCTAAATGTCCCCCATAACCCTTGACTCCCTTGTAGGTCAAAAATCTGTCTAACTCAGCCTTGAATATATTCGATGCAGCCTCCACTGCTCGCTGGGGAAGGGAATTCTGCACACTAACAGCCCTCCGAGAGAAAACAATTCTCCTTATCTCAGTCTCAATTGGGTGACCCCTAATTTTTAAACCGTGTCCCCTAGTTCTAGACTCCCTGACATGGGGAAGCATCATCTCAGCATCCACCCTGTCAAATCTCCTCAGGATCTTAACGTGTTTCAACAAGATCCACCTCTCATTCTTCTATACTCCTAGGCTAGGATTTTATAGCCTAGCCGTGGCTTGTCTCCTCCAGAGGATGCAGCGAGCAATTTAAATCTGCATTTAGTTTGGTGGGACTGTAATATCCCGCTGGGTGGGAGGGGCCATAAAACCCTGGCCCAAGTGTATAAGCCCCGCCTGTTCAACCTTTCCTGGTAAAATAATCACAATCCCAGCAATTAGTTGTGTGCTCTGAACTGTTTCTAATGCAATTATATCCTTTCTTAAGTAAGGAGATCAAAACTGTTGAGCTTCAGTGTCAAATTTTGTTTACTAATTACTCCTGTGAAGTGTCTTGAGGCTTTTTCTAAGTTAAATGTGTTATATAAATGCAAGTTGTAGCTGTACAGATTAGAATATTAAAAGTCTTATTAAATAGAAGGGGAGTTTTTATCTGGCCTGCATTACATCTCAAAAGAGTGATAGCAATCAGGCTCTGTATCTGAGGCAGAGGATATCTTGGGCAATGGTTTTCAAAGCTTTCTGTGTGGGGTACCTCCTGTAAATATTGGCATAGTCCAGAGGACCCCTGGTCCCTTTCCCAAGTTGAATTGTAGAACCATACAGAACAGCAAGAGGACATTTGGCCCATTGTACCTATACTAGCTCTTTGAAAGAGCTTTCCAATTAGTCCCACTCCCCCTGCCCTGCAAATTTCCCCTTCAAGTATTTATCCAATCCCCTTTAGAAAATTGCGATTGAATCTGCTTCCACTGCTTTTTCAGTCAGCATATTCCAGATCACAACAACTCACAGCATAAAATAAATTCTCCTTATGTGCCCTGCCCCTCCCACCTCCCACCTCCCTCCTCCCTCCTCCCACAGTTCTAATGCCAATTATCTTAACTCTGTGTCCTGTATTTACTGACACTCCTGATGGTTGAAGCTGTTTCTCCACATCTACTTTATCAAAACCCTTCATAATTTTGAACACAATTGTTAAATCTCCCCTTAGCCCTCTCTGTTCAAGAACAATCCCAGCTTCTCTAGTCGCCCTGCATAACTAAAGTCCCCCATCCCTTGTAAATTCTAGTAAATCTCCTGTGCACTATCTCCAAGGCCTTAGTCAAGTGTGTTGCTCAGAATTAGACTCAATACTGCAGCTGAGGGCTAACCAATATCTGTCTTACCTCCATATTTCTTAGTACCCTCAATTCCCATTATTGATTTTTTTTTAGCTGTCAGGATTGACTCAGAGACTAGTGTTCTGAGTCAAAAGATCATGGGTTTAAGTCCAACTCCAGAGACTTGAGCACATATCAGTTTGGCACCTTCTCAAGGGCAATTAGAGATGGGCAATAAATGCTGGCCTAGCCATCATCACCCACATCCTGTAAATGAGTAAAAAAAAATCTTCAGTGCAGTACTGAGTGAGCACTGCACTCTGAGAGGTACTGCCTTTTGGATGAAATGTTAAATCGAGGCCTTGTCCACCCTCTCTGGCGTATGTAAAGTGGATTTATTTCAGAGAACAGCAGAGGAGTTCTTCCCAGTTTCCTGGACAATATTTATTCCTTGACCAACACCATTAAAGCAATTTAATTGATAATTTATCCCATTGCCATTTGTGAGATCTTGCTGTGTGCAAATTAACTGCCCTGTGTCTCTGCATTAGCTGTGAAGGGTCATCCTGAAGTCTAGAAAGTGCAATATAAATGCACGTCTTTCCTTCTACAAGATCGTGAAGCTTCTGCAGAGGAACAAATTAAGGTTACCCACTCATCGACTGCCTTAGCAACATAGGATCAAGTATACTTTGAATGATTTAAATTACCCAAGTTACTATGAAGTGTGTACGGATTGCAAGAAGCCATGGATGCAGAAGCTTTTTAAAAAGAAAGCCTATTCCCACAAGCCAGTGAGCTGCCACAGGAGCAGATTCACACAGGTAATATTTACGGCAAAGTTATGGCGGAGGATTGAGAGAAGTTGTGAGGAAGCTCAGCCCCCAGAATGGGCTGCAAATGCCTTGATTCCGAGTCATATTCTGCCAAAGCAACATGCGGCTTGAAATGCCAGGCCCTGTGAGAATGACAATTTGTCTAGTCTGTCACCACTCCCACTGACCTCACCTGGACCCACCCACCACCCCATCACATTTCGCCCCTCCTTAATGTGGACAACTTCCACGCTCTTTATTGGGCTGGATTTCCTTACTGGATCTTCAAGGGCTGAGGAGGTGGCCACTCCCTGTGTACAGAGTCTCCGCCCATTGTCCTACCCCCCTCCATCATGGATTTAAGTGGTGCCAGGAGGCACTGCCTCTAACAGGGTCCGCGAGATTCCTCACGTTAGATTAGGAATGCAATGACTTAAAGCAGCTTCTGAACTGATCTACTGGGTTCCTGCAAAAAGTGCACTGGGACTCTTGTGAAAAAAACTATTTCACTTGGCTCTGAGAACATTAATGTAGTCATTTGGATGAGCTGTTCAACAGGTGCAAGCAATATGTTTTTTTTAATACATTCTCATGGCTTGGGAATGGCCAGCATTTATTACCCATTTCTATTTATCCCAAGAAGGTGGTGGTGGAGCAACTTCTAGGCAGCAGTTTGATACAATTGAGATGCTCGCTCAGCTACTAAACGGTCAAGTACTTTGGCGTGAAATAGGAGTTACGTATAATTCAGACCAGGTAAGGATGGCAGGTTTCCTTCCCTAAAGACCATTACTGAACTTGTTGGCCTTTACAATAGTTCAACAACTTCATGGTCACTTTTATGATACCGGGTTTTAATTTCCAAGTTTTTAAAATTGAATTTGAACCCTGAGACTGTCCACAGCAGGTTTTGAACTCACATTCTCTGGATTTACTATTGGGCGCCAGTTTTCAGCTATCTAAAACCTAGGCTCTGGAATTCCCTCTCCCTCCTCTTCTCCTGTTATGATACTCCTTAAAATCTACTTCTCTGACCCAGCTTTTTGTTTAAGTGTCTAATATTTGGCTTGGTGTCAAACTGTGCTTAATAATTACTGTTATGAACCACCTTGGGGCATTTAATTCTATTAAAGGTGTTATATAAATGCAAGTTGTGCATATGATTAAGCCAGGTCTCTGTATACTTTGACTAGTTTAAATTACTCAAATTAGTGTAAAGTGGGTGCAGAATGTGTTTTTAGTGATGTTGGCTGAGTAATGTTAATCCAGGTAACTAGAACACTGACCCTGTATCATAACCACTCTTAGAGGCTGAGTGCACCATGGCATGTTTGTGTGAACAGCTCACTATACATTTCTTCCTGAGTAGAGCTTGACTGTCATGCTAGGTGACAGGGTCCTGGAAAGAAGAAAAGCCAATTTTGTGTGTGTCATCCTGATCCATGCTTGCTGCCTCCTAATGGTTAATTACAGAGCTGCACGTCTACTGCCCACTCTCTTGGCCAAGGATGATTTGTGATTTTTGGCTGCTTATGGCATATGATTTTTAAAAAAAAAGTAATTTATCAATACATTTATCACTAGATTATCTTCTCTACATGGGGTGCAGAACTAATTTTATTTGAAGGAAAGAAAAAGGAAGACTTGAATTCACACAACACCTTTCACAACCTCAGAACATCCCAAAGCACTTAACAGCCAATTCTGCAGTGTAGGCACTGTTATAATGTAGAGGGCAACTAGGGATGGGCAGTGGATGCTGGCCCAGCCAGCAAGGCCCACATCCTGTGAATGAATTAAAAAAAGATAGAGGCTTTAGCCAACTTGTGCACGGCACAGGTATGGTAGCATGATCGTTATGTTACTAGGTCAGTAATCTGGTACCTGGACTAATGATCCAGTGATTACAAGTTCATAACCCATCACAGCAGCTAGAG
The DNA here is from genome assembly GCF_017639515.1 of Carcharodon carcharias. Taxonomy (NCBI): domain Eukaryota; kingdom Metazoa; phylum Chordata; class Chondrichthyes; order Lamniformes; family Lamnidae; genus Carcharodon; species Carcharodon carcharias. Next base: position 34,390,207 of record NC_054476.1, on the reverse strand, counting down.
GAAAAGGTTTGAATCAGTAATGGTGACCATGAAACTACTGGATTGTTATATAAGTCCTTTTGTTTATTGATATCCTTACTTGGACTGGCCTATATGTGACTCCAACCTGATAGCAGTGTGGTTCACCCTTAATTATCCTCTGCAACAACGAGCTAGTCAGTTAAGAAGATGGGTTGAATGGCTTTCTTTTGTGCTGTAATGGCTGTATGATCACCACCTGTCCAAGTGAAATAAATGCTGACCTTATCAGTGATGACCTGCATCATGCAAATGCAAAAAAGAAGCAAGATCCCACAAACAGTCATGTAGTAATAGCCAGCTAATCTGTTTTTAGTGACGTTCAATGAGGGATAAATGTTGGCCAGGACGTAAAGTGTGCAGCCAACACCCAGATTCTTAAAAGCAGCTAAGCAATGAGCTCATGAAAGTTGACATTTTTGGGAGGTAGTAACATCATCACCTCAGAAGTGACATCAGTTATGGACCCAGAAACCCAGAAAGTGTTGCAATGCTCTGCTAATCATCCTCTTTTCTTTGGAGGGAATTTACAACAACAACTTGCATTTATATGGTACCTATCATGCAACAAATTGTCCGAAGGCACTCCACATGAGTGATTATCAGACAAAAGCTGAAGCTGAGGAACATAAGGTGATATTAGGACATGTGACCAAAAGCTTGGTCAAAGAGGTAGGTTTTAGGAATATCTGAAAGGAGGAAAGAGAGTGGAAAGATTTACAGTTTATCGATAAATGCTCTTGATGTGCGTACCGTGATGTCATAAGAACATAAGAAGTAGAAATAGGAGTAGACCATTTGTTCCTTTGATTCTGCTCCACCATTCAATACCATCATGACTGATTTTCAACCTAAACCCCATTTTCCTCAACTCTACATCTATATCTTCCGTCTCCCTATCCATTCATTTCCCCTGTACTCAAAAACCTATCGACCTCTGTTTTGAATATAAAAATGTGGAATGCTGTGACTCATTCTTTCACAGTGGTCATACTAATCTTCCCTATATCAATCTAATTTTGGACCATACATTGAGCTGTTTTTGGGATCAGCACACAACACAAAGAGTTAAAATATCTTCCTGCTGAGTATGAAATGCACTCTGGAAGACAAGGGTGTCCTCTCAGATAAAGAAACTGAAGGACTGTGTGAAATTGACTTATTCATGTCTTTGATGATCTGGTAGATGTTAATCTGGTTGCTTGTGTTGATAGTAATAAAATGATCTGAAGAGTTTGTGAGGGCAGTAGAACCATGGAGCTTAAGGTCATATGCATGGAATGTAGAGATCAAAGACAGAAATAGTATAAGAGTTGTGAGTGAAAACTGTGCAAAGTGTTTACAGAGTCCTTATTTTTTTAGATTCATTCATGGGATGTGGGCATCAGTGGCAAAGCCAGCATTTATTGCCCACCTCTAATTGCTCTTGAGAAGGTGGTAGTAAGCCATCTTGTTGAACCACTGCAGTCCATAGAGCATTCATGATGTTCAGGAAGGAGTTTGACCCAGCAAGAGCGAAGGAAGTTGAGAATGTTGTATAACTTGAAGGTGTTCCCTTGCTCCTGCTGCCTTTCAGAAGCCAATTCTCTGTCTTCAGGCATCATGCCTTTGGCAACCATGGACTTCTGTGATTGGTCCATAGTTATGCTTGGCAAGATACTTCTGTGGTTTTTAAAAATTCATTCATGGGATGTGGGTTTCGCTGGTTGGGCCAGCATTTATTGCCCATCCCTACATGCCCTTGAAAAGGTGGTGGTGAGCTGCCTTCTTGAACCGCTGCAGTCCATGTGGTGTAGGTACACCAAAGTGCTGTTAGGAAGGGAGTTCCAGGATTTTGACTCAGCGATAGTTAAGGAACGGTAATATATTTCTAAGTCAGTGATTTGGAGGGGAACTTCTAGGTGGTGGTGTTCCCATCTATCTGCTGCCCTTGATAGTAGTGGTCGTGAGTTTGGAAGGTGCTGCCGAAGGAACTTTGGTGAATTCCTGCAGTGCATTTTGTTGATGGTACACACTGCTGCTACTGTGTGTTGGTGGTGGAGGGAGTGAATGTTTGTGGATGTGGTACCAATCAAGTGGGCTGCTTTGTCCTGGATGGTGTCAAACTTCTTGAGTGTTGTGGGAGCTGCACTCATTCAGGCAAGTGTGAAGTATTCCATCATATGCTTGACTTGTGCCTTGTAGATGGTGGAAAAGCTTTGAGGAGTCAGGAGGTGAGTTACTCGTCGCACAATTCCTAGCTTCTGACCTGCTCTTATAGACACAGCGTTGATATGGCTAGTCCAGTTCAGTTTCTGGTCAATGGTAACCCCAGGATGTTGATAGTGGGGAATTCAGTGATGGTAATGCCATTGAACATCAAGGAGCGATGGTTGGATTCTCTCTTGTTGGAGATAGTCATTGCCTGACACTTGTGTGGTGAGAATGTTACTTGCCACCTGTCAGCCCAAGCCTGGATATTGTCCAGGTCTTGTTGCATTTAGACATGGACAGCTTCAGTGTGTGAGGAGTCGAGAATGGTGCTGAACTTTGTGCAATCATCAGCGAACATCCACACTTCTTATGATGGAAGGAAGGTCATTGATGAAGCAGCTGAAAATGGTTGGGCTGATGACACTACCTTGAGGAACTCCTGCAGTGATGTCCTGGAGCTGAGATGACTGACCTCCAACACCACAACCATCTTCTTGTGTGCTGGGTATGACTCCAACCAGTGGAGAGTTTTCCCCCGACTCCCATTTACTCCAGTTTTGCTAGGGCTCCTTGATGCCACTCTTAGTCAAATGCGGCCTTGATGTCAAGAGCAGTCACTCTCACCTCACCTCGGGAGTTCAGCTCTTTTGTCCATGTTTGAATCAAGGCTGTAATGAGGTCAGGAGCTGAATGGCTCAGGCAAAACACAAACTGGACATCAGCAAGCGGGTTATTGCTAAGCATGTGCCACTTGATAGCACTGTTGATGACCCCTTCCATTACTTTACTGATGATCGAGAGTAGACTGATGGGGCGGTAATTGGTCTGGTCGGATTTGTCCTGCTTTTTGTGTACAGGACATAGCTGGACAATTTTCCACATAGCTGGGTAGATGCCAGTGTTGTAACTGTACTGGAACAGCTTGGCTAGGGTCTTGGCAAGTTCTGGAGCACAAGTCTTCAGTACTATTGCCAGAATATTGTCAGGGCCCTTAGCCTTTGCAGTATCCAGTGCTTTCAGCCATTTCTTGATATCACATGGATTGAATCAAATTGGCTGAAGACTGGCATCTGTGATGCTGGAGACCTCTGGAGGAGGCCGAGATGGATCACCCACTCGGCACTTCTGGCTGAAGGTTGCATCAAATACTTCAGCCTTATCTTTTGCACTGATGTGCTAGGCCCCTCCCTAATTGAGGCTGGGGATACTCTGCAGTGAGTTATTTAATTGTCCACCACCATTCACGACTGGATGTGGCAGAGTTTAGATCTGATCCATTGGCTGTGGGATTGCTTAGCCCTGTCTATCACTTGCTGCTTATGCTGTTTGTCACGCAAGTAGTCCTGTGTTATAGCTTCACCAGGTTGACACCTCATTTATGGTATGCCTGATGCTGCTCCTGACATGCCCTCCTGCACTCTTCATTCAGCCAGTGTTGAACCCCTGGCTTGATGATAATGGCAAAGTCGGGGATATACAGGTCTATGAGGTTACAGATTGTGTTCAAGTACAATTCTACTGCTGCTGATGGCCCACAGTGCTTCATGGACGCCCAGTGTTGAGTTGCTAGATCTGTTCGAAATCTATCCCATTTAGCATGGAGGTAGTGCCACAGAAAGATTGTGCGGTGGTCACTTCTACTGATACTGTCATGGACAGATGCATCTGCAGCAGGGAGGTTGGTGAGGATGAGGTCAAGAATGTTTTTCCCTCCTGTTGGTTCCCTCACCACCTGCCGCACACCCACTCTAACAGCTATGTCTAGCTACCTTTAGAACTCGGCCAGCTTGGTCAGTAGTGGTGCTACTGAGCCACTCTTGATGATGGACATTGAAATCCCCCACTCAGAGTGTATTTTGCACCCTTGCCACCCTCAGTGCTTCCTCCAAGTGGTGTTCAACATGGAGGAACACTGATCCATCAGCTGAGGGAGGGTGGTATGTAGTAATCAGCAGGAGGTTTCCTTGCCCCTATTTGACCTGATGCCATGAGACTTCATGAGGTCTAGAGTTGAGGACTCCCAGAGCAACTCCCTCCTGAACGTGTACCACTGTGCCACCACCAGTGGAACAGAACATACCCAGGAATGGTAATGGTGGCCTGGGACATTATTTGTAAGGTATGGTTCCGTGAGGATGACTATGTCAAGTTGTCTCTTGACTAGTGTGAGACAGCTCTCCCAATTTTGGCACTAGACCCCAGATGTTAGTAAGGGGGACTTTGCAGGCTTGACAGGGCTGAGATTGCCGTTGTCGTTTCCGGTGCCTAGGTCGATGCCGGGTGGCCTTCCGGTTTCATTCTTTTTTTATGACTAAGTAGCAGTTTGTTGCAACCGTGTGGCTTGCTAGGCCATTTTAGAATCTGGAGTCACATGCAGGCCAGACCAGGTAAGGACAACAGATTTCCTGCCCTAAAGGACATTTTACACCAATCGACGATGGTTCCATGATCATTGCAGATTTTTATTGAATTCAAGGCCAGAATTTTTGGCTTGGCGAGGGGGGGCGGGGCCCGTTCACCGAGGCGCAAAACGATGCGGGATGATGTCAGGCGTGCGTCCCGACATCACCCCGCGTCATTTAGATTTTCAGTTCGGCGAACCGTCAAAGGCCTGTTAAGCCCATTTAAAAACAAATTAAATTAATAAACTGAGCAGCCCATCCAACATTAAGGTTGGCGGGAGGGCAGGCGAAGAGCCCAGGCAGCCTTTGCATTTTTCATGGAACCTCATCCACAGCGGGATGAGGTTTCTTAAAGTGTTTATAAATTGAATAAAAGTTTTTATAAAAATTCATTGACATGTCCAAGCTCATGTGACATTGTCACATGAGGAGACATGTCTTAAATTTTTTTCTTTTCTTCATTTAGATTTTTAAAACTTAAACTAATCTCCCTGAAGCACCTCTGTGCCCTCAGGGAGATTTCTATGCTCTTTCACAGGCCCCAACTCAGGGACCCACCCCTCCTGCCCCGCCCACATAGCGCTCAGTGCTTCCGGGCGCACGTCACACTGGGCAGGCCTTAATTGGCCCCCCCTACATAAAGTGGCGGCGCGGACCCTATCGGGTCTGCACCCGCCCCCGCACAACCCCTCCAAAGGGGGGAAAATTCTCCCCCAAATTCCACCACCTGAACCTGGGTCCCCTGAGCATAACCTTGGGTCTCTGGATTACTAGTCCAGCAACAATACCACTACGCCATCACCTCCCCTTTGCCATTGCCTTCTGCAGATAGCTGACCAGGAAACTCTCCTGCTCTTACCACCTGCCATCGGCACATCAGAGGGATTTACAGATTGACAATCAACCTATTTAGTCACATTATGAACATGCCTTTCAAGCCATCAAGCTCTAAAGTGAGACGAACCCAGAGCTTCAGGTCTAGAGGTAGGGACACTACCATTGTACCACAAGAATTCATAGAAGCATCTATAAATAGCATAATTCATAAAGCTTTTTTAGTGATAATTTTGTGGTAATATGTTTTCATTTTATTTCAGATGCTGAAACTAATTGAAAGTGGCAACAGTAGAAGAAAAAGTGAAATGTATGTTATGTCAAGCAGAATTAGTAGCATTAACATTAAAAAAAATGAATTTGGTTTCATCTATTGTACTCCTACTGGATAGTGGAGTGTGGTGTAACAGTAGTCATACTGGAATTTTGAAGTGTGAGACCTCAGTATAGATACTGGGTCATGTAATATTATGTCTCATTAAAGACCTGATTCTACATTGTTATAACATGATGTGTGAGCACTCTGCTGTTTGAAGTAACAAGATGAATTAGATCAAAAAAGCAGTCCAACACAATTTGGTAACAATGTGCTTTCGCATGGCTCATGAGAACTGTACAGAAAGAGATCTCCACTGCCAAGGCAATCAGATCTTTCTAAAACCAGACAAATGTGAGTTGTTATATAATGGCTTTCGTGCACCTTCAGTAAGTATCTGTGGCTGTTGGCCAAGCATCTATTTATAACAGTGTACTTTAGTAAGGTGTTCTTGTCAAATATCCCTATCTCCAAACCGTTAACACACACACATATATATATATATATATATATATATATATAAAACACATCAATGTGCCACGGAAGCAGAAGGCTGTTTAGTTCATTAATACCTATCGTGTCCATGTGTTGCAATCAGTGTGTGACTCTGTGGTGCCATTTAGTCAGCTGTAATTTGTTCAGTATTAGCTGCTATCTGGCAAAATTCGGTAAATGTTCCTTTCTCCCACGCGTTAACAAAACAACCACGCTCTTCTTAAAGTATCAGGCACACTCAGAAATGTTGTTTCTCACCTTCTATATTGGACTTAACTTTTTTGGAAAGCTCCCAAAGCTTTGACAGCTTCCTGGCAGTGTGAAGAAAGATTTTTACTGAAAGCACAGCAGTACATTGCCAGAGAATGAATGCAACATAGAAGGATACAAGGCAGTTGGAGGCCAGGTTGAGAAGGGGAAGGATGGAGAAAGTAAGAGTGAGGAATCATGCAGTCTTGCTACACCTGATTGCTTTCCCAGGAACTTCCACTTTGAATGAGAACATGAATAGGGTTGACTGTTCTGCCCATTTATAGTTGGATAGCCTGCTCCTGTTAACTGTTAGGGTTTACAGTTGAAAAATGGCTATTTAGATGGGGTATCAAATAGAAAGAAAGAACTTATATTTCTCGAGCGACTTTCATGACCTCAGAATGTCCCAAAACCCTTTACAGCTGGTGAAGCATTTTTGAAATGTGGCCACTTGTAGAAACGGAGCAGCCAACTTGTGCACAGCAAGGTCCCACAAACAGGGTTAAGATAAATAAGATAACGCCAGTGAGCGGTGTTCAAAAAGGAAATGGGGAGGGTACAGGCTCAACACGTTCCCTCTAGGGTGATAGGAAGGAGTAACAAGCCCAGAGAACCATGGATGGCCAGAGATATTCAGGCTATGATGAGAAGTAAAGAGAGGCTTTTAGCAGGTGCAAGGGAAGCAAATCAGTGGAGGCATTAATGGAGTACAGAAAGTGCAGGGTGGAGCTTAAGAACGCAATTAGGAGAGCAAAGAGGGGATATGAGAAATCTCTGGCTGGTGAAAGTAGGGAAAATCCCAAGATATTGTATAAGTATATCAATGGGAAGAGGATAACCAGGGGAAGAGTAGGGCCCATTAGGGACCAAGGGGGCAATCTATGGGTGGAGCCAGAGGACATCGGTAGAGTGTTGAATGAATGCTTCACATCCGTCTTCACCCAAGAAAATGAGAATGAAGGTATTGTACTCGGGGAGAGAGACTGCGAGGTTCTTGAGCAAATTGATATAGGGAGTGACAAGGTATTGGAGGTGTTGGCAGGTTTAAAAGTGACAAATCTCCAGGTCTGGACGATTTGTGTCCCAGACTGCTGAGGGAGGCAATGGAGGAGACCGCAGGAGCTCTGACCCAAATTTTTAATTCCTCTCTGGCCACGGGGGGAGGTGCCAGAGGACTGGAGAACAGCTAATGCGCTTCAGCTATTTAAGAAGGGTTGTAAAGATAAGCCAGGGAACTACAGGACAGTGAGTCTCATGTCAGCGGTAGGGAAACTATTGGAGAAAATTCTGAAGGAGAGAATCTATCTCTACTTGGAGAGGCAAAGTTTGATCAGGGATAGTCAGCATATCTTTGTCAGAGGGAGGCCATGCCTAACAAATTTGTTTGAATTTTTTGAGGAGGTGACCAGGTGTATAGATGAGGGTAGTGCAGTTGATGTAGCTTATATGGATTTCAGCAAAGCCTTTGACAAGGTCCCACATGGGAGACTTATAAAGAAGGCAAATACACATGGGATACAGGGTAATTTGATAAGGTGGATTCAAAATTGGCTTAGTTGTAGGAGACAGAGGGTGATGACAGAAGGATGCTTTAGTGACTGGAAGCTAGTATCCAGTGGTGTACCACAGGGATCTGTGCTGGGTCCCCTATCATTCGTCTTTTATAGAAATGACATAGGTGACTATGTGGGGGGTAGGATTAGTAAGTTTGTGGATGACACAAAGATTAGCCGGGTGGTTAACAGTGAGGTTGAGTGTCTTGGGCTACAGGAAGATATAGACAGGATGGTCAAATGGGCAGATAAGTGGCAGATGGAATTTAACCCTGAAAACTGTGAGGCACTACACTTTGGAAGGAGTAATTTGACAAGGAAGTATTCAATGAACGGCATGGCACTAGGAAGTTCTGAGGAACAAATGGACCTTGGCGTGTATGTCCATAGATCTCTGAAGGCGGAGGGGCATGTTAGTGGGGTGGTGAAAAAAGCATTTGGGACACTTGCCTTTATCAATCAAGGCATAGATTACAAAAGCAGGGAGATCATGTTGGAGTTGTATAGAACCTTGGTGAGGCCATAGCTTGAACTGTGTACATTTCTGGTCACCACATTCTAGGAAGGATGTGATTACACTGGAGGGGGTGCAGAGGAGATTCACCAGGATGTTGCCTGGGATTAAACATTTAAGTTATGAAGAGAAGTTGGATAGACCTGGGTTGTTTTTGTTGGAGCAGAGAAGACTGAGGGGCAACCTGATCGAGGTGTACAAGATTATGAGAGGCATGGACAGGGTGGATAGGGAGCAGCTGTTCCCCTTAATTGAAAGGTCAGTCACGAGGGGACATAAGTTCCAGATGAGGAGCAGGAGGTTTAGGAGGGATGTGAGGAAAAACCTTTTTGCCCAGAGGGTGGTGACGGTCTGGAATGCACTGCCTGGGGGGCTGGTGGAGGTGGGTTGCCTCACATCCTTTAAAAAGTACCTGGATGAGCACTTGGCATTCATAACATTCAAGGCTATGGGCCAAGTGCTGGTAAATGGGATTAGGTAGGTCAGGTGTTTCTCATGTGTCGGTGCAGACTCAATGGGCCGAAGGGCCTCTTCTGCACTGTGTGATTCTGTGATTGTTTGAAATAAATATATAAGCTGTTTTTTTAGGTAAATTTGTTGCAGTGATAAATATTGGCCTAGACACCAGAGAGAACTCCCCTGCTAATCTTTGAAATAGTATTATGGGATTTTTTACATCTACCTGAGATTTCGATGCTGTCTTGGTTCAATGTATCACCCAAAAGACAACAACATCTTGAACTTATAAAGCACCTTTAATATAATAAAATGTCCTAAGCTTCTTTACAGGAGCGTTATCAGAGAGATGTTGATACCAAGTCATGTAAGGAGATATTATGACAGGTGCCTAAAAGTTTCATCAAAGAATTGGGTTTTAGGGAATTTCTGAAGGAAGAGAGGGGTTTAGAAGGGAATTCCAGCAAGGATGCAGCCACGAAAACTAGAACTACACAAGAGGCCAGAATTGGAGGAGCAGAGAGTCTTTGGATGGCTATAGAGTGATAGATAGCACCTTCAACAGTGCAGCACTCCCTCAGTACTGCACTGGGAATGTCAGTCTACATTATACAGTGTATGTTTTAGTCTTTGGAATGGGGCTTGAACCCACAACCTTCTGCCCCAAAGGCCAGAGTGCTACTCACTGAACAGCTAAGTGCAATTCATTAGAAATAGCTAGCATTTTTTACTCGAGTGAAAATTTGTCACAGCAACATCTTGGGAATATTATCCTAGGCCACTCAGGTACCCTGACTTATCTTTTTCTGGCCATAGTGTGCCTATTGAAATCTTCTGGTTCTGACTGCATCTTGATTAAACAGGCCATCACAAACAATTTGGAGCCGCACTCATCCTATGGCCCATCAGCCTGCAAATGTTAGACCTCAGAAGATGGCAAATTAATGTAAGTTAGTGTAAATTTAAAAGAAAGAAAATTATTGGTCCCATGACTGAGCAAATATTGAATGCACTGGAATTTAACAGTTGAGAAGGTTGATATTCTACTGAAGGAATCTGCTGTGTGTTGTTATTCATTTAATATCTCAATTTTATGGGAGAATATTTTGAAAATATTGCAACTTTTACTGCTTTTGGAATAATTTTGCAAACACTGAAGATGTGAGAATGTTTGTTACTTAATGATGCTTTGGAATTTAATCAACCTGCCATTTATTTTCTCCATGAAACAAAAAAAATGGGCAAGTTGAAATTGAATTACAATTCTTCCAGTATAAGATAAACTCAGCACTCTCATCTCTCAGTCCGAAGATTGCTGTTAAGGAGGAAATGTTGAATAGACTGTCGGTACCTAAAGTTGACAAAGCACTGGGATTGGATGAGATGCAGCCAAGGATATTGAAGGAAGTGAGAGTAGAAATTGTAGGGGCACTGACCATAATCTTTCAGTCTTCTCTGGACTCAGGGGTGGTGCCAGAGGACTGGAGAATTGCAAACATTACGCCCTTGTTCAAAAAAGGTTGTAAGGATAAGCCCAGCAATTACAAACCAGTCAGTTTAACTTCAGTGGTGGGCAAGATTCTAGAAACAATTAGTCGGGTTAAAATTAGTAGTCACATGAAAAAATATGGGTTGATAAGGAACAGCCAGCATGGATTTCTAAAGGGGAAATCATGTTTAACTAACTTGCTGAGTTTTTTGAAGAGGTAACAGAAAAGGTCGATGTGGGTAATGCTGTTGATGTGATGTACATAGACTTTGTAAAGGCATTTGACACAGTGCCACACAGCTGACTTGTGAGGAAAGTTATTGCTCATGGAATAAAAGGGACAGTAGTAATGTGGATACAAAATTGGCTGAAAAATAGGAAGCAGAGGGTTATGGTCAATGGATATTCTTCGAGCTGGAGGAAGGTTTGTAGTGGAGTTCCCCAGGGGTTGGTATTGGGACCCTTGCTTTTCCTGATATATATTAATGATCTAGATCTTAGTGTGCAGGGGACAATTTCAAAGTTTGCTGATGATGCAAAGCTTGGCAGTGAGTGTTGTGAACTGCGAGGACGACAGTGTGGAACTTCAAAAGGATAAGTTGGTGGAATGGGAAGATAGATGGCAGATGAAATTCAATGTGGAGAAGTGTGAGGTGATGCATTTTGGTAGGAGGAACATGGACAGACAATATAAAATAAGGGGTGAAATTTTGGTGGGGGTACAGGAGCAGAAAGACCTGAGTGTATACGTGCATAGGTCATTGAAGGTAGCAGGACAGATGGAGAGAGCAGTTAATAAAGCATATAGTATCCTGGCTTTATTAATAGGGGCATAGAGTACAAGTGCTGATTTTATTTAAGACACAGCTGGAATATTGTTTACAGTTCTGTGAACCACATTATAGGAAGGATGTGAATACATTGGAGAGAATGCAGGAGAGGTTTCCAAGAATGGTTCCATGGATGAGAAAGTTCAGCTATGAGGATAGATTGGAGAGGTTGGGACTGTTCTCCTTGGAGAGAAGAAGGCTGAGAGGAGATTTGATATAGATGCTCAAAATCATGAGGGGGCTGGACAGAGTAGATAGGGATAAACTGTTCCCACTTCTAAAAGGATCAAGAATAAGAGGACACAAATTTAAAGTGATTTGCAAAAGAAGCAAGTGTGACGTGGGAAAAAACTTTTTCACAACGAGTGGTTCGGGTCTGGAGTGCACTGCCTGGAAGTGTGGTGGAGGCAGGTTCAATCAAAGCATTCAAGAGGGCATTAGATGATTATTTGAATAGAAACAATGTACAAGGATACGGGGAAAAGACAGGGCAATGGCACTAGGTCATAATGCTCATTTGGAGAGCTGGTGCAGACATGATGGGCTAAATGGCCTCCTTCTGTACTGTTAAGATTCTGTGATTCTGTGGTTGAAGCACCACTCCAGAAAGTTGAGCGCAAAATCCAGGCTGACACTCCTAGTGTAGTACTGAGGGTGTGCTACGATGTCGGAGGTTCCTTCTTTCAGAAGAGACATTAAGCTAAGGCCTTGTCTGCTCTCTCAATTGGACACGAAAGATCCCATGGCACTATTAGAAACAGAACATGCAAGTTCTCCCTGGTGCCCTGGCCAATAATAAGCCCTTAATTTACATCATTAAAACAGATTACCTCATTATTTATCACTTTACTGTTGGTGGATCTTGCTGTGTGCAAATTAGCTGCTTCAATTCCCTACATTATAAAGTGACTACATTTCAAAAGTATTTACTTGGCTGTAAAGCATTGGGAACTGTCTAATTGCAAGTTATTTTTTTCTAAACTACCTTTTTAACACTTGGTAATAGTTATGAACAGATGTAATCTGATTGTGTAATCACATTAACTTCCTAATGTAAGCTATGGGGGCACGATAGAACACTTAAAGAGTCAGCATTCTCTTGATTCCAAACAGTAAATGAACTACACATGAACTTATTGCTTTTCAAGTTACTGGCAAGGATACTGGCTACAACAAGAGTAATGGGGAGCTCTCACAGGCTAAAGATAAATAGCTGCTTCATGGAAATTATTAAACTAACTGCATATACCCAGCAGTGAGGCAGGCAAAACCATGAGTACTCTTTAAAAAAAAATCAGAGAGTTTATTGAAAAGTGGATTGGGAATTCAGAGGAGAGTGGCTAAGTGGAATGATGAAACAGTAAGGGAAGCAAATAAATGACTGTGATTAGACTGATCGGGATATTAAACGATAAGGGAAGTGAGCAGGAGAGGAGGTTCAGATTCCTCCAACATCACCCCTGGGTATGTTCTGTCTAAGCAGCAGGCCAGACCTGCCAGATGTTGTGGTTCAATTGTATACAGTAAGAATAGAATCATAACAGCAGAGAAGAAGGCCATTCAGCCCGCCATGTCTGTGCTGGCTCTTCGAAGGAGCAATCCACTTATTGCTACTCCCTCACCTTCTCCCTCTCACCCTGTACATTTTTCCTTTTCAGTTAATAACCCAATTTCTTCTTGAATGTGCCAATTGACCCTGCCTCCCACACATTCTCAGACAGTGCATTCCAGACCCTACCCATGTGTTGTGTAAAAAAGCTTTTCCTCATGTTGCCATTGTTTCTTTGGTCAATTACCTTAAATCTGTGCGCCCTGTTTCTCAACCCTTCTATCAATGGGAACAGTTTCTCCCTATCTACTCTGTCCAGACCACTTATAATTTTGAACACCTCTTTCAAATCTCCTCCTTAATCTCTTCTCCAAAGAGAACAGTCCCAACTTCTCCAATATATCTACATAACTGAAGTTCCTCATCCCCGGGACCATCCTCGTGAATCTTTTCTGCACTCTCTTTAATGCCTTTGCATTCTTCCTGAAGAATGGTGTCCAGAACTGTACGTAATGCTCTAATTGAAACCACACCAATGTTCCATACAAATTTAACACAACTTCCTTGCTTTTGTATTCTGTGCCCCTATTGATAAAGCTTGGGATGTTGAATAATTAATTAACTGCTCTCCCAACTTGTCCTGCCACCTTCACTGATTTATATACATATACACCTAGGTCCCTAGGCTCCTGTATTCCTGTATCCCTTTCAGAATTGTACCCTTTATTTTATACTGGTGGGATTTTCTGGCCCCACCTGCTATCGTGATCATCTGGTCCTGCCAAAAGTCAAAGGACTTTTGGCTGGGCTGCCGAATCTCCCATGGCAGGCCCTGCCATGACAGGGCCGGAAAATCCCAGCCATTGTCTCTCTGCATTCTTCCTACTAAAATTAATCACTTATCAATTGTCTGCACTAAATTTCATCTGCCACTTAAGTGGCAACCCACCAACCTGTCTATGTTGTCTTGAAGCTCTACACTATCCACCTCACAGTTCATAGTACTTCAAAGTTTTGTATTGTCTGCAAATTTTGCAATTGTGTCCTGTACACGGTAGTATAGAGGGTTAACAATTGGGATATGCTAATGTATGATGTAGATGATGATGTGCCACTGACATACATACGAACGTACATGCAAACATACAAAGTAGGAGCAGGAGTAGGCCACTTGGCCCTCGAGTCTACTCCACCATTCAATAAGATCATGCATGATCAGAATGTAATCTCAACCTGACATATCTGTCGACCCCTGATAACCTTTTTAATAAAGAATCTATCTAGCTCTGCCTTAAAAATATTCAAAGACACAGCTTCCACCGCCTTTTGAGGAAGAGAGTTCCAAAGACCCACAACCCTTTGAGAGAAAAATTTCTCCTCATCTCTGTCTTAAATGAGCGATCCCCTGTTTTTAAACAGTGACCCCTGGTTCTAGATTATCCCACAAGAGGAAACATCCTGTCCACATCCATCCTGTCAAGACCCTTCAGGATCATAAAGGTTTCAACTAAGTCACCTCTTACTCTTCTAAATTCCAGTGGATAGAAGCCTAACCTGTCCAGCATTTCCTCATAAGACAACCCGCCCATTCCTGCTATTAGTCTAGTAAACCTTCTCTGAACTACTTCTAATGCATTTACATCTTTCTTTAAATAAGGAGACCAGTACTATACAAAATACTATAGATGTGGTCTCACCTCCCTACTTTTGTAATCAATTCCCCTCACAATAAATGATAGCATTCTATTAGCTTTCCTAATTACTTGCTGTACCTGCATACCAATCTTTGTGAATCATGCACCAGGACACCCAGATCCCTCTGAATTTCAGAGCTCTGCAATCTCTCACCATTTGGATAATAAGCTTCTTTTTTATTCTTCCTGCCAAAATGAACAATTTCATATTTGCCCATATTATACTCCATTTGCCAGATCTTTGCCCATTCACTTAACTGTCTATGTCACTTTGTAGCCTCCTTACATCCTCTTCGCAATTAACTTTCCTACCTATCTTTGTGTCATCAGCAATTTTAGCAGCTATTCCTTCGATCCCTTCATCTAAGTCATTGTTATAAATTGTAAAAAGTTGAGGCCCAGCACTGATCCCTGTGGCACGTCACTCATCACATCCTGCAAACCAGAAAAATACCCATTTATGCCAACCCTCTGCTTCCTGTTAGCTGACCAATCTTCTATTCATGCCAATATGTTACCCCCTACACCATGAGCTTTTATTTTCTGCAATCACCTTTAACCATTTTATCAAATGCCTTCTGGAAATAAGCCATCTGGACATCAGTCAGTCATGTGTTAGACTGTCTCGAGAAGAGATTAGAACACGATCTATGAGCAATGTGCCTAATCTGTAACCTGCTTAGATGTAGGACTAATAAACAAATATTGAGCAGGTACCAGACTATGTCTACAGTCTGCCTATGAACCAAGTCCCACGCCTAGAGTCCAAGGTAGAAGGACACATCTCAGAACATACACTAAAGGCTGTCAGGGTTGTCCAATGTACGGCCCCTGGGCCAGAATCCGGCCTGCTATGTCTCTTTACCCGGCTCGTGGACCCACTGTTCAAAGTACAGGTAAGAGGAAATGTCAGATCTACAAGGAAATGTCAGATCTGCAATAAAGGCTGTTTCTCTCCTGCATCTGCTGTGGATAGGTTCAAAACCTGTCAGCAGCAAATGCAGAAGAGAAGCAGTCTAGCAGCAAGCAGTGTGAAGATGAATGGCTTCTCTGTTGTTTTCACAGCCATAGTGCTTTCTCTCTCTGCCTTGGCCACACTCTCTCTCTCTCAACCTCCTGCACAGACATTGACCCCCTAAAGGGGCACAGGGATCAAGATGGCAGAATGGGCCAGGGAGGCCTTGAGGAACAGCAATCATTGCAACAGTGCCCACCCGGCCCCCTGCTCAGGGCAGCTGAAGCCCCATGTAGGGCAGGGTGAGGAAATGCATCTTGGCAGCCTCACATTCGCCTCAGTGTTAAAATGTCCAAACCTACTGGGCCCATGAGGGGAGTGAGTGAGTGTGTGTGTAAGAATAAATGATTGAGTGAGTGTGTGAGTAAGTGAGTGAGTCAGCGTGCGTGACTCCAGACCCCATGAAGTCTCATTGCATTAGGTCAAACACTGGCAAGGAAACCTCCTGCTGATTGCCATTTCCTGCCATCGCTTAACTGGTGAATCAGTACTCCATCATATTGTACACCACTTGGAAGATGCACTGAGAGTAGTAAGGGCACAGAATGAAGGGGGATCGTCAATGTCCATTGCCAAGAGTGATTCAATAGTATTACCACTGAATGAGCAGACTGTGTCCTGAAGGACGTGTCTGCCTGACTGAGTCTGTGGCAGGTACTGAGAGAACCAAAGAGAGAGGAAAACCTACTTGATAAAAGCAAAATTCTGTGGATGCTGGAAATCTGAAATATAAACAGAAAGTGCTGGAAAAATTCAGCAGGTCTAGCAGCATCTGTGGAGAGACAACCAGAGTTAACGTTTCGAGTCCGTATGACTCTTCTTCACAGCTCTGAAGAAGTCATACAGACTCGAAATGTTAACTCTGCTTCTCTCTCCACAGATGCTGCCAGACCTGCTGAGTTTTTCCATCTTTTTCCACCAGTAGGCTATATATGAAAAGCCTACTGACCTCATCTTCACCAATCTACCTGTTGTAGATGCATCTGTCCATGACAGTATTGGTAGGAGTGACCACTACACAGTACTTTTAAAAAATTCGTTCGTGTGATGTGGGTGTCACTAGCTAGGCCATCCCTAATTGCCCTTGTTCAGAGGGCAATAAAGAGTCAACCACATTGCATAAATCCCATCTTCATGCTGTGTTGGATAGATTCAGAACAGGCCTAGCAGCTTAGAACAGGGCATGCATGAAGCACTGTTGACCATTGGCAGCAGCACAATTATATTCAACCAACACCTGTAACTTGTGGTCCAGAATATCACTTCAAACCAGCAGACCTGTGCTGGGTCAATAAGAAGTGTCAGGTAGCATGTAGTATGTATGAGCAGCACCAGGCATGCTGAAAAATGACTTGTCAACTTGATGAAGCTACAGCCCAAGCAGCGGAAGTCACATGTTACAGACAAATATAAATGATCCCATAATATTCTTCACTTGCCTGGATAAGATCATAGCTTTGAAATCCTGCCACATTCAGTCATGATTGGTGGTTGACAATTAAACAACCAATAGGAAGAGGAGGAGACTCCACAATTATCCTTATCCTCATTGATGGGGGTAGCCCAGAATGTCAGTACATAAGAAAAGTTGCAAATTGCAAAAGCCTTCAGAAGTGCTGAATGGATGATCCATCTTGGCCTCCTCCAGAGGTCCTTGGCATCACAAATGGCAATCCTCAGCCAATTTGATTCACTCCACTTGATATCAAGAAACAGTTGAAGGATATAGCAAAGACTATGGGCCCCATTAAGGTCCTGGCTCTTGTGCTATCCAACAGCACTTAAACAACAATAACCTGCTCACCAATGCTCAGCTTGGGCTCCATGAGGACCAAATAGCTTCAGACCTCATTTCAGCCTTGGTCCAAACATGGGTAAAAGAGCTGAATTCCAGAGGTGAGGTGAGAGGGACTGACCTTGACATCAAAGCAGCATTTGCCCGACTGTGTCATCAAGGATCCCTAGCAAAATAAAGTCAATGGGAATTGGGGGACAGCTCTCCACTGCTTGGATTCATACCTAGCACAAAGGAAAATCATTGTGGTTGTCGGAGACCAATCATCTCAGTTCCAGGTCATCACTGCAGGAGTTCCTCAGGGTTGTATTATAGGCCCAGCCATCTTCAGCTGCTTCATCAATGACCTTCCCACCATCATAAGGTCAGAAATGGGGATGTTCACTGACGGTTGCAGTGTTCAGTGGCTATGCGACTCCTCAAATACTGAAGCAGTCCATACCTACATACAGCAATACACGAACAAAAATCAGGCATGAGCTGATAAGTGGCAAATAGCATTTACACCACACAAGTGCCAGGCAATGACCATCTCCAACAAGAGAGAATCTGACCACCTCCCCTTGACATACAACAGCATTACCATCACTGAATCCCCCACTGTCAACATCCTGGCATCCCCATCACCACCACATTCCCAAGGGCAATTAGGGTTGGGCAATAAGTTCTGTCCTTGCCAGCAACACCAACAATGAAGGAATGATTAAAAAGAAAAATCTCGATCAGCTCTCTCCTCAATCTTCTACATAAGAGCAAATGCGAGCCTAGTCTGTTAAGCCTGTCCTCCTAATTTAACACTTTCACCCCTTGTACGATTCTGGTGAATCTACACTGCGTACACCTCAAGGACAATTGTATCTTCCTGAGGTGTGGTGCCCAGAACTGAACACTGGCCAAAGATGTTGTTTTTGCCACTCCACACTCCTAGACTCCCTATTGACTTTGAGAAACTTGCTGTACAGAGTCACAGACCCCTGCCCATCTCAAATGCCCCAGGGAAAGTGGGTTGGACTGAACTCAGAGAGATGGATTGGAAAACACAACTTTCTGGATCTCCATGAACACCAACTACCTACCCCACCACCAACACCTACCCCCAACAGACCATAGCCATACAGGGGAGAATCCAACTCACTAAGTTCAACAGAGTGATATTGGTAGGAAGAATGAGAAGAGGCAATAAGTATACAATTTCAAAGGGAGCGCAGAAAGAGAGAGACAGAAGGTATAAGTACACAAGCGTTTGAAGGTTGCAGGACAATCAGTTGAGAAAACTGCTACAAAAAACAAGATCCTAGGCTTTATCAATAGAGGCATGGAGAACAGCTGGATTGTTGCGTTCATATCTTGAAACCACAATTTAGGAAAGATGTTAAGATCTTGGAAAGGGTGTAGAGGAGATTTACTGGAATAGTTCCAGGTTTGAGGAATTTCAGTTAAGTTGAGAGGCTAGAGAATCTGAGATTGCTCTCCTTAGAGCAGAAAAAGAAAATTGGAAGCATATTGGTAGAGTAAATAAGGAAAAACAGTTTCCAGTGGCAGGAAGATTTAATCTGTGGATGCAGGTTTTGGTAATTAGCAAAAGGACCAGAAGCAACATGAAGAAACATTTTCTTATACAGAGAGTTACTGTAATCTGGAACAGACTGCCTGAAAGGGCACTGGAAACAGATTCAGTCGTAACTTTCAAAAGAGGAATAGTATAAAAGCTTGAACATGAAAAATTAACAGGATTGTAGGGTAATTGGATAGCTCTTTCAAAAGGGCCAGGACAGGCATGATGGGCTGATGGGCTCCTTAGGAAGTGGAAATCAGTTATACAGGGAGGAGAGAAGGTTCCTTGTTTCTGTTTAGCAGACATGGCACTTTTAGCTGCCTAGTTACTTTACAGCAGACCAGAGGCTGTTTTTAAATGCCTTTCTCTGCCTCTCCGTGAGTTGAAGCTTCTTCAAGATAGCTCTCTCTGGATCTGTCCACTTCCTACCCTTCTCGATGCTTCCTGCAGGTAAGGCAAGGTGGCCACCATTGTCATGTGACCTGTGCAAGAAGGCCGAGTCACTTTCCACATATGGCAAATGGCTTATTAGTTAATGTCTTTGTGTTTGGAGGAAAATGAGTTTCTGCTTACTCTTTTGGAGCACTCATTGACTTTTAAATATATATGTCTGAGGAATGCATCCTTGTCTCCTCAGGAGGTAAGAGGAAGATGATTGAAATGCACAATTCTGTCCAGTAGCCTGGAGCTATTTTGAGAACAGTCTTTAACCTCAGTCCAAAGTTTTATTTAAAAAATGTGACCTTCAGAACAGTTTTTCTAAAAATTGGTAATATCATAATTGCACACTGTAATAGTAACCTGCAGCTAATTGCATGTAAACTGCTTCTGAAAGAAGAATTGGAGATCAGAAGGCAGCGTTCACCTGGTCTGTTAGGGATAGGTCATTCAGTCCCTCGAATTTGCTTCCCCCCATTTAATTACACTATGGCTGGTCTCCATAGTTATGTAACTCTTAATATCTTTACCTAAGAAAAATCTTAGTTTTGACACTTTTACAGCTTTTTGGGGGTGAGAGTTTCAGGTTTCCACTACCCTTGTGTGAAGAAGTTCTTCTTGACATCACCACTGAGCGACCTAGATCTGATTTTAAAGTTTAGTCCCTTTGTTCTGGACTCCCACACCAGAGGAAATAGTTTCTTTTTATCTACCTATCAACTTCATTCATCACCTTGAACCAATACTTGAAGTGACGGATTTTAAGCATGAAGTATTAAAAGTCAACAATACCACTGAACGCATCCATTCCCAGCCTTATTGTTCTCTGGTGTGGAAATACAACAAAATTATATTTTAGTCATTCTGTAACAAAACTTGTAGATTGGAAACTCCACTAGACCTCTGAGAGTTGTTTCTCCCATGTTTATCCCATTGGATGAAGATTCAACAGCTGCTGATGTGTCATTACACGAAATGAATGTGTACTCATATTTGTATTCAAGATGAGAATGGTGCCTATCAACAGTTAGCTAGCTTGCTCATTCCTTTTTCCCAATGTATCATGCCATTTAAACAACACTGGGGTGATTTGTCATATGTTATAATAAGGGACCTTCTTTAGATGTAATAAAATGTATGATATTGTCTCAAATTCACAAATCACTGCTGATGTCAATTTATTTGGCTGATATTTGCCAGTCTGTCGTATCAGTGGAGCCATTAACCCAATCAAAATGAACACATCAAGAAAGTACAGGATTGGTATGGGGAATCAGTGAATAGTTTACCCGCAAATATTGTCAAAAGTAGTTTGTTTTCTCTGTAAATTTTAAATGTTTGGTCATGGTCATTATTCAGTCTGCTCCAATTGATCCACCCAATTTTACCCCACACTCCTACTCAGTCCTCATACCCTTTAATATATCACCCAGTCTAATCTCACTCTCTTGCTCACTCCCCATACCCTTCTATTTAATTAGCTCATGGGATGTGGGTGCTGCTGACAAGCCATCATTATTGCCCATCCTTAATTGCGCTCGAGAAGGTGGTGGTGAGCTGCCTTCTTGAACCACTGCAGTTCATGTGGTGTAGGCATATCCACAGTGTTGTTGTGGATGTGGGGGTGGAGGGAGATGGGCAGAAGGGTGAGTCCAAGGTTTTTGACCCAGAAACAGTGAAGGACTGGTGAAATAGTTCCAAGTCAGGATAATGTGTGACTTGGAGGGAAGCTTGCAGATGCTGATGTTCCCATGCATCTTCTGCCCTTGCCCTTTTTAGGTGGTAGAGTTTGTTGGTTTGGAAGGCACTTTTGAAGAAGCCTTTGTGAATTGCTGCAGTGCATCTTGTAGATGGTACATACTGCAGCCACTGTGAGCCTGTGGTGTAGGAAGTGAATGTTTACGGCAGTGGATGGGGTGCCAATCAAGTGGGCTACTTTGTTTTAGATGGTGTTGAGCTTCTTGAATGTTGTTGGAGCTGCACTCATCTAGGCGAGCGGAGAGAATTCTATCTCACTCCTGATTTGTGTAATGTTTTGTAGATAGTTGATAGGCCAGGGAGGAAGGAAGTGAGTTACTCACTCAGCACAGAGTTCCCAACATTTGACCTGCTCTTGCAGCTACAATATTTATATGGCTGGTCCAGTTAAGCTTCTGATCAATGGTAACCCCCACGATGTTGATGGTGGGGATTCATTAATGCCTTTGAATGTCAAGAGAAGGTGGTCAGATTCTCTCTTGTTGAAGATAGAGTCATAGAGGTCAACAGCACAGAAAAATGCCCTCCGGCCCATCAAGTCTGCGCTGACCAATCAAGTACCTAACTATTCTAATCCCATTTGCAAGCACTAGGCCCATAGCCTTGTATGCCATGGCATCGCAAGTGCACATCCAAATAATTCTCAAATGTTTTGAGGGTATCTGCCTCCACCATCCTTTCAAGCAGTGAGTTCCAGATTCCCACCACCAGATGATGAAAAAATTCTTCCTCACATCCCCTCTAAGTCTCCTGCCCCTTACCTTAAATCTATGCCCCCTGGTTATTGATCCCTCCACCAAGGAGAAAAGTTCCTTCCTGTCTATGCCCCTGATAATTTTACACATCTCAATCATGTCCCCCCTCAATCTCTTCCACTCCAGGGAAAATAACCCTAGTCTATCCAATCTCTCCTCATAACTAAAACTCTCCAGCCCAGGCAACATCCTGGTAAATCTCCTCTGCACTCTCTCTAGTGCAATCACATCCTTCTTATAATGCAGATTCTAGAACTGCATGCAATATTCTAGCTGTGGCCTAACCAGCATTTTATTCAGTTCCAGCATGACCTCCATGCTCTTATATTCTATGCCTCGGCTAATAAAGGCAAGTATCCCATATGCCTTCTTAACCACTTTTTCTACCTGTCCCACTCCCTTAAGGGACCGGTGGATATGCACACCAAGGTCCTTCTGATCCTCAGTACTTCCCAGGGTCCTGCCATTCGTCGTGTATTCCCGTGCCTTGTTTGTCCTGCCCAAGTGCATCACCTCACACTTATCTGGATTAAATTCCTTTTGCCACTGATCAGCCAATATGACCAGCCCATCTGTATCCTCCTGTAATCTAAGGCCATCCTCCTCACTATTTACCACCCCGCCAATTTTCGTGTCGTCCGTGAACTTACTGATCAACCCTCCTACATTCAAGTCTAATGATGGTCATTGTCTGGCACTTGTGTGATGTAAATCTTACTTGACACTTATCAGTCCAAGCCTGATTTTGGTCCATTATTGCTGCATATGGATACAGAGTCCTTCAGTATCTGAGGAATTGCGGATGGAACTGAACATAATGTAATCATCAGTGAATATCCCACTTCTGATGTTATGATGAAGGGAATGTCAGTGATGTTTCGATGAGGTTTCCTTTATGCTATGAGTGACTGGAGATAGTTGGTAAATTTTTCTAGAACCTATTTATTTACACTATTTATAAGATTTCCAGCAGACCGATTGTGTCAGCCTGTTCCTGCCCCACGGAACTTATTGCTTGCTATCTTGACTCCATTCTCTCTCCTCTTGTCCACTCCCTTCCCACCTACATCCGTGATTCCTCTGACACCCTACATCATATCAACAATTTCCAGTTCCCTGGCCCCAACCGCCTCCTCTTCACCATGGACGTCCAATCCCTCTACACCTCCATCCCCCTCAGGGATGGTCTGGTGGCTCTCTGCATCTTCCTCGAACAGAGGCCCGAACAATCCCCATCCACCACTACTCTCCTCCGTCTGGCTGAACTTGTTCTCACACTGAACAATTTCTCTTTAAACTCCTTTCACTTCCTCCAAATAAAAGGTGTGGCTATGGGTACCCGCATGGGCCCCAGCTATGCCTGTCTCTTTATGGTGTATGAGGAACATTCCTTGTTCCAGTCCTACTCTAGCCCCCTCCCACAACTCTTTCTCCGGTACATTGATGATTACTTTGGTGCTGCTTCATGCTCTTGTCTGGACCTGGAAAAATTTATTAATTTTGCTTCCAATTTCCACCCGTCCATCATTTTCACATGGTCCATCTCTGACACTTCCCTTCCCTTCCTTGACCACTGTCTCAATTTCTGGTGATAGACTGTCCACCAATATCCATTACAAGCCTACCGACTCCCACAGCTACCTCGACTACAGCTCCTTACACCCCGGTTCCCGTAAGGACTCCATCCCATTCTCTCAGTTCCTTCGCCTCCATCGCATCTGTTCTAATGATGCCACTTTCAAAAACAGTTCCTCTGACATGTCTTCCTTCTTCCTTAACCGAGGTGGTTGACAGGGCCCTCAACCGTATCCGGCCCATCTCCCACGCATCCACCCTCACACCTTCTTCTCCCTCCCAGGAACATGATAGGGTCCCCCTTGTCCTCACTTATCACCCCACCAGCCTCTTCATTCAAAAGATCATCCTCCGCCATTTCCGCCAACTCCAGCATGATACCACCACCAAACACATCTTCCCTTCACCCCCCCGGCAGCAGTCCACAGGGATCATTCCCTCTGGGACACCCTGGTCCATTCCTCCATCACCCCCTACACCTCAACCCCCTCCCACGGCACCTTCCCATGCAATCGCAGAAGGTGCAACACCTGCCCCTTTACTTCCCCCCTCCTCACCGTCCAAGGGCCCAAACATTCCTTTCAAGTGAAGCAACATTTCACTTGCACTTCCCTCAATTTAGTCTACTGCATTCGCTGCTCCCAAATATGGTTTCCTCTACATTGGAGAGACCAAACACAGACTCGGTGATCGCTTTGCAGAACACCTTCGGTCTGTCCGCAAGCATTACCCAGACCTCCCTGTCGCTTGCCATTTCAACATTCCACCCTGCTCTCATGCCCACATGTCCATCCTTGGCTTGCTGCAATGTTCCAGTGAAGCTCAACACAAACTGGAGGAATAGCACCTCATCTTCCGACTAGGCACTTTACAGCCTTCCGGACTGAATATTGAGTTCAACAATTTTAGATCATGAGCTCTCTCCTCCATCCTCACCCCCTTTCCGATCCCCCCCTCTTTTCCCAATAATTTATATAGATTTTTCTTTTCCCACCTACTTCCACTATTTTTAAATGTATTTCCATCCATTGTTTTATCTCTACCTTTTAGCCTTTTTTTGATTCCTTCACCCCACCCCACCCCCACTAGGGCTATCTGAACCTTGCTTGTCCTGCTTTCTACCCTTAATTAGCACATTCCTTAGATAATATCATCACCTTCAACAGCTCTTTGTCCTTTTGTCTGTGGCATCTTTTGGTTTTCTCCACCTATCACTGGCCCTCTATCCAGCTCTACTTGTCCCACCCAGTTCCTCAACTTGAGCGTCATTTCTGGAGGTGTTTGTGATACAGCCCCGTGTCGTCAGTTTCATCATGATAATACTGGAATGATTATCTCCTTGCGGCCTCTAGGGGCATCAAGCCTCTCCAATCCTTCGTAGAACCCCGAGTAGTGTTTTGACAAGGTATGACTGTGGTTTGATCTATGATCTGATGGTCTCTGTTCCAGACCTTTTGCCCTGGTTCTAATGTAGGCAGTATTCTTGGTCTATGTTGGCGGTTATATCAGCTGGACATTTCTCTTTCTGTGAAAGTGATGATGGGCCTGAGTTTATGTTGGAGTGAAGGAAATTGCGTTTTTAGTTTTCTCTCCATCAGTAATTTGCCGGCAAAAAGCCATTTCTTAAAGGTTTCTCCCTCTGTAGTTGAGTAAAGCTAGTTCTAGCTTACTGTTCTTTTTCATCAACATTTTGATGGTTTTTACCCCTCCCTCTGCTTCACCATTCACCTGTGGATGATGTGGCGAACTGGACACATGGTGGAATGCGTATTCCACTGCAAATTATCAGAAATGTTTGTCCATAAACAGTGGACTTTTGTCTGAGAATCACTCATCTGGAGTTCCATGGATAGAGTAAATGTGTTTCCAAGCTTTTACCGCAGCTTTGGCAATTGTGGTATGGAGTCTGCTGATTTTCAACCAGCGAGAGTAATAGTCTATGACAATAAGATGGATTTTTCCTCCGAAGTCAAACGGACCCATTCCTAGCCTTTGCCAAGGCCTGGATGGAAATGTTGATAGTAGCAATGGTTCTGTTGGTTCTTGGCTGTTGATGGCACAAGTATGCCATGTCGAAATAAATGCCTGGATAGATTTCAGAATTCCTGGCCACCATACTGATTGCCATGGCTGTGCTCTGCATTTGGTAATGTCCAAATCACCACTGTGAAGAACGTCTTCTCACGTTGCTCTCGGGATTAATAACCCTTCTTTAAAGACAAGAAGGTCGTCAACAATTGTCATTTTGTTGTTCATGATATTGTCTTAATGCCTGATTGTTTGGGGCATATTCAGGCCAACCATCTTGGCAGAATATTCTGACCTGACTGCATTCTGAATCCTTCAGCTGGGAGTGTCTAATCACCTGGAATTTTTGCGGAGGCCGGTAAGGTGCCTGTAATTGATGGATAATATGTTTCCACCTCAGAAATGATGTTCTGTAGCCTGGTTGACTGTGACTCTCGACAGTGTGTCTGTCGGCAATGGTCTGACTTTTCCCTGGCTTGTATGCTGTTGTGGAATCATAGTGCATGAGTCTTAACTGGAAATGTTACAGCTAAGCTAACCAAGAGAGAAATCAGGAAACATTATTTTGCAAAAAGGATTGTATAAATTTGGAACTCTCTCCCCCATAGGCATATTGGGGTCAATGGGAGCTTTCAAAAGACTGAATGTTATGACTGCTGCAGTTGGTAAAGCAGAGTTATTTTAAAAAAATCCCAGAGGGAAACTTTAAACTGTCATAACCATTAATTTTAAGTGTTATGTTTGAGGTGCGACTCTAAACTCAGGAATCAGACCAGTAGTTCTCGAAGTTTTACATTAAATTAACTGAAACGTTTTATTAATTTACACAGATTAAAATATGTGTACACATGGCTACAAGTTACTACTATCATAACTTTTAACAAATTCCCAAACTAATCTCCATTAAGGCAACAGCAACCCATAGACTTAACCAAAAACCAGGCAAAGCATTTTCACCTTACAAATTCTAAATGAGCTTCTTTTCACTGTGCAGCCAGTTGGAGGCTTGCAGCTGCCTTTTGATCTTACATTGCCTCTGCTCTGCACACCCGAAAACTACTGAAGTTATACCTCCCACCACTGATTGAATTCAAATTCTTATTCTCCCACCAGCCTCTTTGAAGTCGACCATTTAACAATGAAACCCCTTTCATAATACCAATTTTATTAGTAATAAAAACATATGGATTGGTATCTGCTATATAGGCATCAGGATTTCACCCCACCTCTTGAATGCTCTATTCAAAAAATGCAAATACATGCTATCTCTCTTACATCTCAAAACTTGTATATATCAAAGCATCCAGACTAGCTGGCTTTAATCCAATTAAGACATATCCGCAAACTAAACCTCTATTTTAAAAGAAAAATATTTTCCAAAATATTATATACATTAATAGCTTCACAGCACTGAAATAGATAGATCATTGATAGTTAGCATTATTAAGGAATATGAAATAAAGATTGGGTCCTCCATGTCCAAAATGCACGGATGTGGCCCAACCAAGAGATTACATAGCACCCAAGCAAGATTTATCCAAACCTTTCAGGGCAGAAGGTGTAGAGAAAATTGATAATAAAGTTAAAATCACATCTATAATAGAAGGTGAGAACTTGTATTTCTAATGGAACCATAGCGTAGTACAACACAGCAGGAGACCATTTGACCCATTGTGTTTGTGCCAGCTCTTTTGAAGAGCCATTTCTCTTGCACATTTCTTGACCTCAGGATGGCACAAAGTTCATTACAGCCAATTAAGTTAATTAAAGTGTAGTCACTGTTTTATTGTACGGAAATACAGCCGAAAAGGTGTGCATAGCAATTCCCACAAACAACAACAAAATAATGAGCAGATAATTTGTTTTTCAGTGATGTTGGTTGAGGAATATATATTGATCAGGACACTGGGGAGAATTCCCCTGCTCTTCCACAAAATAATGTAATGGGATCCTTCTGTCCACTTGAGAGCACAGGCAAGGCATTTGTTTAATGTCTCTTAAAGACAGCACCTCCAACTGTGCAGCACTCTCAGTACTACACTGAGAGGTTTATCCTGGATAGTTGCTTATGTCTCTTGAATGAGACTTGAACCCACTATTTTCTGACTCAGTATTTCACTGACTGTAAAGCACTTTGGGACAACCTGAGGTGGTGGAAAGTGCTATATAAAAGCAAGTTCTTTTTTCTTTTACTGCTTGCTGAGGGGGTTGGGGGGCAGCACATAACATTCAATTAATGCTGATAATGTAAAAGTGTTAATTACTTATGTGAATTATTTAGATATCAAATATTACCATCCAAATTTTAGAAAATAATCATCAGCTACACCAATAGTTATGGACTGAGACCAATTAAATTAAGCCCAGTAACAACATTGCATCATTTCTTACTCATTGAACTTATATCTCATTAAGGCTCTATTTAGTTTTGGAGTAGAATTACTCAGTGACATATTTCCCATAAACCTAATGTTGCTCATCAGCATACATTAAGTTATATTGGCTTTCAATAGCTATGATTCATCCCTGGAGAATTGTACAAATTGGAAGCAATCCATGATGTATGTTTTTGACAGACTAGTTATGATGATGAGGATCTATTTAGCCGTATGTTTAACAAGTATCTAACAGGTGGAGGTGATACTCTATTCAATTAGTCAGGAGCTAAGTCAACACAACATAGCTCATCTTCTCCAGCTTGTAGGACAAAAATAATTTCTTTGTCGTAGATTTTAAGCTTGACATTCAACCAGCATGCTTTGGGAAGTTAGAAACAGTATTGACGAAAGAAATACTTGTGCAGTCTTTTTAAAATTAAACTTGCCAAGCTGAGACATGTAAACAAATATCATCAAGAGAAACAACAGAGGTAATAGAGGCCAGCAAGAGATGCTAGGGATTTAGTTTATGAAGACGACGCCTTGGATCGAGATAAGGTGAAACACAGTGTTCCAATAACATCCAAACATCTTTTTCCAGAATCTTGACTATAACGGGCTTCACATAATGAAAAATTATCGGAAAAAGTGAAAGGAAGATCGACAGTTTTCCAGGCAGATTTAAATCATGGTTTAAACACAAATCGCAGAATACAATTGGGTATTGTGTTTTTAAAATAAGCTAAATAGGATGGTGTGCATGGCTTGTCAATACAGTAAACTAACCCCATCCCCTGAAAAAGGGTTAGAAAAGATTGAATACATCGGAGTTCTTTACTGCAGGTGTGGGAGGGTAAGAGAAAAACCCAAAGAAGCATCGGTAGGAGGAATCCAATCGAGGATCAAAAACTTGACCAAGTGTCAAACATAGAGTCTACAATGAACAGGATTGGGCATCTTGGGTGATTGTATGACTAGCTGATATCATATTTGAACCCACAACTTGCTGACTCAGTATTTCATTGGCTGTAAAGCACTTTGGGATGTTTGGAGGCGATGGAAGGTACTATTGTATTATTTTTTTCACTGGGAGTAGTGTAACATTGTTGAAGTATTGTTGTTTTTTAATTATTTTCTTTTCTCAAACTTTTAAATCTATAATCAGTTTCTGTAACTATTTTACTTTTCGGTAATCATTTCATAGCAATGCCTGTTTTAGATCTGTAAACGTGGGTACAAATAAACTGACCCCATTAAACATAATAGTTTTTAGACTGAGTCATCAATTTGTTCTGTTGTAATTAGCAGGTCAAAATGAACTACAAGCAGAGGGAGTGTTTTACAAGACATATAAAAGGCCGTAACTTCCTCGGAGTGGCAATCAGCCTCGGAGTGCCACTTTGCGCCCACTGACCTATGCCAAATTTCTTCCATGCATGTCTCGCCTGACCTTCCAATTCAGGGTGGGTGAGATCCAGGCAGCATAGTTGACTCCGAAGTCCAGTGTTGAAGTCCAGCGGATTTGAACTGAAGAAGGACATGCCCCCTTTATTACAGCACTTTCTGCCATAAAGCAGGTAAGTTTAAAGGTCCCGTTGAAATTGACAGGCCAGGGAGAAGGTGAGTGCCTAATAAAAGTGAAAAAGATTTGGAGGGTGGGGGTGTTCGGAGAACAGATAGTGATGGGGAGTGGGATTCAGACATCGGGGGGTGGGTGCAGTGGGCCGGACATTGGGGGGGTGGGGAGGGGGGCTGCGGTGGTGGGGTGTCGGGAGGGGATCAGACATTCGGTGGGATGGGTGGGGGTGGTTCAGACACTGGGGGGGTTGCTGGGGGGTCGGACATTGGGAGGGGGTGGGGGGGTCGGACATTGGGAGTGCTGGGGGATTGGACATCGGGAGGGGTTGGGGGGTTGGAATTTCGGGGATATGGGTTGGATTTGGGGGTTGGGGAGTTGGGTTGGGTCAGAGGGTAAGAGTTGGGCCCATGGGGGGGGAGGGGAGGTGTTGGGTGAGGAGTCCTGTGTGACTGGGGCGAATTCCATAGGGGTTTGGCAGGTGGGGAATACTGCGGGGAGGGGTGGTTAGTCATGGTGGCGGAGTCCCTGGAGGGTCAGGGCTGTGGGGGGAGACCCTTAGGGGATTGGTCTGGGTCTTTACAATAGTTACCCAGAAGTTAAAAGAGATTTTAATTTTTCTAACTTTTTCTGGGTAACTATTGGTATAACCCTGGTGGAACCAGCCAAAGTTTGTGATTTAAACCGCACTTCCGAATGGTTCTCAGCACAGCGCAATTGTCCAGAGGAAGTGTGCGCTTCTGGGTACACCCCCAAATCTGACGCTGGTTACAGCCCAAAGTCTTAAAATTTCTACCTGTGCACCAGAAGGCAGTGATGATCTCAAGGGCAAACCTTTATCAGATCACCATGGAAAGGACATGAGAACATCTCTCATCATGACCTTACAGTAACAAGCATCGGGTGGTCTAATGTTGAGGTAAATTTACTTTAGAGATCTCGCCACCTGCTTAATAGCAAGAAAGAATTTGAATTTATGCACGGCCTTTCACAACCTCAGGATGTCCCAAGTAAGCGCTTTACAACCAATGAATCATTTTTGAACTGTAGTCACTGTTGTAATTTACGGCATCCAATTTATGCGCAGCAAGCTCCCACAAACAGGATGTGTATGTTGCCCGCAAAGCCAGACTTTATTTCCCATCCCAGGTTTCTCTTGAGAACGTGGCAATGAACCAGCTTTTTGAATACAAATCAGAGGATTGCTAGGCTATTTCAGATGGCAGTTATTTCTGTGAGTCTGGAGTCATGCATAGGCCAGACCGGGTAAGGGCAGTAGATTTACATCCCTAAAGGTCACGAATGAACCAAATAGGTTTTATGGCAGTCCAGTAGATTTATAATCACAATTACTGTGAGTAGGTGTGGAATTTTCTGGCCCCAGCAGTGCGGGCATCGTCACAGGTGGGACAGGAAAATTTGGAGAGCCATTAAAAGTCAACGGAAATTTTCCGGTCTCTCCATGAAGATGTCCATCAGTGTCAGATCCAGCAAACCCCACTGTAGATTTTACTTAATTAAATTTAAATTCCCAACTGCTGCTGTGGTAGAATTTGAACTTAAACCCAGGCCTCTAGATTGCTAGCCCAGTCATATAATCATGATGCTACCATTAACTCAGCATTTTCTGTTTTTATTTCAGGTTTCCAGCATTTGCAGCATGTTGCCATTTTGTTTATGGTTATTAGTTCAGCTCAGCCTTCCTGCTGGAGAAGTTCTAACAAGAAGTCAAGTTTACTGGCAAATTAAAAGACCTTACTAACCCAGAGTGTCATTGTATATCTCCTAGAAGTCATTAACAAGTTTATATGGAAAATATAGAAAAGAAGGCGACCAGTCAGGTGGTCAGGGAATCCCCTGAGAGCGTCTCACTCGCAAACCATTTTTCAGCCTTGGAAAATGGTGAGAGTGATAGTTCCTCTGTAGAGGCCAACAGAGCAAAGGCACTGTGGGTGGTCCAGCTGCTCAGGGCGAGAGGAACAATTGTGGAAGGGCAATAGTGTTAGGGGATTCGTTAGTGAGGGGAGTAGACAGATGTGGCCGTAGACATGATGGTATGTTGCCTCCCAGGTGCCAGGGTCAATGATGTTATGGAACGGCTG
Organism: Carcharodon carcharias; assembly: GCF_017639515.1. Taxonomy (NCBI): domain Eukaryota; kingdom Metazoa; phylum Chordata; class Chondrichthyes; order Lamniformes; family Lamnidae; genus Carcharodon; species Carcharodon carcharias. Next base: position 34,358,637 of record NC_054476.1, on the reverse strand, counting down.
TAGGATATTCTGAAGGGGGAGGGTGAACAGGCAGAGGTCGTAGTCCATGTTGGGGCCAATGACATAGGAAGAAAGAGAAATGAGGTCCTCCAAGCAGACTTTAGGGAGTTAGGTAGGAAAATGAAAAAGAGGACTTCAAGGGCAGTTATCTCCAGATCACTCCCGGTGCCACACAGTAGTGAGTAAAGGAACAGAAAGATAGAGTAGATGAATGTGTGGCTAGGGAGATGGTGCAGGAAGGAGGGTTTTAGATTCCTGGGGCATTGGGACTGTTTCTGGGGGAGGTGGGACCTGTACAATTTGGATGGGTTACATCTGAACTGGAATGGGACCAACATCCTTGCAGGGAGGTTTGCTAATGTTGTTGGGGCGGATTTAAACTAAATTGGCAGGGGGATGGGCTCCTGAAAAGTAGTTCAGAGTGGGGAGAAGCTGAGACGGAATTAGAAGTTAAAGTGCTAGTAAGTGAGTTTGGAAGGCAGAGGAAACATAGGCTAGATAAGAAAGAAGTGAGTTTAGCAAGGCTAAATAGAATATATTTTAATCCAAGGAGCTTGAAGAATAAGACAGACAACTGAGGGCATAGATAGGCACGTGGGAGTATGATATCATAGCTATGACCGAGACTCGGCTCAAAGAAAGGCAGGATTGGCAGCTGAACATTCCTGGTTCTGGGTATTCAGACAAGTTAGAGAGGGGGATAGAAGAGGAGGGGAGGTGTTGCAATATTGATCAATTATAGCAATGAGGAAGGATGATATATTGGAAGGATCATTAAATGAAGCCATATGGGTAGAAACAAAAAACACAAAAGGGGCAAACACGCTGTTGGGTGTGCACTATAGGTTCCACAAAAAGTCAGGGAGAGATAGAGGATCAAAAATGTAATCAAATTTCAAAGAAGTGTAAGAATAATTGGGCAGTAATAGTAGGGGATTTTAACTACACAAATGTTAACTGGGATAGTTTCAGTGTGCAAGGTAGGGAGGGAGCAAAATTCTTAAGTTACATCCAGGAGAACTTTTTTTAGCCAGTACCTAGAAAGCCCAACAAGTGAGGGGGCAGTAGTTCTGGACCTAATATTTGGAAAGGAGCCTGGGCAGGTGGATGGCATATCAGTAGGGGAGCATTTTGGAGATAGTGACCATAATTCAGTTAGATTTAGGATAGTTATAGAAAAGGATAAGGTTGGGCTGGGAATAAAAGTTCTAAACAGGGGAAAGGCTAATTTTACTAAGATGAGATGCGATTTGGCCCAAGTGGACTGGTCGCAGCTACTTGCAGATAAAACTGTGCCAGAGCAGTGTGAGGCATTCAAGGAGGAAATAGCTAGAGTACAGGGCAAATATGTTCCCATAAAGACAAAGGTGGGGACCAAGTCCAGAGAACCCTGGATGTCAAGGAACATAAAGGTTAGGATTAAGAAAAACAGAGAAGCTTATGGCAGATACCGAGGGCTCAATATGGCAGAGTCCTTGGAGGAGTATAAAAAGTGCAGGGGGGAAACTTAAAAAGGAAATTAGGAAAGCTAAGAGAGTGCATGAGAAAGCATTGGTGGGTAGAATAAAGGAAAACCCAAAGGTGCTTTTTAAATATATAAAGAACAAGAGAATAACTAGGAAGAGAGAAGGGCCAATTAGGGACCATACAGGTAATCTGTGTGTGGACCTGGAAGACATGAATATAGTCCTCAATGAATACTTTGCGTTGGTCTTCACAATGGAAAAGGCCGACACAGATATAGACATCAGGGTAGAGGACTGTGAAATATTAGAGGAAATTAACAGAGAGAGAGAGGAGGTACTAGCGGGTTTAGTGGCCTTAAAAGTGGATAAATCGGCAGGCCTGGGTGAGATGTATCTCAGGCTGTTGAGGGAGGCAAGGAAAGAGTTATCAGGGGCCCTGGCAGTAATTTTCAAATCCTCTCTGGTGACAGGCGAGATGCCAGAGGACTGGGGGATTGCTAATGTTGTCCCATTATTAAAAAAGGGATGAAGGGAAATTACAGGCCAGTCAGTCTAACCTCAGTGGTGGGGAAGTTACTAGAAAGAATTCTGAGGGACAGAATATATCTGCACTTGGAGAGACACTGATTAATCAGGGATAGTCAGCATGGATTTGTTAAGGGAAGGTCGTGTTTGACAAATTTGATTAAATTTTTTGAGGCGGTAATCTGGACTGTTGATGAGGGTAATGCATTTGATGTGGACTACATGGACTTTAGTGAGGCTTTTGATAAGGTCCCTCATGGCAGACTGGTCAATAAAGTAAGAGCCCATGTGATCCAAGGCAAAGTGGCACGTTGGATCTAAAATTGGCTGAGAGGCAGGAAGCAGAGGGTAATGGTAGATGGACGTTTCTGTGACTGGAAGTCTGTTTCCAGTGGGGTTCTGCAGCTCACTGCTAGGGCCCTTGCTGTTTGTGGTGTACATAAATGATTTGGACTTAAATGTAGGGGGTATGATCAAGAAGTTTGTGGATGACATGAAAATTGGTAGGGTGGTAAATAGTGAGGAGGATAGCCATGAACTGCAGGAGGATATCAATAGACTGGTCAGATGGGCAGAGCAGTGGCAAATGGAATTCAACCTGGAAAAGTGTGAGGTAATGCACTTGGGGAGGGCTAACAAGGCAAGGGATTACACTATGAATGGTAGGACCCTGGAAAATACTGAAGATCAGAGGGACCTAGGTGTGCATATCCATAGATCCCTGAAGGTAGCAGAGCTGGTAGATAAAGTGGTTAAGGAAGCATATGGAATGCTTGTTTTTATGAGCTGAGGCATAGAATACAAGAGCAGGGAGGTTATGCTGGAACTTTTTAAAATGCTGGTTAGGCCACAACTGGAGTGCTGTGTGCAGTTCTGGTCACCACATTATAGGAAGGATGTGATTGCATTGGAGATGATGCAGGGGAGATTTACCAGGATGCTGCCTGGGCTGGAGGGTCTGAGCTATGAGGAAAGATTGGATAGGCTGGGGTTGTTTTCCTTGGGGCAACGAAGGTGGAGAGGGGACCTGACAGAGGTGTATAAGATTATGAGGGGCATAGATAGGGTGGATAGGAAGGCACTTTTTACAGTAGTAGATGGGTCAATGTCCAGGGACATAGATTTAAGTTAAGAAGTAGAAGGCTAAGAGAGGAGTTGAGGAGAAATGTTTTCACCCAGAGGGTGGTGGGAGTCTGGAGCCTGAAAGGGTGGTTGAGTCAGAAACTCTCACAGCATTTGAGAGCTATTTAGATATTCACTTGCATTGCCATAGCCTCCAGGGCTTTGGGCCAAGTGCTGGAAAATGGGATTAGTGTAGTCAGATCTTTGTTGACTGGCGCAGACATGATGGGCCAAATGGCCTCCTTCTGTGCAGTAGACATCTGTGAGTCTATGAAACTTTAGTGTGATAAACCAGCAAAAGCATTTCAAAGAAGAGGAATAGATGACAAGCAGTAAGCAACAAATTGCATAAAATGTACAGTACAGAAAGCGGCCATTCAGTCCAATTAGTCCATGCCAGTGCTTATGCTTCACATGAACCTCCTCCCACCCTTCCTCATCTCACTCTATCTGTGAATTCTTATATTCTTTTCTCTCTCATGTATTTATCTAGCTTCCCCTTAATCTATGCTTAATCCAATTCCCTTAATCTATTCATCTCCATTACTCTCTGTGGCAGTAAATTCCATATTCAAATCATTCACTGGGTAAAGAAGATTCTCCTGGATTCACTTTTGGATTCATTAGTGACTGTCTTATATTTATATGGCCATTAGTTTTGGGCTTCCCCACAAATGGAGGCATCTTCTCTATGGGCAGAATTGTCCCAGATTTGCACAAAGTGCGGTAGTGGGCGGGAAAAAGGACGTTTTACCTGCTGGCCTATTATGAGCACAGTTGGTGTTAACTGCTGTGCAAACCAAATCCTAGGAAGAAACTTGGCTCACGGGTCATACCCTTCATTTGTATTCTGAAAATGAGAAGTAGTCATACTGACCTCAGCAACAAGAAACCCAGCAACACTTCTGGGATTTTAAAAATTAAAAGCAGAAGTTTAATCAACAAGAGTAAAAGGAAACATAAGCACACAAGATTATAGTTACACAGTTAAACTTAGTCTTACAACAAATTCCCCCAAAAGACTCTCTACTTGGTCAGACCCACAGTAAATACCTCTTAGGCAGCATTCCCTTATAGATGTTTAACTATAAAAAAAAAGTCAGTAATATTACCGAGGCAAACTACTGAAGTTTTAATAAAGGCATACCATATGACCTGTAACTTTCTTCTACTCTGCTGTGGAAAACCAAACTTCAGAATAAAATTGCTTTTTGCAGCCCAAGACTTTCCTGGCTTGACTGGATGGCTGATTCAAACCTGTATCTTCTCTCAGGCCAGAGCTCCAGCTGCTACATCTCACACCTCCAGCTCAATAGCCCAACAACTCAAATAGCTCCAGCTCCATCTCAACAGCTACAGCTCAAAACAATTTCCTTCAGCTCTTGGCGGAAACTCTAAAATACCTGTTTATCCTTTCACCCTAGATTCCATTGTTCTCACAACTCTTTGTAACTCAAATCCCTTCAAGTAAAAGACCTTTCATGTTTCCATCTTGTCTTTCCTTTCAGGTCAATAAAATATAAAATCGCCTTCCTTCTCTTTACCAATGGAACTCCTGCAAGATGCAAACATGTTTCTTTTTACCTCTGACTCCCCTTTGATATTCAGAGAAGCTCTCAACTTATCTAAAATTGCAAATGGTAGATCTAACCTATTCACTTGTACCTCAAACCTAACACCTCCATCATTTTCATGTTTTAAACCCCCCAGACAACCTGTCTCCTAATAATCTCTGCCTAGCTTAATTAAATCACACACACACACACACACACACACACACACGGCAGAATTTTGCCATCGGCCAGCGGGGGCGGGCCTGACATGCTGATGTGTAAAATGACGCACGATGACACTGGACATGTGTCCTGACGTCACCGCGTGCCATTACAATATTTCAGAGGGTGGGTGCTATGAGTTCAGGACCGCGCTCACCATTAAATAACGGGCCAGTTAAGGCCCTTGAGGCAGTAATTGACAGTGATTTTTCGCAGCCCGTGCAATTTTTAGTGTGTCGCACGGGCACAACGAGCAGGCGGGTAGGCCACAATTTTAAAAACTTCATCCATGGGCAGAATAAGAGGGGCTCGCTGATGCGAGTTGTTAGTACTTTACTTTTTAAACTTACTGCTACTTGCTTGTGTGAGCAGGGCAACTTCAATTCTCTTCAGAGCTGCTTTGATAAAAAGAACAGCTTCAGTCCACGACTCTGGAGGAATCATAACACTTGGGGCCTTGCAGGTTTCAGACAGTCTCCCCTTACCCTAGGAATGGGGATCGTGCTCTCCACTGGAGGCTCCTCCTCTGAGGAGGAAGAAAGGGTCAAAGGAGGAGGAAGCCAGGAGTCCACATTCAGCCTCAGGGGAGCCACCTTTAGGAGGACAGGCGCAGGCACAACAGGAAGTGCAAGATGGAAGGGGCCGCAGAAGACGCCACTATCCTGCTGCCAGGGTTTACAGGCGGTGATGTAGCTACCTCAATATGTCTGAGGTGCAATGCCTAAGGAGGCTCCGCCTCTTAAGGGAGACAGTGACCTCCACATGTCAGATGATTGCCCCTGAGATCAGCTCCAACTGTGTGGGTGGACTCCCCATGCCAGTGGTGCTGAAGGTCACAGTGGCCTTCAACTTCTATGCCTCCAGCTCTTTCCAGGGGTCGGTGAGTGATCTTTGTGAAGTCTCCCAATCAGCTGTCCACAGTTGCGTTAAGCTGGTGACAGATGTTCTGTTCAGGCATGCATTGACTTTCATTCACTACCGCATAGACGAGGCCAGCCTGGCAGAGTGAACCAGAGGCTTTGCAGCAATTGCTGGGTTCCCTCACGTCCAGGGTGCAATAGGCTACACACATGGGGCCATCAAGGTGCCAGCAGTGAGCCCAGTGCCTTGGAAGAGCTGCCACTCCATGAACATGCAGATAGTATGTGATCACAGGATGCAGATTCTGCAAGTTTATGCAAGGTACCCAGGCAGCTCCCACGACGCCTACATCCTCAGACATTCCCAAGTGCTGAGGCTCTTAAGTACTCCAGCCCGGCTAGATGGATGGCTGGTGGGTGACAAGGGCTATCCCCTCAAAAGGTGGTTCATGATGCCTCTCTGCCATCTAAGAACAGAGGCTGTGCAGTGGTACAACAGGAGACACGCCTCCACAAGGTCTGTGGTAGACAGAACCATCGGTTTTCTCAAGATGTGCTTCTGATGCCTGGACTGTTCAGGGGGCGCACTGCAATACCCCCTAGATTGTATGTCACTGATAGTGGTTGCATGCTGCACTCTCACAATCTGGTGCTGGAAAGGGGGGATGCAATGGAGGAGGAAGATGTTGACGCAGCTGCTTTGGCTGCAGATGATGACTCCAGTAGTGAGTCCAAGGATGAGCACGCTCAGGAGAACGCTGAGGGGATAGATGCTGACCCGGGCAACCTCCAGAGAGGCAGGGACACCGGGGAGGCTTTGAACCAATGGTCCTTCAGCTAGCCTATCAAAGATGGAGCTCCAACACATGCCAGGGCTGCAGGCTCCATATTTGATACCTGAGAGTAACATGTGCTTGGTTAGGAACATTTACAATGTGCCTTGTCAATAAAGTTCAGTGACAAACAAGTCACTCATAACATCATGGGTTCCCCTTCACCTGTAGAACTAATGAAGCACCCAGAGGCTTGTTGAGAACCAAAACGTTTAATGATTGGATACCTGCATACAGAAATGAAGGTCCATTAAAAGGTGTGGAACAGCACACCGACTGAAAAACAACTGAAACGGGGGACAAAAGAAAACCACCAGTGATAAGCCTGTGTTGTGTTAAAGGTGATTTATGTTTTCATTTGCAGATGCTACGTCTAGGTGCTCCCCCCTCTCTGGCACCGGTATTGGAGACAGCCTGCTCACTCTGCTGTCCTGTTGGCCTTGATTACCTCAGCAGGCGCCCTCTGGCTCATGGAGCCTGTGCTGGCCCTAACTGGGAGGGAGCGGACAGTGGCACAGCTGGCATCTCCCCAGTTGCCGCAGCCTCATCAGATGCCATCAGATGCCATCACTGGCAGAGGGGCGGAGGAGTTGCTGCCGTCACCCGGAGTGCCCTGAGAGGAGCCCGCAGAGACCACAGGCAGCTCATGCACCAACATGAGGTTGTTTCAGACCTCCCTGCTCACCATTGATGGATGGGCATCTAGCTGGGATACTGGGTGCCCAATCCATCTCCCACGCTGACACTGACCACCTGAGGCCAATGCCGCTGTGAGGGCTTCCAGTTCCGAGCGCATCCCCAGGAAGCCCGATTGTTCTCCTGGAGGAGCCTCTCCATTAGAGGCACCACTATCTCCATGGAGGAAGCATTGTGCTTGGCCATGAGGGTCATTGCATTGCTCATGCTCTGCATGGACTCCTCCATCAAGGAGATCATGACACGCATTCCCTCATGTATCTCCGCCAGATCCTCCCGTACACCCTGCTGGACTTCCAGCATTTGCTGCCTCAGGGATGACTCCAGAGGCTCACCATCAGCCACCGAGTGAGCATGTTCCTGGTCCCCAGTGGTCCTCCGGCTGCTGGCGCCCTGGGCACTCTCTGCCTCCGCCTGCACCACAAGTGAGTATGAAGTGCCTTCACCACTGTGCCCTGGGCCACTAGCCGACGATCTTATCCCCACTGAGGTGCTGGTATCTGCGCTGGTGCCTACCTGGCTGAGAGGATGTGACGCTGGTGCGTTTATATCTTCTGGGCCCTCAGGGGTCCCTCTGAGGCAGGGCGTGCTCTGGTGAGGCTGAAAGGAAGAACAAGGATATTTGATTAGTAGAAGTTGTTACACTGTTAATGTACATGCCTGGCACCCGGATCAGGATGCGCTCGTCTTTCCATTATCCATGGGCAACCCATGTTGGAGGCTGAAATCAATATACAGTTAACAGTGGAATGTTTGCACTGACAGACATTGTGACCTCTGTGCACTGCACTCTTACCTCCCTGTGGCACCCCAACCTCACCGTGCCCGGTTGACCTGGGCGCATGGTGCCCCTCCAGCTCCATTGCCTCCTGCTCGTATCTGGTGATGTTGAGAAGGTGGGGCTTCCCTTCACCAGTCCACATCCGCTCTGCGTTATTGTGTCCTGTCTTCTCCTGAAAGGGGAGAGGAACATTGATTAGGCCACCCTGTACCTGCATTGCCATTGCAGCCTTGCCACCCCCACCTGAGTGAAACGTTGCAGGGTTCATCTGATTCATGACCCTGGAGCCACCATACACTCACTCCAAGCAGCCAGGGCTGACCCCCTTGCTCAGATACTGCCTCCATCACGTTTGCCACTCACACACTAAGACCTTCCAAACCCATGAGCGCTACCACCTAGAAGGACAAGGGCAGCAGGTAGATGGGAACGCTATCACCTGGATTTTTTCCCTCCAAATCACTCACCATCCTGACTTTGAAATGTCTTGGCCCTCCACCACTGTGGCAAGGTCAAAATCCTGGAGCTCTCCCCCAAACACTACTGTGGGGTACCTACACCACATGTAGCAGATACAGAAGGCAGATCAGCACCACCCTCTCAAGGCAACCAGGCATGGGCAATAAATGTTGGCCCACCCAGTGAAGGCCACATCCCGTGAATGAATGAATGCAAAAACAAAATTCTGAGTTATGGGGGGGGGTGCCAGAGGGGTGTCCTACCTAACTGCTGTGATAAGTGACCCATGCCAACACGGGTACCCACCCTTCCCGATCGCAAAAGGTCATTAAACCATTTCCGGTACTGCACCCAGGTGTTTCTCACCACATTGTGGGAGCTGACCCTTTCAGCCACCTCCTCCCAGGCACGTTTTGTTATGTGGGGGGGCCTCCTCCTCCTGTCCTTTGGCACAAGGATGTCACGGCATGCAGCCACCTCCTCGAGGAGAGCAGCGAGGTACTCATCCCAAAACTCGGGGGACACTGCCCCGCTGACCTGCCCGCCCCCGCCTGGTCTGCTCTCCGAGCGCACTGTCGGACATCCTCCTGTGCGGCATCGCTGGCAGCCTTTGGAAGGCTGCCTGTGCCACTTTTGAATAGGCCCGGTCGCCATTGGGCCCAGCGGTCATTGGACTACTGCCGGCGCCCGCCCCTTCCCGCTGTTCTTGGAAGCCGAGATTCACACTGGGCGGGCCCGCATAACATGGTGGCATGGAGCTGATCGCGGATGGCGATTGCCTCTGTGCTCGCCTGCGCCCACACCTGGCCAGCCCGCCCGCCATAAGTAAAATGCTGGCCACAGACACGCGCGGCCTTTTCACAGAATAACACGATATTCCCAAAAAATATTTTTAAAAACATCCATTTCTCATAGGCTGCAATGGCAGGTTTTTTGCGCCGTATCGTCCGATTCCCGGCGGATCCTGCCTCATTAATAATGCATTCACGGGAAACACACCGGATCGCTGGCGGGTGGGCTCGGATTTGCCAGCCCTGCCATGATCTCAGCGCTTCCTCGCTCTGGGCAACATATTTAAAGTGCACCAGTGCGCAGCCTACTTCATGTCTCCAGACCAGGACTGCTCCAGGCGACAGATGGCCCCGAAAGCTAAGAAGACGGCAGCCCCTAAATTAAGTGGCGCCTCTCTGGACCACCTGATGGACGCAGCGGAAGACTGCCACAATGTCCTTTACCCCTCTCTGGCCATAGAAGATCCACCAGAGTCACAGTCACTGGTGGTCACTGCCAAAGGAACAAAGAGGAGGTCAGCCATCCAGTGCAGGTAGTGGATGAATGCTCTTATCCGTTCCACCAGAGTTAGTCGATCACCTCATTGCTTTCAACTTACACACTCACAAACCCAACACACATCCATCGGGATCCCACACCTCAAGGGACAACATCACTAACTCTCACACACACCCCCATCAGGCTGATATCCTCTGGAGCTCGAATCCTCATCCCATCCATGGCTCCGCCCAACACACAAACATTCCTCGCAGTACCATGCTTCCCGCTCACACTCTCTTCATCTGTTTTCATGTAGGAGGAGCTGGCTCACAACAGCAAGGAGAGGTCCCAGACCAGGGTTAGAGTGGCCCACATGAGGGCCTTCACTCACTTTGAGGAGTATGCCATCATACTGTCTAGTGAGGAGGTGGACCATGCCTCTGGTGACGGTGAGGTTGGCAGTGAACACCCAAGTGAGGATCCTGTACCACATCATCCCTCTCTCAAAGCAACTGTGAGTGCTCTCCCTCCCGCTTTTGACTCTGCTGCCATGCACTCATTATCTCTAGCAAAAACAAAAATAAAAATAGCTGGAAAAACTCAGCAGGTCTGACAGCATCTGTGGAGAGGAGCACAGTTAATGTTTCGAGTCCGTGTGACTCTTCAACAGAACTAAGAAAAAGTAGAAGAGAGGTGAAATATAAGCTGGTTTAAGAGGGGTTGGGACAAGTAGAGCTGGATAGAGGGCCAGTGATAGGTGGAGATTGCAAAAAGATGTCATAGACAAAAGGACAAAGAGGTGTTGACGGTGGTGATATTAGCTAAGGAATGTGCTAACAGGTGACATTAAGGATAGAAAGCAGGACGAGCAAGGTTCAGATAGCCCTAGTGGGGGTGGGGTGGGGGGAAGGGATCGAAATAGGCTAAAAGGTAGAGATAAAACAATGGATGGAAATACATTTAAAAATAATGGAAATAGGTGGGAAAAGAAAAATATATATAAATTATTGGAAAAGAGGGGGATCAGAAAGGGGGTGGGGATGGAGGAGAGAGTACATGATCTAAAATTGTTGAACTCAATATTCAGTCCGGAAGGCTGTAAAGTACATAATCGGAAGCTGAGGTGCTGTTCCTCCAGTTTGTGTTGAGGTTCACTGGAACATTGCAGCAGGCCAAGGGTATGAGAGCACGGTGGAGTTTGACATGGTAAGCGACAGGGAGGGCTGGGTCATGCTTGTGGTCACCCAGTCTGCGTTTGGTCTCTCCAATGTAGAGGAGACCGCATTGGGAGCAGCGAATGTAGTAGACTAAATTGAGGGAAGTGCAAGTAAAATGCTGCTTCACTTGGAAGGAATATTTGGGCCCTTGGACAGTGAGTAGAGGGGAAGTAAAGAGCCAGGTGTTGCACCTTCTGCAGTTGCATGGGAAGGTGCCATGGTAGGGGGTTGAGGTGTAGGGGGTGATGGAGGAGTGGACTAGTGTATCCCGGAAGGAACGATCCCTGCGGAATGCTGCCGGGGGGGGTGAAGGGAAGATGTGTTTGGTGGTGGCGGAAATGGCGGAGGATGATCCTTTGAATGCAGAGGCTGGTGGGGTGATAAGTGAGGACAAGGGGGACCCCATCATGTTTCTGGGAGGGAGAGAAAAGTGTGAGGGCAGATGCGCGGGAGATGAGCCAGACACGGTTGAGGGCCCTGTCAACCACCTCGGTTAAGGAAGAAGGAAGACATGTCAGAGGAACTGTTTTTGAAAGTGGCATCATCAGGACAGATGCGACGGAGGCGAAGGAACTGAGAGAATGGGATGGAGTCCTTACAGGAACCGGGGTGTGAGGAGCTGTAGTCGAGGTAGTTGTGGGAGTCAGTAGGCTCGTAATGGATATTGGTGGGCAGTCTATCAGCAGAAATTGAGACAGAAAGGTCAAGGAAGGGAAGGGAAGTATCAGAGATGGACCATGTGAAAATGATGGAGGGGTGGAAACTGGAAGCAAAGTTAATAAATTTTTCCAGGTCCAGACAAGAGCATGAAGCAGCACAAAAGCAGTCATTGTTGTACCGGAGAAAGAGTTGTGGGAGGGGGCCGGAGAAGGATTGGAACAAGGAATGTCCCACGTACCCCATAAAGAGACAGGCATAGCTGGGGCCCATGCAGGTACACATAGCCACACCTTTTATTTGGAGGAAGTGAGAGGAGTTTAGGGAGAAATTGTTCAGTGTGAGAACAAGTTCAGCTAGACAGAGGAGAGTAGTGGTGGATGGGGATTGTTCAGGCCTCTGTTCAAGGTAGAAGCTAAGGGCCCTCAGACCATCCTGGTGGGGGATGGAGGTGTAGAGGGATTGGACATCCATGGTGAAGAGGAGGCGGTTGTGGCCAGGGAACTGGAAATTGTTGATATGATATAGGGTGTCAGAGGAATCATGGATGTAGGTGGGTAGGGACTGGACAAGGGGAGAGAGAATGGAGTCAAGATAGCAAGAAATGAGTTCCATGTGGCAGGAATAGGCTGACACGATCTGTCTCCCGGGACAGTCCTGTTTGTGGATTTTGGGGAGGAGGTAGAAGCGGGCCGTCCGAGGTTGGGGGACTATGAGGTTGGAAGCTGTGGAAGGAAGATCTCCAGAGTAGATGAGGTCAGTGACAGTCCTGGAAACAATGGCTTGATATTCAGTGGTGGGGTCATGGTCCAGGGGGAGGTAGGAGGAAGTGTCTGCGAGTTGACACTCAGCCTCTGTGAGGTAGAGATCAGACAACAACTGCATCACCCTTGTCAGCAGGTTTGATGACAATGTCACGGTTGGACCTGAGAGAACGGAGTGCAGCAAGTTCAGAGAGAGACAAGTTAGAGTGGGCGAGAGGAGCAGAGAAATTGAGATGACTGATGTCATGCTGACAGTTCTCAATGAAAAGATCAAGAGAAGGTAAGAATCCAGAGGGAGGGCTCCAGGTGGAGGGAGAATATTGGAGGTGGGTTAAAGGATCCATTGAATGGGAGAGGACTCCTGACCAAAGAAGTGAGCACGGAGACGAAGGCGGCAGAAGAAGAGTTCAGCATCGTGCCGAGCCCGAAATTCATTGAGATGAGGGCATAAGGGTATGAAACTGAGTCCTTTGCTGAGCACTGAACGTGGGTATAGTGAATACACGGCCGGGGCTGGGATTGGAAGATGGGATGGGGACAGAGGGACGGGCAGGGGTGGAGGGTCCTGGATGGGCGTTGGTGTCGATGAGTTGTTGAAGCTTGCGTTCCTTTGCACCTGAAGGAAAGAGACAAAGTTTCTTGTTGAGGCGTCGGATGAGATGAAGAATAAAATGAAACTGGGGGCATGGGCAGCTTAGAAATAGGGTGCGTCGGTGCTGCTGGAGGATGAGGTCGAGTGTGTTCATATGGCGGCGCATGGTAATTATCTCTACTTTGGTTCACAGGGAGCTCTACCAAGCTACCATGTCCTAGCCCGCCAGTCCCTCAGCTCCATCCAGGCCCACACTTCCAGCCAAGAGGACACCTCCTCCATTGAAGAGCTGGAAATAATTAGCCTGGCAGGCCTGACACAGTGCTTACCCACACCTTCCATCAGTGCAAAGACACACATCTTGGTGGAACCTAGATCTAGAGCAGGCTTAGGTTCACAATCTGGTGGTCACCGCAAAGACAGGTGTCTGCAGCAGGAGGAGGTAGGTTAAGCTGAGCTCCCTGGCACTCGGAGGACTGATGGGGAAGAGGCATCTGTGAAGTCCGAGACAGATGATGATTCAGCCTTCCAGCTCAACGTGAAGAGTCAGCAGAAGGCGGGGGAACATCATGCAGAGCAGTTGGAAGCCCTCATCAGAGTGTCACGTCAGTGTGTCTGCTTGCTCTCTGATGAGGTGGTGCCCACATGTGCACGTTTGGAATTCTCCATGGCAAGGATGGCGGATGCTATGTAGACCCTGGTCCAGCAGAACATGGAGATGCGCACAGACCTGCAGTTCATTGCAGTAGCAATAAGTGAGTTCCTGCAATGGCAACGCGAGAGGGAAACAGGACATCTCAACGTCCCTTCTAATGCTCCTTCCCCTTGAGGAGTCAGGCTGGGCCCCCTGAGCACCCAAACAGAGGAGGAGCAGCAGCTGGGCACCCCTGGGTCATCCACTCAGGAGTCTCAGAGGCTGTCCTTTCCCTCCAAGTCCCCTTTGCCTGTGACCCCCCCCCTCAACATTGTCCTCTGACATTGCAGAAGGAGCAGCCGGCCCAAAGGAGGACATTCAAAGCATGCCGGGGCCCTCTAGGCTTCAGCTCTCCAGAGGACACATGCCGAAGTCATCAGAGGCAGCAGGGTTAACCATTGCACAGGCCATCTCTGCCCCTCTTGCAGATGTCAGGGCAGCACCTAGAGGAAGTGGTAGGCCTAGGAAAGTTAAGAAATTCTGATCACATGGTTGCAGGGGTGAACACATTTTGTCACTTTATAACCTGAAAATATTCAATAAAATGTAATATCTTTCAGCTTCATTGACAGACTTTGCGAGTCCTCTCATTGCATTCCCCCCCACTAGCAGTTCAGCTACCTGTAGCAGGACCACAAGTGATTCTGGAAGGAGAAGTCTGAGTGTGACAGGGCCTTCTAGAGCCTCAAGCTAGCATTCTCCCACCCACATGGAGCATTCATCCATCACACTCATCTCACTGTCCCGAGTATTTTCAATGCTGCCTGCTGGGGTTCTCTTTCAGTTGTCCATCTGAGCTGACCTGCATCTCCGCCCACCCACTGATTGCACTCCCATGCAGCGCCTGTGCCCGTCCAATATGAGGCTCAGCTCACGTTTGACAACGATGGTCATAGTCAGATTTTTGCTCAACTCTCCCGTCCTTTCCCCTCCCCAATCACCCATGTCCTTTCCCCCATCACTGTTGACGCCCCTGCCATCACCTTCCATCTCCCCACAGACACCTACCAACCTGAACCCTTGTCTTTCCAGGATGTCCAGGTGAACATGCAAGTTCCCTATCTTCCTGAGAATCCCACCCCCACCCACATTGACCTCCTCGACCTCCTGCTATCCACCCCCAATGTCCGTGTCTGGCTCTGAGTGCCCACCAACCACCCTCGGCATCCCTTCTACCACTACGATGCCCCCTCACTCTCCCACCCTTCTAGCTCACTCTGCCCTCCCTCATACTCATCATTCCCTCCAACTTCTCAAGGGAAATTAGGGATGGGCAATAAATGCTGGCCTGGCACATCCCATGAAAGAATAAAGAAAAATCCATTCCAAAAATTCGCACGTAGATATTTCCAAATGCAGCCAATGTAATATAGAAGATACCACTGTTAACTTTCCGATGATCCGCATAGCCAGTTGCTCCACTATTACAGTGCACAGGCATTGCTTATGGATGAGATATTAAACTGAGGGCCTGTCTATCTCTCAGGTCAACATAACAGCTCCCCTAGCACGATTAGAGGAAAAGGAGGGAGAGTTTTCCCATGTGTCCTGTTTATCCCTCAACCAGCATCACTAAATCAAATTTGCTGGCTATTATCATATTGCTGTTTATTGTGCACAAATTGGCTGCCATGTTTCCTACATTCCAACTAAAACCTCAATGCAAAAGCATTTCATTGGCTCTGAAGGGCTTTGAGACATCCTGAAGCTGTGTAAGTCACTAAATAACTTGAAAGTTATTTCTTCTCTATTATTATTTTAAGGCTGCAATGTGCTAACAAAAGCTATTAGTAGACCTCCTTTGGTGTTGCTCATCAATCAGACTGTTTGATGTGGACAGGGGTCCACATATTTATTAATATTTATTCGCTGTATATGGGCTTTGCTGGTCTAATCCTTACCCTAACCTTAACTATTACCAGAGTTCATCCCTAGTTGTCCCTTGAGAAGATGGTAGTGGGCCTTCCTCAACTGCTGCAGTCTATGTAGTGAAGGCACACACACAGTGCTATTAGGTAGGGAGTTCCAGGATTTTGATCTATTGACAATGAACGAATGCTGATGAAAAGCTGGCTGGTTGCTGTTGAGGCAGCCTTTGTGAATTGCTGCAGAGGTACTTACTGCCACCATGATTCACCAATGGTAGAGGGAATGGATCTGTCAGCTTTTGAGTGAAGAAACTGGCTGTAATGCAAAATGTACTTATTCAAAGGTGATTTTGAACCTATGGTTCCCAAAGCTCTCCACCACTAAGGGTTTTCCTTGCCACATGTCTGGGTCTGTTGTACACTCATTGATAGAGATTAATCCTGTGATTGGTCAGCAACTTCATTATTGTTGTATCTGGAGACTGCCATGGACATTGAAAATTTTTCATTGAGCAATTCATGTATCCATATGTATTCTACTGCTGTTGTGAGGGGTGGTGGAGCTGGTACTGATTGATAGATTTGATCAGCAGACCCTTCTTGAGTGGAAACTTTAAGTTTATTTACAAAGGTACTCAGCAGCAACTACATGTATGCTTTCACTTCAAACCCTATCTCTACACTAACGACTACTAACTACAGAGGTAGCCTGCACTACCCTCCTGTTGGATACTAAAGTTCATGTGATCTTCCTTAACAAGCATTATTCTTAAAGGAATATTACTCTAAATAAAACCATTATTACCACATCCCTGCCCCTTTACTTGGATATACATTTTATATTTACAGGTATAATTTTCTCAAGACAGCAAGATATTTACGTTGGTAAGTAATTTACGAGTTTAGTCTTTTGGGGATTTCCTTATGTGTTTAGAGTGTCTCAGCTCTACAACTTCAGATGCTTTGTCAGGAACCTCCTTTCCTGGAGTTGTCTGAACATAAGGTGCTTCGCTGAGCACTTGCAGTTCTGAATCCTCAACTCTTACAGGAACACCAGACATGTCTGTATTGGATTGAGTTCTCTCAACAGGGAATGCTGACCCAGCCGTGAACACTGGTAGAATCAATTCTTGGTGATTTGTTTCTCTTTTCCTTAAATGATCCACATGTCTCTGTATGACTCGGCCTTCCACCTTCACGTGATAAGATAAGTCCAGTCACTGCATTTATTTCACCCGGTAACTACTTTGATTCTTCTCCAAAGTTCCTCATGTATACCGTCTCTCCCACAGTAAATATCCTCTCGCAACTATGCCAGTCGTGTCTAGTTTTCTAGCTTCCCTGAATCCTTTCCATCTTCCCCGCTAAATTCGGCATTATTAAGATCAATCTTGTCCTGAGACGGCGTTTCATCAATAATTCCGCAGAGGTGACACCTGTTGTTGTGTGAGGGGTAGTCCTGTAATGAAAAAGAAAGCGTGCTAACTTGGTTGCCAAGGAATCACTAGTTAGCTTTTTTATGCCTGCCTTGAATGTTTGAACCATCCTTTCAATCAGTCCATTTGAGGAAGGGTGGTACGGTAAAGGTTTTATATGAGTGATGCCTTTGAGGCTGATAAACCAATGAACTCAGCACTAGTAAATGCCATGCCATTATCAGAGATAAGTACTTCTGGTAGTCCGTTAATGGCAAAACTTTGACGCAGCTTCTCTATTGTGGCAGAAGATGTTGGTGACTTCACCTCATATATGTCCATCCATTTTGAGTGGGCATTCACAATGAACAGAAACATTGTTCCCATGAAAAGGTCCCATATAGTCTATGTGTAACTGCACCCAGGGTCTATGTGGTCACTCCCAAAGATGTAATGGAGCTGTCACTGGCAGCTTTTGCAGTTGCTGACAATGAACACAATTCTTCACTAAACTCTCTATTTCACCATCCATCCCAGGCCACCATATGTAGCTGCGGGCTATGGTCTTTGTTCAGGAAATTCTTGGATGTGCACTGTGTAGTTCAATTAACAGTGACTCCCTTCCTTTTGGAAGAACCATCACTCGTGTCCCCCTACAATAAGATGCCATCCTGGCTAGTTATTTCATCTCTTCTGTTAAAGTACAATTTCATTTCATCAGATACTAGCTCTTCTGACCAATTTGTTCTCAGACTTGAGATAGGATTAGGTCCTGATCTGTCCAGTCTCTGATCTGTCGAGCACATACTGGTGAGGAATCTCAGAAATTTAACAGTAAAACAAGTTCTTGTGGAACTGGAACACCCTCATCATTTTCTTGTAAAGGCAAATGACTAAGGGCATCAGCATTTGCAATTTGATTTCCAAGACTATGTACGAAAGTGTACTTGTTTGCTGCCAGGATTAAAGCCTTATTTGTGTTTCTGTGTCTTCTTTCTATGTGCCTTCTTCTTTCTAGCACTGACTTTAATCTTGGCCAACTTGTCTGAACCCAATGGCTGAGTCTCCCAAAATTTCATCATCTGTCTGCTTAGAAAATTCTGTGACTTTTGCCTCCAAAGTCTCTTTGGCTTCATTTAACTGATTCTTCAGCTCTTCCATCTCTTTTTTTGTATTTGTTTGCTGCCTCCTGGAAAATTGAGCATTGTTGTATCTTCCATGCCAACTCACCCTTCAGTTTATTCAGAGAAGAGCTGAATTCTTATGGTTTCGCCTTGTACTTTTCCAAAGTACAAACTTTGACCTGAGGGAATCTTGTATTGTGAAGGTCTTTCAGCAGGTTTTCTTTTTCCTTTTGAAGGTTGCTCACCTCATCACAAACTCTGTCATTAAGCACAGTCTCTTTGAGCTCCTTTTGCTGTTCTCCAGAGTTTGGCTTAAGACAGCCTGCATTTCTTCAGGCTGTTCAGTCCTTGCACACTCCTTTTTCAAAACAAGAATGCTTCCAGTTTCCTTTCGGAATCTCAGTGTCCAATCAAGGCTGATTTCCCTTAGCCAATTTCGCCCTAGGATACTTGGTCCTCTGCCTCTCAATAGCAACACTGGTAGTATTGCCAATTGGCATCCATAATGGGCAGATACTCTGCTTATGCTTTTTACTTGAATGTCTTCACCCATGCATGTTTTTAATTGGGCAGTTGTTTCTTCTAAATTTAATTGATGTTCCCCATTATTCAGATATTCCCAATACTGTAGTGGAACCCCATGTCCACTTCCATTCTAACAGGTCTGCTATTTACTTTCACCGTTACAAATATTGGTTCTGTCTTTCCAACCTTCAGATTAAACAACAAGTAAATATCTGAAATGGAAACAGAAAATGCTGGAAAAACTCAGCAGGTCTGACAGCAGCTGTGGACAGAGAAGCAGAGTTAATGTTTCGATTCTGTATGACCCTTCCTCAGAGCTAAAGAAAGCTCTGTCTTTAACTTTGAGGAAGGGTCATACAGACTCAAAAAGTTAATTCTGTTTCTCTCTCCACAAATGCTGTCAGACCTGCTGAGTTTTTCCAGCATTTTCTGTTTTCATTTCAGATTTCCAGCATCCGCAGTATTTTGCTTTTATCTTAGTGAGTAAGTATCTGACTTTGTTGCTTCGGGCTCTTCTACGTTGTATATCTCACAGGGCTTTTTCTATCATTTGAAAGTCTGCCTGACTCTTTCCTTGCACTGTCTCATTATGTGTCCATTTCTATGACAATAAAAACATTCAATTTTTTTAAACTGCCAAACGTTAAAAGACTGCTTGCTTCCACCTGTATTGACATTATTCCTTGTTTTCGCTGCTAAGTCATTTTTTCTCATTTTTTGGCTAGCAGGGGCTATTTCCCGCATCTCGGCAGACTCTTGCATTTTTATGCCCTTTTTGGCTGGGGTTTCCCATCAATGTGGAGGCCGGCACTATTTTGCTTTTGAATCTCTTACTGCACTTTCCATGGCCAGTGCTATCTCTAGCGCCTTCTTAAAATCCAGATTCACTTTGGACAATGATCTCTTCTGAATTGTGTCCTCATTCACACCACACACTAACCGATCTCTGAGCATGTCATTTAGAGATGTACCAAACTCACAATGTTCCATTAACTGCTTCAAACTTGCCACATAGCATGCAACTGTCTCCCTCACGGCTGTATTTCTCGAGTTAAACTTGAACCATTGCATTGTTACTGAGGGCTTTGGCTGATAATGACCTTTCACAAAGTTCACCAATTCACCAAACCGTTTTCAATCTGGGGCACTGGGTGCCGTCAAACTTCAAATCAAGCCATAAACCTTATTCCCACATGTACTTAGGAGGATTGCTCGCCTCTTTTCTTTCCCCGTTAACTCATTTGCTTGGGAAGAGAATGTGAGGCGTTCAATGTAATACGAGCAATCGTCCATGGCTGGATTGAAAGGATCAATCCTTCCGAATTGTAGAATCTGAGAGGGAATTACTTCTTTGATTTGAACAGAACTTCTACTTACAATTACTGGTGAGGTACAATGATGATTTCTTTTCAATTTGATTTTTTCTGTTTAATCTTGTTTTATCCTTGTTGGCAGTTTGGTGTGAGACGTGGTCGAGTTGGTAGTATTGATAGAGTTGATCAGCAGACACTTCTTAAGTGGAAACTTAAAGTTTATTTACAAAGGTATTCAGCTGCAACAACATGTGTGCTTTCACTTCAAACTCTATCTCTACACTACTGATCACCAACTACAGAGGTAGCCCGTGCTACTCTCCAATTGGATACTAAAGATCATGTGATCTCCCTTAACAAGCATTATTCTTAAAGGTATATTAAACACCAAGTAAAACCATAAATGCCACAGCTGCTAAAGCAGGACAATGTTCCTTCAAGAACAAAAAGCCAGAATGCCATTTGATAAATCCACAAAGGAGCCCCATGGTGAGAAGTTAAATGCCAGGCAAACCACAAGAATCTAGAATGGAAACCACATCTCTGGAGTTTTGACAACAAGGAATTTTTTTTTTTATATATAGCACCTTTAATGTAGTTAAAGATCCCAAGCTTCTTCACAGGTGCGTAATCAAACAAAATTTGACACTGAGCTACATAAGGAAATATTATTATTGACCAACTTCATGGTCAAAGAGGTAGATTCTGAGGAGATTCTGCAAGGAGGAGAGAGAGGTAGAGAGGCGGAGAGGTTTAGGGAGTGAATTCCAGAGCTGAGGTTCCGTTTACCTGTCACCCAGCTCTGCTCAATTACTTTTATGAGCTCCAGATTAAAAAGTAATGACTTGGCTTTAAAATTCTCAACCTTGCTTTCAAATCCCTCCATGGCCTCACCCTCTGTATCTTTGTAATCTCCTCCAGCCTCACAACCTGCTGAGATATCGATCCTGGCTGCTTGTGCATACTGATTTTAATCATAAGGCACTGGTGGCTGTGCCTTCCAGAGCTGCCTGGATCCTAAGCTCTGGAATTCCCTCCCTACACCTCTTTGCATCTCTAGCTAGCTTCCGTTCTCTAATTCACTCCTTAAGACAAAACCTTTGACCAAGCTATGTGGCTTGGTGCCAAATTTTGCTTTATAACGTTCCTGAAGTGCATTGGGATGTTAGATTATGTTGAAGGTGCTTTATAGATATAAGCTGATACTGTTGTTAATTATGGAGTAAGTAATAGTGGCGATATTCATAATGCAGAATTAGATGAGGGCGAAGATCTCGGAGGGTTGTGGGACTGGAGGAGTTTGCAGAGAGGGACACCAGGGAGGGAGTTGAAAACAAGGATGAGAATTTTGAAATCAAGGAATCAAGGCAGCGTTGGACTTGATATCAATGTATATCCCCGAGCATTAGGGTCTGGGGTCAGTGGCAGGGCTGGTGAACGAGACTTAGAGTGGAATCATCCCAGGTTTGCACCAAGAGAAAATGACATTTTACCCACCAGCTGCAATGGCAGCTTCTCACAGCGTATCATACCAAACCCACCGCATTAATTACCATTCTTGGGGAACACACTGTTTCGATGGTGCACAGGCTCTCATTTGCCCACCACGCTATCACCACGCTGCTTCATCACACCGGGCGTCACATTTGAAGTGTAGCTGTGCGCACACCTCTCAGTGCTCCCAGACAGGATGGCCCCGAAAAGCAAAAAGACTGCTGCACCCTGGTTTAGTGAGACATCCCTTGAGCATCCTTTTAGATGTGGTGGATGCCTGCTGTGATGTCCTCTACCCCTACACTGGCCGCAGGAGGGGCAGCGGCATCACCAATCCAGCATGGGAGGCGATGGCAGCAGACGTCACCACCAATTTTAAAAAAATAATTTTATTCATTTTACGGGGATGTGGGCATCACTGGCTAGGCCAGCATTTACTGCCCATCCCTAATTGCCTCTGAGAAGGTGGTGGTGAGCTGCCATCTTAAACTACTGCAGTTCCTGTGGTGTAGGTACATGCACAGTGCTGTTAGAGAGGGAGTTTCAGGATTTGACCCAAAAGTGGACAGCCACCCAGTGCCGCTACAGGGTGAATGGTCTCATCCGTTCTGCCAGGGTAAGTCACTATTCTTGTCACTCTCAAATCACACACTCACACCTTAAGGTACAACACCACTAACTCTCACACACACCCTCATATCTCCATCAGGCCCATATCCTCTCGTGCTCGCGTCCTCATCCTGTCCATGGTTCCACTCACCTCACAAACTTCTGTGCAGGAGAAGCCTGTTCACATCAATAGGGAGAGGTCCCAGACCGTGGGTGGAGTGGCCCACATTAGGCCCCTCACTCATTGGGCAGAATTTTACATCCTGCGAGCGGGCGCGTGCCCGACCTGATTGGGCATAAAATAATGCACGATGACATTGGGCGAGCATCCTGACGTCATCGCGCATTTGCCCAACATTTTGCTCAGCGGGTGTCAGGCTCAGTGCCAGCCATTAATTAACTGGCCACTTAAGGCCATTAAGAAGCCAACTGATGGCGATTTTTTTATTGCCCGTGCGAATTTTTGCTCATCGCATGGGCAAATGGGCAGACCGGGCAGCCCATAATTTCAAAAACCACATCCAAGGGTGGGATAAAAAGGATCAGCAGCATTGCCAATGGGAGTAGGGAGGAGAGAGAAACAGAAGAAGGGTAAAACTGACTTGAAACATTAACTCTGTTTCTCTCTCCACAGATACTGTTAGACCTGCTGAGTTTTTCCAGCATTTTCTGTTTTTGTTTCAGATTTCCAGCATCCACAGTGTTTTGCTTTTATCTTATATGAGTAGTGAGGAGTTTGGTAGTTAGTTTGCTGTCAGTGACTTATGGTACTTGGCAGCTTCATCTCTGTTCGGGGCTTCATTCTTAGCATTTCCAAACTTAATTTCGGGACTCCTTGGTGTCCCCAAAGGCCCCTGGAGGATTCAAACCATGCGAACCCTTCCAAGTATCAGACAAAGGGCCTTCCATTACTCTGGGAATGGGGATTGTGGTCTCTGCTGGTGGCATCTCCTCTGAGAAGAGAGGGGCAGAAGGGAGAGGAGGCCACGTGTCCCTATTCAGCTTCCAGGGGAGGGACCTTTGGGAGGAGAGGCACAGGCACAAGGGGCTCAGATCCAGCAGGAAGCCCAAGGGGGAAGGGGCTGCAGAAGACCCCACTATCCTGATGCCAGAGTTTAGAGGCAGCGATGTAGCTACCTCAACATGTCCGAGGTGCAATGCCGAAGGAGGCTCTGCCTCTCAAGGAGACAGTGACCTCCATTTGTCAGATGATTGGGCCTGAGATCAGCGATGACTGTGGGTAGACACCCCAAGTCAGTGGCTCTGAAGGTCATAGTGGCCCTCAACTTCTATGCCTTCGGCTCTTTCCAGGGGTCAGTGGGGGCATCTTTGTGGACTGTCCCAATCAGCTGTCCACTGTTACATCCAGCTGGTGACAGAAGCTCTGTTCAGGTGGGTACTGACCTTTATTCATTATTGTACAGATAAGGCCAGACAGTCGGAATGAGCCAGAGGGTTTGCAGTGATTGCTGGGTTCCCTTGTATCCAGGGTGCCATCGACTGCACACATGTGACCACCAAAGCGCCAATGGATCAGCTGGGTACCTTTGCTAACAGGAAGGGATTCCACTCCATGAATGTCCAGATAATGTATGACCACACGATGTAGATTCTGCAAGTGTGTGCAAGGCACCCTGGCAGCTCGCATAATGCTTACATCCTCCGATACTCCCAGGCCCTGAGGTTTTTCAGTGCTCCAGCCCGACTGGATGGAAGGCTGCTGGGTGACAAGGGCTATCCACTGAAAAGGTGGCTCATAAAGCTTCTCCGCCACCCAAGAGCAGAGGCAGAGAAGCGTTACAATAGGAGTCATGCCTCCACAAGGGTGGTGATAGAGAGGACCATAGGTCTGCTCAATAATCGTTTCCAATGCCTAGACCATTCAGGGGAGCCCTACAATACCCCTCAGAGTGGGTGTCACTGATTGTGGTTGCTGAGGGCGTGGAGACAGACCTCGGTAACCTCCAGGGAGGCAGGGACACTAAGGACGTCTTGATCCAAAGCTCCTTCAGCTAGGCTACCAAAGATCTGCTTCCATCTCATGACAGGGCTGCCTCCTCCATCTCGGGTGTCTGAAATGACCCTTTCATTTGAACCCAAAGTCCACTCAGTGCCTGTGCAATCATGTTTTGAGCCACTCATGTCCAGCTTTACATACTGGTGTACCTTTCAACACATTAAATGATAAAGGTGAAGCATACTTAGGCCATTATGACAAAAGAAAATTTATCTCATATTGACAGTCATAACAAATTAACAGAGCCTTCTTTGGTCTTCAACATCAGACCAGTTAAAATAAACAAAATATGGCACAACAGAAGATCCCCCGTGACCAGTCCCTTTTGTGTTCATGGTGCCTTAAACTTACATTTGCGAATGCTACGTCTTGATGCTCCCCCCTCACTGGCAGCGGCATTGGAGCCAGCCTGCTGACTCTGGTGTCTTGTTGGCCTTGATGACCTTGGCAATCATCTTCTGGCCAGTGGAACCTGTGCTGGCCCTGCCTGGGAGGGAGTGACCAGTGCCATGGCTGGCATCTCCCCAGTTGTCGCAGTCTCATCGGATGCCATGGTCACTGACAGAGGGGTGGAGGAGCTGCTGCCACCATCCAGAGCACCTTGAGAGGAGACCGGAGAGACAACAAGCAGCTTGTGTGCCAACGTGAAGTTGCTCTGGACCTCCCTGCTCACCATTGATGGATGGGCACCTAACTGGGATACTGGGTGCCTCATCCATCTCCCACGCGGACACTAACCACCTGTGTGAGGGCTTGCAGGTCCGAGTGCAACCCCAGGAACCCCTGATTCTGTTCCTGGAGCTGCCTCTCCATGAGAGTTGCCACTCTCTCAACGGAGGAGGCAGTGCGCTCGGCCATGAGGTTCATCATATTGCTTATGCTCTGCGTGGACTCCTCCATAACGGAGAATATGGCACACATACCCTCTTGGATCTCCACTAGATCCTCCCGCACACCCTGCTGGACATCCAGCATCTGCTGCCTAATGAACAACTCCAGAGGCTCATCATTTGCCTTCGACTGAGCAGTGCCCTGGTCCCCAGCAGTCCTCTGACTGCCAGCGCCTTGGGCACTCTGAGGGAGAAGAAGGACATGGCATTAGTTTAAGTCATCACACTGTCACTGTGCATGCCAGGCACCCTGGTGAGACCATGGAGATCTGTATCATAGTGCCATCGTCTTTCAATGATCAATGGGGAATGCAGTTTCGAGAGACTACACAAGAATGTTTGCAGCATCTGAAACTCTCACCTCTGTGCAATGCACTCTTACCTGCGTCTGACACCCCAGCCTTAGTGCGACCAGTTGACTGACGTGCGTGGCGCCTCGCCAGATCCAAGGTGTCCTGCTTGTATGTGGAAAGGATTAAGAGGTCAGCTGGGCCTCCACTGGTCTGCGACCTTTCAATGTTGTTACGGTAGCCGGCTCCTGATAGGACAGGGGAGCATTCATTATCCCCTCTCAACCTGCAGCATCATTGCAGCCTGGCCAACCCCACCTGAGGAACACCTTGCAGGGCACATCCAACTCGTGACCCTCGAGCTGCAAAGCACTCAAGCCAAGCAGGCAGGGCTCACCCCCTTGGCCAACTCCGATGTCGTCAACAATTTGCACTCAGACTCTAACACCCCTGAGCTCCACGGGGGAATGGCCAGACCTTAACACTTGGACACACTGATCCATGCCAACACGGTACTCACCCTTCCTGAGTGCAACAGGCTCTTAAACCTCTTGCGGCACAGGACCCAGGTGCGCCGCACCATCATGGCTGCTGACCAGCACTGTCACCTCCTGCCAATCTCCTTTCGTTAGGTGGGAGCAAGGGTGTCCCTCCTGGCAGCCACTTCCTCCAGGAGGACCACGAGGCACTCATCAGAAAACTGTGGGTCAAAGTGCCCAGCTGCCCTGCCCTCCTGCCTGGCGTTTGCAGCCGCATTACTCTCCATAATTTCTACTCACCTGCTCACAACACCGGACTTCTCCTTATTGCCAGCAGCCTTCCAGGGCCTGACTGTGCTGGTTTAAAACCTGCCGCCGGGTCGCCATTGGACCCGCTGACCAACAGGCCCCCACCCCTGCCCACTGCTTGCCGACCAGTGAACAGCTGCGTTTCATGCTGGGCGGGCCTCAATTGGCCCACCAGCGTGCAATCACGGTCGGGGGCCGATCGTGGACCTGATGACCTCAAAATCCTGCCCACTTTGAGGATCGTGCCATCGCGCTGACTGGTGAGGTCAGTGGCGACCACCCTTGTGAAGATCCTGCGCCACATCATCCATCTCTCAACACAACTGTGAGTGCTCTCTCTGCTGCTTTTGACTCTGCTGCCACGCACTAATTATCTCTACTTTGGTTCACAGGGAGTTCTGCCAAGTGACTGACACTCTCAGCCAGCCAGTCCCTCACCTCTATCCAGATCCTCATCTCCAGCTAAGAGGAAACATCTTCTATTGAAGAGCTGGACATAAGCAACTAGGAAGACCCATCACAGCGCTTACCCACACTCACCATCAGCGCAGAGACACCGTGGAACCTAGATCTATGGCAGGCTCGGGTTTACAATCTGGTAGTCACTGCACGGACATGTCTCTGCAGCAGGAGGAGGCAGGCTCAGCTGAGATTCCTGGTTCTCGGACGACTGCTGGGATGGAGGCAACTGTGAGGTCTGAGTCAGATGATGAGCTCTGGATTTGGCCTTCCAACTCATCCTGGAGAGTCAGCAGAAGGTGGGGGATCATCATGCAGAGCTGTTGGAAGCCCTGAATGGAGTAGCTAGTGAGATAGAGTAGTGCCTCTGCCTGTTCTCTGATGAAGTAGTGTCCATATGTGCGTATATGGAGGTCTCCATGGAAAGGATAGCGGATACTATGGAGACCCTGGTCCAGCAGAATGTGGAGATGAGTGCAGACATGCACTCCATCGTGGGAGCCATGGGGGAGTTCCTGCAGTGGCAACACGAGAAGGAAATGAGACACCTCAAGCACTCTCTCCAGGTGCTTTCTCTCCTCAAGGTGTCAGGCTAGGGCTCCTGGGCACCTAAAGGGAGGAAGAATAGTAGCTGAACACCCCTGGGTCATCCACTCATGAATCCCAGAGGCTGTCTCCTCCCTCTGAGTCCCCTTTGCCTGTGAGCCCCTCAACCTCGTCCTCTGTCATCACAGAGGGAGTACTGGCCAACGAGTGATTCTGGAGTGAGAAGTATATGTGTCAGGGTGTCATGAAGCTATTAATGTATATAATATTACAGGAAAATATTTTTCTTTTAAAATTGAGGTTTAGTCTGTGGGTGTGTCTTAAATGGAGTAAAGCCAGCTGGTCTGGGTACTTTGATGTGTACTAGTTTTGAGACGTAAAAAGAGAAGAAGAGTGCATTTGCATTTTTTGAATAGAGCATTCTAGAAGGTGAGTGAAATCTGGCACCTAGCTAGCAGAGACCAAGTAATATGTTTATATTAATAATAAAATTGGTACTATGAAGAGGGATTTATTGTTAGAAGAGGCTGGTGATTCAATGAGAATTTACATTCAATGAGCTGTGCTAGGTATAAGGATAGCAATTTTTGTGTGTGCAGGCAGAAGCAATGTAAGATCAAAGTAGCTGTAAGCCTACAACTGTCTCCACAGGAACCAAAGGGAGAGGAACTTCATTTCGTAAGGTGAAAATGCTTTGCCTGGTGTCTGCTTAAAAATCTATGGGTTGCTGTTGCCTTAATGGAGATTAATTTAGGACTTTGTTAAAAGTTATGATGTTAGTAATTTGTAGCCATGTATATATGTATTTAACTTGTGTAAATGAATAAAATGTTTCATTTAGTTTAATATAAAATCTCTCGAGAACTGGTGGCCTGTTTCCTGAATTGAGAGTTACATCTCAAACATGCCACCTAAAAATATAGGTTATGACAGTTGTTTAAAGTTTCCCTCTGGGATTTTTAAATAACTCAGCCTTACTAAAAGGCTGTCTCATAACAAAGGGCCTTTCGGAGCCTCGTGCGAGCATTCTCCCACGCACGCAGATCCTTTCTGTATCACACTCACTTCAATGTCCTGAGTATTTTCAATGCTGAATGCTGGGATTCACTTTCAGTTATCTATCTGAGTTGACCTGCATCTCAGCCCACCCACTGATCACACTCCCATGGCTGTTCTCAGCCATCATGACACTCGTTTCACTTTTGATTTAGATAGCTTGGTGGTGATTCAGTTTTTTATCCACTGCCCTGTCCTTTCCCCTCCCCCAGTCACCCATTTCCTTTCCCCCATCACAGTTGACCCCCACCCTCCCCCACTGCCCCTCTCGTCATCACCTCCACCTCCCCTCTGTGACCTACCAGCCACAACCTTTTTCCTTTGTGGATGTCCAGATGACTGTACATATTCCATTCCTTCCTGAAAATCCCACCCTCATTAACCTCCCTGATCTCCTCTTTCCCATCCTCAGGTCCCATGTCTGTCTCTGAGTCTCCACCAACCACCTGCGCCATCCCTTCTACCGCTACTGTTGAACCCTCCCCATCCCACCCAACAGACTCACTCTGTCCTCAGTCATTCTCACCATTCTCTCGTACCACACCCACCATCAGTTTGCTCCCCAGGAAGCAGTCATGGACTTATCAGATTCTTCCCTTTAACTTTCACCTGGACACCCCACCCACCACCCCCCCTGCTGGAACTCCTTCCCCTCCCTTAGACTACCCCTCCAGTTAGTCCCCACCCAACCCCCTGACTCCTTCCTCAGTCCTGACTCCTTCAGAAATCCTTACCTTCTTCCTCCACCCTTATACCCTCCTCACTCTGCACTCCTTCCTCCCCTTGGACTCCCTCCCATCTCTACACTCCTTCCCCCCCTCCGAACTCCTTCTCTTACACCTTTCACCTCCCTTACATTTACCACTCCAGCCCCAGTTGCCTTCTTCTTCCACGTTAACTTCCCTCCCCGCTGCTAACCTCAAACCCCGACACCTCTACCTCTGCCAGTCGATCCTAGACCTTCCTCTCCTACATCTTGCTCTCCCAATCACAGCTGGATCTTGCCCTCCACCCACTGACCATTATCCGTTGGGAGCAAGCTCGCAACGGTGACTCTCCAACTTCAGTGAGCCATGCCCATGAGTATCTGCCCAGCATGCTACGGACATTGCTCCAGGATCCTGTTGCTCTCGGGCTCCAGCGTCTTCTGCTCCTTGGAAGCCCGCAATGTGAGCAAGGCCCTGGCGGTAAGTCCCAACTTCTGCAAGTTACGCTTGTCGAGACGTGTTCTGCACCGGTGTGCAATCATGCCAACGTGGACAGATGATCTAGTGGGGGGAAGGGGGGTGGATGATTCCGGCGGGCTGGCCTTATAATGTTATGCAGATTACACCTTTGTGTTACAATGAAATGGGAAATGCGGCCTGCCATCGACAGGCTAAGCGGACGATCACAAACTGGTTTCACAATGTCTTGAAACTGATTTCTGGCCTTCTCGCCGTATTGTCTGCTCATGTCACCGAGCATGCCCGGCGCCACTGAGCATGGTAAATTCAGCCCTTAGTGTGAGTTAGGAATAGGGCAGCAGAATTTTGAATGTAATGGCTACATTACCATCACCCTGTGATGTTAGTCGATGGGCTCACTTAATTTGAGGCAATATAGCAAGCTAAAAAGACAGTACTTGATGACTACAATTAAACAAGTCCACAGGGTCCTACCAACAGAGTAGTAACCTTAATTAGATTCAAAGAATCTGGATAGATTCATGTTTCCTCCCAGTTTCCACATCCTTCAAGATCAAAGTGGGACATGTAGAATAATGTTAGAGGTCTTTCTGTCTCTGGGCTGTGTTCCAAGAAGCCGTGTGCTATCTTTGTTTTCCTTCCTGTGAACTGTCCTTCATAAAGATTATCAGTACAATCCATCCAGATGCAGGGGGCATGGCTAATGGAAGAGTAATTTCACCATCAGCCAAAGAGAGACAACAGCTGTGCCCTCATACCTGAACTTTCTGAATATCAAACAGTTTCATTCCACTCAACCTTCAGAAGAAATTTGTTAAACCATTCTTTTTGCTGTGGAACACTCTGACTTCTGACTTGGCAATTAAAGGAACATGTACAATGACTGACCTGTGCTCAAGTTGATAGCCTTACTTCTGTTTTGGTCTTACTGGCCACCTCTCTACCCCTCCTCCTTTAAGGTGCTCTTTAACATGTACCACTGTGGCCAATCTTTTAATTCCCTGTCCTAATATCTACTTATGTGGCATTAAAAATCTGTTTGATAACTCTCCTGTGAAGCACCTTGGGACATTTTATGATGTTAAAGGCATTTTATTAATAAAGTTGTTGGTACAATGTTGCTTGTTGCAAAACTGAGGTGCAAGGTGTGGTTTTTGATGCTGATCACATTCCCATGGTACTTAATAGAAGCCAGCAGCTTGTCCCTCACTACAATACGGCAAATTAAACTGAAGCCATGTACCACCTTATTGACACCTCACTGACATTGACTCATAGGAAGGTAAGGGCTAAATTTAACTACCCTTATCCAATGAGAAAGGGCATGTGGGTGGGGTTGGAGGGGGTTGTTGTAATGGAGTCAACTTCTTGCATCTGGTTTGGTCGCACACCCATTCTGGCTGAAAATTTAACTCCTGGTGTTTTGGGGAGCACACAACACATTTGCCACAGACAGACAAGGAACTTGTTAAAATGCCAAAGCCTGAGGGTTTGATGATGTCCTCAGACAGGATAAGCCACCGACCCTTGCCTTTCCGAGCTGCTGCTGAAGAAGGCAAGGAAGTTACGCTAAGATAAAAGCAAAATATAGTGGATGTTGGAAATCTGAAACAAAAACAAAAAATGCTGGAAAAACTCAGCAGGTCTGACAGCATCTGTGGAGAGAAAGACAGGGATAACATTTTGAGTCCATATGACTCTTCTTCTTCAGCTCTGCAAAAAAGTCATATGGACTCAAAACATTAACTCTGTCTTTCTCTCCACAGATGCTGTCAGACCTGCTGAGTTTTTCCAGCATTTTTTGTTTTTGTTAAGGAAGTAATGCTAAATGGTTATAATTTATCGGTTAGGCCTTAGCTGGAGTATTGTGTCCAATTCTGAGCACCACACTTTAAGGTGGACATGAACGTCCTGGAGAGGGTGCAGAAGGTATCTACTGGAATGGTACCAGGGATGAAGGACTTCCAGTTTTGAGGAGAGACTGGAGAAGCTGGGGCTGTTCTCCTTAGGACAGAGAAGGTTACATGGAGATTTGAAAGAGGTGTTCAAAATCATGAAGGGTTTTGATAGAATAGACAGGGAGAGAAATTGTTTCTAATGCCAGAAAGGTCAGTAACTAGAGGACACATATTTAAAATAATTGGCACAAAAGCCAGATGAGAAAAATTTTTATTTGCCCAGTGTGTTATGATGATCTGGATGACTGCCTGCAAGAGTGGTGGAAGGAGATTTAATAGTAACTTTCAAAAGGGAAAGTGATAAATACTTGAAGAGAAAAAGATTACAGGGCCATTTGGGAACGCATGGGGGAGTGGGACACAGGCCCGATGGACTGAATGACTGCCTTGTGCAATATAAGATTCAATGATTCTACAATACTGACATAATGCTGCAGTGACAAAAGTTGCCATCTTTCAGACATTTTGTGACACTTACCCAAGGCTCTATTTGCTTAGGTGGGCATGAAAAAATCCATGGTGTCATATGTCAAAGAGAAAATGGGGTTCTGCTGTTGTCCATGAACTAGGATTCTTCCCTATGACCAACACCACCAAAAGACTGCACACTTATTGCAGTGTTGTTTGGGGATCTTGCTGTGCACAAAATGGCTGTTGTGTTTGGCAGCAAAAACAATAGTGATTGTTTACTGTGAGTAATTAATAAGCTCTGAAGCATTTTTGGAAGTTCTGTGAATGGGAAAAGGTGATATGTAAAACCTTTCCTGTTTTGATTGCTTATTATATTACCATTACCTTAAGGGCAGAATTTTGCCCTCATTGGGCTGGCTCAATGGGAGTAAGCAGGAGCGGTTGGCAAGCTGACCGCCTGCGTTCAGGCTGTGACCATGATTTCATTCTGGTGGGTCAGTTAAGGCCTGTCCAGTGTGAAAAGCATGCTGTAGCGCTCAGTGCTTCCTGTGTGGGTGTGGGGAGAGGGAGGAGGGCAAGTACAGAAGTTCGCACATGTGTGCAGGTATGCGCAATGAAAGCTCCCTAAAGTACAGAGCTGCCTCAGGGAGCTGAAGACTTAAAAAGTTAAGAGGAAGAATTTTAAAATGTTAAAAAACATGTCCCTTGTGATTGTCATGTGAATAAAATGTTAAAATCTTAATTTTATTTTTAATTGCTGAGGTTTCCTAAAAAATCCAAAGGCCGCTTGGCTTTTTCACTGGCCGGCCAACCATAAAGTTGGGCAGACAGTGAAAAATTTAATTCAACTAGATCTTTAATAGCCTTAATAGGCCTGTTAACTGTCAGTGTCCCGTGTGCATCATTTTACGCTTGTCCGAGTCGGGTGTGTGCCTGCCCGATGAGTGAAAATTCTGGCCTGTGCCCATGAACTTTTTGTAACCATCAATTCTCCATAAACATTTAGCAGTAAATAGTCTGTGTTTGCATGCTAACTACTGTTAGTATGAAATTTATTTCTACTTGACCATTCTGACCTTGAAGGAGTGGAGGAATCCAACCCTGAAGAAGTGATCATGACCTACTTTCATTGTACAAGCTTTCAGGGTGGTGCATTGAAGAGAGAAAATCAGTGAAATAATATTACATCCTTCCAAATCATTTTGAACAAGAAATTATCACTATTGTCACATTTTAGCCTGTTCGTGTTGCGATTGTGACTTTTCTGATTAGTATGCTAAACTGTTCCGTATGAACATTCACCTGATAGTTCATCTCAGTAATTTGTAAAAAATGAAAGTAAATACTACAGCTGGATAGAACTCTGGTAAGACCCCATCTAGAGTAAACTGTGCAGTTCTGGAGACTGCACCTCAGGAAGAATATGTTGACCTTGGAGGCAACGCAGTCCAATTCATGAGAATGATAGCAGTCAAGCCACGACTCAATTTCATAATTCTCATTCTTGTTTTCATATCCCCCCATGCCTCCACCCCTACCTAGATCTGTAACTTCCTCCAACCCCACAATACTTTGAGATACCTACACTCCTCCAATTCTGGCCTATTTTACATTGTTAGTTCTAATCACTCCACCATTTTAAGTGGTGCCTTCAGCTGCCTGCGCCATAGCTCTCTACTATAGACAGCAGTGGACAGCAGTTCATTGAATATATTCAAGGTTGAGGTAGACAGATTTGTGATCTATAAGCGAGTCAAAGGTTGTGGGGACAGGCAGGAGAGTGAAGTTAAAGCCACAATCAGATCGGCCATGATCTTATTGAATGGTGGAGCAGACTCGATAGGCTAAATGGCCTACACCTGCTTGAAGTATCATTGTAAACTTTCCCAGGGCATGTTTAACATAGACTGCTGAAAACAAAGCATCTAGGAACTTTCAACCATTTATTAACTGTACAACTATGTATGGGGATAGATAAGCATGAAGCTCCTTTCAGAATACTCTCTCTTTGAGCTCTGGTCACACATGATCTGACATAACTGATTATGTATATTAGCATACTACTATTAACCTTTTATGCTACATCTCCCACCAAGTCTTTCATTCTACTCTTTAAATATTTACACTTCCTACTTTCCCCGCCCACTCTCAAAAGTCAATAACACCATTCTTGAGTCATAGGGGAAGATGCTGTGGTGGTTTGACCAGTCTGCCAGGTTGTGTTCTTATTTCCTTACAGGAGGTCTAGGATCACAGACTTGCTGTGGAGGGGCCAGTGAACCATCTAGCATGTTGGTCGGGTTGTCTTCTCAGTCATCCGGGTAGCCAACACAACCCTGTTAAGGCTGTCTGCTAGTGGATACCAGCGCAGATCTGTTTTGCCTGAGGGCACCCTAGTTAGTGTGTACTACTTGTACCATCCATAGGCAAGACCACAAGAGACCACTGATGGCATCCTCATTCTCATTGCGACAGTGGGAGCACCTCGGCATGGATCATTTTGTTTCCAAAGATAAATCCTTCCTTAACCTTGTGGATTATTACTACCGGTAGATTGAGGTCAAACAGCTACATGGGCTGATCTCGGCATTGGTTATTACCATGCTTGAGAATGAATGGAATGACTCAAAACCTGGCTTGGCTAGTGCTTGGACCCAGACAGACTCTCCTGGCTGGAGTGTTGGTAGATCCTGTGCTTTGTGGTGATGATTGTATGTCATGGTTTGGTTCACAGTGGTCTTCTTTCTCCCCCACGTTTTCTGTCTCTGTCACCTTGAGACATGGTCAAAAGGTATGTGGGAGACTCAAGAGCTGTGTGCGTTATCTCCTAGCCATTTAGAGTTCCGATGGAGCCAGACCGTTCTGCAATGGTGTAGACTGGAAACTCAGTAAAGCTAGGTTGACATGGTTATTTTTCTTTAACAAGGATTTGACAGTATAATCCCCTCCCCTCTTTCGGCCTCTCCATTGGTCTATGGGTACCTGGGGGAGCTGGTGATGTGGACGATGCCCTATGTCTCAGTGAAGCGTTTGAAGCAGTTATGTGCAAACTGCGGGCTGTTGCCAAGGACAACTAAATCAGGGAAGCCATGAGTGTTGTGGCAAAAATTTCCTTGAGCATGGCCATAACCGCCGCTAAGATGGGCCTGTGTAACCATTTGACCTTGATCTACCGAGAGTAATAATCGATAATGATAAGAAAGATTTTATCCCTGATGACAAAATGATCCATGCCAAGGCATTCCCATGGTTGTGATGGGAAGGAAGATGTCATCAGCAGTTCCTTGGTATGGGTAGCACAAGTAGTGCAATTGGAAATCATGTCCTCAATAGCTTTGGAGATATCTTGCCACCAGTTGGAATTGTAGGCCCTGGCCCTACACTTGGTGATACCCAAGTGTCCCTGATGTACCCGTTGGAGAATATCTAGCCTAGGGGCCCTGGGAGTGACGATTTAGTCATTTTAGACTAACAAGTCATCCATAATTCTAAGGTGACGATGCTGTTCAAAGTACTACTTCAGTTTACAATTGCAAGAAAAATATGCAGGCCATCCAGTGACACAGTACTCCCATATCTGTGCACACTGGGCATCAGCTTTCTGGGCTGCTCAAATTTCTTCTAATTTTTGGGTGGTCACTGGGAGGAACTTGGTAGACATGGACACATAGGACTCCACGTCCTCAACAAAGTGTACATTGTTCTGTGCAGGCTTCCCCACGGGAATGAGAGACAAAGCATCAGCTGTGGTTTGGTGTTTACCTTGGATATATTCTGTAGTGGCTTCAACTCTCATGAACTGCAGTTGAAACCTTTGAAATCGGGGTGTAATCTTTGCTAATTCTTTAGTGTTAAGTAGAGTGATGGATGGTTTATGATCTGTCTGGAAAGTAACCTTGAGCCCCAGGATGTAATATGAAAACTTACACAAGCCCAGGTGACTGCCAGGGCCTTTTTTTTAATGACAGCATACTGCTGCTCTGTATCTGCCAGTGGTGTAATGGCGGCATAATATACCCAGTCTGCGAGAACTGTCATGTTGAATTTGGAACAATACAGCCCCTAGGCCAATGGATGATGCGTCAGCCGTGACTTTGGTGGGAAGGTCTGAGTCCTAATGTGTCAGTATTTCAGTGGACATGAGCATGTCTTTGATTGTGTCAAATACAATTTGTTGTGTCAATACCAGGCTTGTTCTTGCTTCAGGAGTGGGGGGGGTGCGTTGTAGTGGTTTGCAGATGTGCACAAGATTGGGCAGGAACTTAGCCAACTGATTGACCATTGAAGCTCTGTAATGTTAAGGGGTGGTGGGAAATCCTTGATGGCTGCAATTTTCTGGGGATCTCCCTTGACGCCAGGTGTGTGAACAATATGGTCTAATAAGCTGATAGTAGGCTCAGAGAACTCACATCTATGATTGAGTGCACGGCCTGCAGCCAGTAAGCACTATAGTAACATTCTCACTCTGGCATCATGTTCCAAAGTGGTGGATCCATGAATGAGAATATCATCCATATGACAGATGACTCCTTCTAGCCCTTCCAAAATGTCAGCCATGGTGCTTTGAAAGCTCTTGGACACTGGGGAAAATCCAAATGGTAGGCAATTGAAACAATACCTCCCGAAGGGTGCGATGAATGTTGTTAGTAGTTTGGATTCCTTGTCTACTGGGAGCTGCCAGAAGCTACTATTTGCATCCAGTTTAGAGAAAACTGAGTTCCTTGTGAGCTTCAACAGATGCCATAGGGTGGATCACCCTTTCAACTGCCTTATTAAATGGTGAGAGGTCCACATAAATGTGTAGTAAGCTGTTAGGCTTGGGTACAGGCACATACCTGAGCACCAACAGGTGGATTGTGTTACTGGTGATATCACCTCCTGGCCTAGCATGGATTCAATCTTTTGTCTCACCTTAACCAAGAATGGGTGTGGGATCTTTCTTGGGATAAACAAACAGACTGGTTTAGCACTTGGTTTGAAGGTAATATGTTGGTAGCTTCCCCAGAGCTATGAATAGTTTCTGAAATTCCCTTGAGTTTCTGATTTGTCCTGGTTGTTCAACTTTTCCACCTTGTTAATAAGCTGTAAATCTGAGCAGCCTCTCCTGCTCAGTAATGAGCACTCCTGATTTTGCATAACTTTAAAAATTTCTGTAATTTCTCTTCCCTTATAACAAAGCGTGGTAGTCCTCTGCCCCTTGCACCTTCAGTGGTATGCCCCCTGGACTGTGGAGCTGAATGGTAAATGGCTGGAGAAACTCAAGGTTCAACCACTGGACTGCGTCAGAGAGAATTGACACCCCTGCTCCTGTGTCTAATTTAAAATTCATCTTGAGGCCACTGGCCCATGCACTACAAAAATTTCCCCTTGGACTTTGCAGCCTCGCCCAGGAACGACACTTCATGTTTGTCAGTATCTATTTCTTGGATATTGGTTGAACGGACTGGTCTCTCTGTAAGTTTTTGAACCGGAGTTGAAAGCTTTCTGCTGCAGCATGCCACTTTAAATGGCCCCACCTCCTGGAGGAACTGCGTTTTGCATTTATGGTAGGATGGTCTTCGAGCCGATGGGGTTTTCTCATGCCACAATGGGAGCACTGGATAATGGCGGCCACTACTCCCTCTGCATTCTGGGTCTGCTTTTTAGCGGGTGTGCTGCTGCATCTATTGCTCACAAACTGAACTGTATCACTAGTCTGACTCTACAAAGGTTCTCTAGCACCCTGGATTAAAACTTGGTCTGCTTCTGTAGCTCAGCCTCTCTCACTATTTGAACAGCCTTGGACAATGTTAGATCTTCCCTGGACTTCAGAAAATCAGATAAGGCTTCATCAAACACCCCCACCACAATGTGGTCTTGGATGTGCTCATCCTGCAGAGCCCCAAACTGGCAAATATCTGCCAAATGAAAAGGTCAATATTTTCTCTGGATTCCTGAATGTGCTGTATAATATTGTTCCTCCAAAGACTGAAATATGAATTGAAGGCCTTAATAACCTTTTTATAGGTTGCTGTATCCTCATTAACACACTGCACTGCTGCTAATGGACTCGAGGACTGTATTGATCTGTTCTTTATTAGGCTTCCGCGTTAACCCCGAAGTGGTCTGGTCACACATGATCTGACATCACTGATGATGTATATTAGCTATTAGCATAATAGCTATTAACCATTTAGCTCCCTAGCTCTCTAACTTCCTCTCACCCCACAAGACTTCGAGATATCTATACACCTCCATTTCTGGCCTCCTGTGCATCATCAATTTTAAAACAATTACAATCACCTGGGAAAGGGTATTGAGAAAATAAATAGAACTAAAAGCTGACAAGTCCCCAAGTCCTGGTGGACTTCACCCTAGGGTCTTGAAAGAAGTAGCTGCTGACATAATGTATGCTTTGGTTTGAATTTCCAAAATTCCCTAGATTTTGAAAAGGTCCCATCTACAGGTCAGTTAGTTTAACATCTTTCAGAGGGAAATTGCTGGATTTTATTATTATGAACATTATAGCAGGGCACTTAGAAAATCTCAATGCAATCAGGCAAAGTCAACATGGTTTTGTGAAAAGGACATCATGTTTGACTAATTTATTGGAGTTCTTTGAGGAAGTAACAAGCAATGTAAATAAAAAGGAACCTATGGATTTGCTATACTTAGATTTCCAGAAGGCATTTGACAAGGTGCCACGTCAAGCGTGACTAGGCAAAAAAGTGCTCATGTGTAGCGATACCATTTTAGCATGGATAGAGGATTGGTTAGCTAACAGGAAGCAGACAGTAGGGATAAATGAGTCTTTAGTGGGTTGGCAAGATGTGATGAGTGGAGTGCCACAGGGATCAGTGCTGGGCCTTAACTATTTACAATCTATATCAATGACTTAGATGAAGGGACCAAATTTTGATGACACAAAGCTAGGTAGGAAAGTAGTTGAGAAGGGGAAATAATGATTCTGCAAAGGGACATAGATAGGTTAAGTGAGTGGGCAAAAAATTGGCATATGGAGTATAATATGGGAAAATGTGAACTTGTCCGCTTTGGCAGGTATAATGACTTGACAGAGTGGACAGGTTTCAACAAGAAACAGATAAATTTAATTACAGGGAACTTTTCAGGTGCTACATACTCAGTCAGAACTCTCGTCAGGAAGCTCCACCTCCCCGATTGCTTGCGCTTAGGGGTCATTGGTTGGAGCCTCCCAGAACATCAAGTGACCCCTGATAGACAGCAGGAGAGGTTATACCTTCAGTTACTTGCCTTCTCTTTAGTTTTCTTTACAGTTTCCATTTACAGGGAAACATTTGAATATCTAACATATACAGTATACAACTTCAGGTGATTAGAGATCAAGTCTCTGAGGGGCTCTCCTGAAATGGCTAGAGTGGCATAGCTCTACCACTTGAGGTTCCTCAGCAGGATCAACAGGATCTGGAGTTGCAGCATGAAACATATCATTAGAAAATGGCAGTTCTGAGTTTGGCAACTCCACAGAGACAATGGGCATGTCTATTCTAGGTTAATCTATCACCTCAGGAATTGACAGTTCAACGTTAATCACAGGCGGAATAGCTAGTTGTTGGAATGTCCCTCTAGCATGAATATGATCTATGTCTTATGAATGATTCTACCTTCCACTTGTACTTGGAAAGATAATGGACCAATCTCTGAGACAATGGTTGCAGGAACCCAACAAGGTCCGCTTCTGAAATTTTGCATGAATACTGTCATGAATGTGCAAGCTTTGCAGTGTATATTATATCATGGTTCAATTTTTGATTACTCTGATTCTATCTTTCCCTCTAAATTTGAAAACACCAGGCTTAGCCGTGTAGGTAGGTGGTGTTTCGCCAATAATTTAGATGATCTAATGTGGCATTGTATGAAAATGAAAGCAGGAAGTTGAGGTTCTAGATTACCTTCTGACAACCTCCACATACCAGACTTGAAAGTTTGTGCAGCTCTCTTGGCTATACCATTTGATGAGGGATGGTAAGGGACTGTTTTAATATGCCTAATTCCATTCAGATTCATGAATTTCTGAAACTCTGTGCTGGTAAAGGCTGTACCTTTATCAGAAATGACAATTTCAGGTAGGCCATGTATATTAAAACAGTGATACAGCTTCTCGATAATTGCACTCAATGTTGGCGATTTGACTTTGTATACATCCGTCCATTTAGAAAGTGCATCTACAACCAACAAAAACATGGGCCTGAATTTTTTGTTCATCGGGTGCGTGCAATCAACGGGCCTGGGAGCAGAGGGGAAATGGGCCACCGGCTGTGATCGGCCCCCGACTGCTATTTCATGCAGGCTGGCCAAGAACCTATCCACCTCTGTCATAAAAATATTCAAAGACTCTGCTTCCACCACATTTTCAGGTACAGTTCCAAAGACCCCCTGAGTGAAAAATTTTTGCCTCATCCCTGTTTTAAATGGACGGCCCCTTATTTTTAAACAGTGGTCGCTAGTTTTAGATTTTTCCACAAGAGGAAACATCCTCTCCACATCCACCCTGACAAGACCCCTCAGGATCTTATATATTTCAATCAAGTTACCCCTTACTCTTCTAAACAAGCCTAGTCCATCCAAACTTTCCTTATAAGACAACCCACCCATTCCAGGTATTAGTCGGGTAAGCCTTCTCTGAACAGCTTCCAATACATTTACATCATTCCTTAAATAAGGTGTCCAATACTGTACACAGTATTCCAAATGTGGTCTCACTAGTGCTCTGTATAACTGAAGCATAACCTCCCGACTTTTGTATTAATTCCCCTGGCAATAAATGATAACATTCTATTAGCTTTCCTAATTACTTGCTGTACTTGCATACTAACCCTTTGTGATTCATGCATTAGGACACCCAGATCCCTCTGCATCTCAGAGCTCTGCAATCTCTCACCATTTAGATAATATGAGTTGATAGGGTAGTTAGAGGGAAACTATTTCCTCTGGTTGGGATAGTCCAGAATAATGGGGTATAACCTTGCTAGATTGTTCAGGTGTGATGTCAGGAAGCACTTCTTCACTCAAAGGGTGTGGAGATCTGAAACTCTTCCCCAAAAAGCTGTTGAGGCTGGCGTCAATTGAAAATTTTAATTTTAGCTCAGGCTATTCAGAGTTAAGGAACCTTCCAAACCCATGACCACTAAGCCCTAGCAGGACAAGGGCTGCGGGCACATGGGAACACTATAAACTTGCAGGTTCTGCTTCAAGTCACACACCATCCTGACTTGGAAATATATTGCTTTTCCTTGAAACATCCTGACACTCCCTCCCGAAAAGCACTGTGGGCATACCTATACCACATGGACTGCAGTGGTTTAAGAAGATAGCTCATCACCACCTTCTCAGGGGCAATTAAGGATGAACAATAAATGCTGGCCTTGCCAGCAACACCCACATCCCAAGAACAAATAAAACCAAGGCAGGTAGATGAAGTTAAAAATGCAGATCAGCCATGACCAAGAGATAATATAAACATTAACAATAATGATATGCATTTATACTTTATTTGTGTATCTTCTGTTGCTGACATTAAGTCAGACAATAAGCTGCATGATAATAATAAAAGCATTTCTAACATCTAACGAACAATGTATTATTCTGCTTTTAAGGTGGAGTTGTGCTTGAAGTGACCTGCCCGTTTAAGGTCACAAAATCTAATTCCAGTAAGTATAGTCTGAGGTCATTTAGAGTTTAATTGTTGTTTGGTGAAGGAACTCTTGCAGATTGGAAAGTGCTTGTAAATTTCAGTCCCCATCGCCAAATATAATGCTAGTCTTTCTGTTTCTTTCTTTGATGCCACTTTCATGCTAAATTGTGGCATGTTACTTACTGGCTATCCATACATCCTTCTCTTGTTTACCCATTGCATACCTTTCCATTCCTGCTTCCCTTTTCCTCTTTTATCTTCCAGTTTCCTATCCTCTTCCCTATTCCGCAACCTCTTCCCCATTCCTCATCCTCTTCCCTATTCCCTAACCTTTTCCTCATTCCTCATCCTCTTTTCTGCTCCCCAGTCTCTTCCCTGTTCCCCATCTTCTTCTCTATTTATTATATCATTCCTTATTATCTTCCCCATTTCCTTTCCTCTTCCCCATTCCCCATCACCTTCCCATTCCCCTTTCTCATTCCCCATCTTCTTCGACATTCCGTATGTACTTACTCATTTCCCATCCTCATCCCAATTTTCCAGCCTTTTCCCCCTTCCATTCCTGTTATTATTTGCCTCATCATTTTCCCCATTTTTATGTCCCCTTCCCCTTTTTCCCACATCCCGTCCTGCTTCATCCTTACATCCCTCAGATTTTTCCCTTTTCTATCCTGCAAAAGCCATGGATTCCTTGCTATGATACAGGAGTGCAGTGCAGCCTCCTGTGCCTCACTCAAGTGATCCTCCTACCTACGTGTTGTGGGACAATTCTATTCCACCATTGCAGCATCACAGCCTGATCCCATGCACTTGCACCCAGGGAGGAGAGTGGATATTTCTCAGAATCATGTGCATAGCCTCACAACACAGAGAGCTGTCAGGACATTGGAAATAATAAGTGACTCAAAGTCCTAGATTGCCACGGAGGGCTTTCCTCTCAACAGCCAGTAATATTGCACTTCTTTGGAGTGTATCCCTTGAGTGAGAAGCAACATTCTGTAATACGAAGAGCCAGTGAGTTCTCCCTGGTGTCCTGGACACATATTTGTTGCCCAACCGATGTCAGTAAGATAGATTATTTGATCATTATCACATTGCTTGTGGGAGCTTACTGTGTGCAAATTGGCTGCTGCGTTACTTATATTTCAACAGTAACTATACTTCAAAATTACTTATTTGGCAGTAAAATGCTTTGGAACATCCTGAGGTTGTGAAAGGTGCTGTATAAATGCAACGTAATTACTTGTCAAAAGGTGAGATGGGCGATGTGGAGAATTTTTCCTCCCTCACCACCTATCTCGTGCTTTCCCTCTTCCTCTCTCTTCCCACTTCAACTCTACTTCCCAACCTCAACCACTGCTCTCAAAGGCATTCCAGAGTGTTTTGGTAAGGTAAATGAAAAACTGTTGGCAGGAGGTTCGGTGACCAGAGGACACAACTTAAAGAAACTTCGCAAAAGAACTAAGGGAGAAATAAAGAGAACTGACTTTACACAATGAGTTATTATGGTCTGGAATGTGCTACCTGAAAGGATGGCAGAAGCAGGTTCAATAGAAACTTTCAAAAGATTGTTGGGTAAATGCTTGAAAAGAAAAAATGTAGGGTTATGAAGAAAGAACAGGGTGAGTAAGTAGGCTAGTTTGTAGTACTGAATGGTCCAGGATTTCACTTTTAGTAATACATGTGGACGATAGAGTGATACATTTAATATTTTTAGACTCAAATTACTAATGGGTGACATCATAAGTTTTAAAAGCATTAGCATGTTTTCAGTTCATTCCCATTTGAGAAGCATCAATAAATGACAGGCTACTGTCCCCAATAGTAAATGTATGAATAACTCTTGGTTATTTTTAGCAAGCATCATGTCAGGTGGAATACGTTTGGAAAGATCAGATTGTTA
The DNA here is from genome assembly GCF_017639515.1 of Carcharodon carcharias. Classification (NCBI taxonomy): domain Eukaryota; kingdom Metazoa; phylum Chordata; class Chondrichthyes; order Lamniformes; family Lamnidae; genus Carcharodon; species Carcharodon carcharias. The sequence goes on along the minus strand of NC_054476.1, from coordinate 34,315,419 downwards.
ATGAATATTTTAAAGAAATGACAGTGCCCTTTGGGAGCCTGGTGCTTCACTCCTTTGTTTAATTATTTATGTTGTGATTTTTTCCTTCACCTACATCAGTATGAGCTCGACCCTGACACTGAGAATTTACTTGGCAAGGCTTCAAAGACCTGTATGGGTGTCGTAGTGGAGTGGTTATATTAAGAGGCTAATAATTCAGGAGAATGGGAGTTTGAGTCCCACTGTGGCCATTTGGAGAATTTGAATTCATTTTAAGAAATCACCTGGACTTAAATCTGGTATGAGTGAAAGTTGCCATGAAGTTGGAAACACTCAACTGGTTCGCTAATATTCCAACTTTAGAGAAGCAATTTTAACCTGACTCCCCGGCCAGGATACCCACAAGATTGGGTAGACCACTGTCATAGAGTCATAGCGTGGGATTTTCCAGCTCCAACACCAGCAGGCATCGTCTTGGGCAGGACAGGAAAATTTGGAGAGCAGTTAAAATCAACAGCTCTCCAAACTTTCCCATCCCACCCACAGTGAAGCCTGCCAGTGTTAGGGCCAGAAAGTCCCGCCTACAGCCTCACTACAGCACAGAAGGGAGGGCATTCAGCCCATCGAGTCTATGCTGGCTCTCTGTACAGCATTCCAGTCAGTCCCATTCCCCTGCTCTAGCCGTGTGGCCCTGCAAGTTTATCTCCTTCATGCCCATCCAATTTCCTTTTGAAATCATTGATTGTTTCCACTTCCACCACCCTCATAGGCTGCGATTCTGGGCCATTGCCACTTGCTGGGCAAAAATGTTCTTCCTCTCGTTCCCTGCTGCCCTGCATCTCTTGCCCCGAATCATAAATCTGTGCCCCCTTGTCCTTATACATCAGCAAATGGGAATAGCTTTCTTTATCTGCTTTATCTATACCTGTAATAATCTTGTACACCTCTATCTAATCTTCCCTTAATCTCCTTTGCTCCAAGAAGACCAATCTCAGCTTCTCTAACCTAACCTTGCAGTTAAAATCCCTCAGCTCTGGAACCACTTTGGTAAATCTCCTTTGCACCCTCTCAAGGGCCTTCACATCTTGCCTAAAGTGTGGTGGCCAGAACAATATTCTAGTTGTGGCTTAACTTGAGCTTTATAAAAGTTCAGCATAACTGTCTAATGTTAGTTGCCAGTGACTCCAAGAGAGACGGGTGTAGTTAACACTGCCCCCTCTAGTGGTACGAAAATTCACAGGCAGCCTGAAGTAAACCTTACCCGGTCTGGGCCTGTGTGTGACTCCTGTCCCACATCAATGTAATTAATTGCCCTCTGAAGTGGCTCAGCAAACCACTCAGTTGTATCAAACTGTTGCAAAGAAGGGGGCACACCAGCAGCTTACCAGGGATCTTAGGAATGGGAATGAATAGTGTGCGGCCTTCCCAGTAACACTCACTTCTAGGGGCTGAATAAACAAAATGTATTCTTGTATTGTAGTGATAAAGGGAGATGTGCTGTAAATTTTTTACTGGGTATTGTTGTCGCACTCAGGTCTTTTCACCAATAAGGAAAATATTTATCAAGTGGCCTCCTTATCTGCTCTAGTTTCTGTACCTATGCAGCTTTGGACAAAATGCTTGTTTAGTTTTGTTTTAGTTTGGTTTGCTTTGTAGCATAGAAGAGGCCATTTATCCTCTTGAGCCTTTTCCATTATTCAGTGAGATCACAGTTGATTTGTGACCTAACTACCTGTCTTTGCCCCATATCCCTTAATACCATTAGTTAACAACAATTTATCAATCGCAGATTTAAAATTAGGAATTGATTTAGCATCAATTACTATGTTTGCAGATGAGAGTTGCAAATTTCTACCACCCTTTAAGTCGAGAAACATTTCCTAATTTCACTTCTGAAAGGTTTGGTTCTAACTTGTAGACTATGCCTCCAGTCCTAGATTCCTCAACTGTTTGGATAGTTTCTGCCAATCCACTCTCTCTGTTCCTCTTAATATCTTGAAAACTGATCAAATCTCTCCCTAATCTTCTAAATTCCAGTAGAATACAACCCTAGTTTGTGTAATCTCTCTTTATAATTTCTGATAAATCTATGCTGCACCCCCGTCCAATATATCCTTCCTAAGGTGAGGTGCCCAGAACTGCTCACAGGTGTGGTCGAACCAGGGCTTTGTATGGCTGAAATTTGGGGCTGAATAATTCACTCCATGGGGGTGGGAAGGAGTCGGGCCTGGAAATAGGTGGCTCGCCGACTCCTGCCTCCGCCATTCCAAAAATGGCAATGAACCAATTATTGTCACCTGGGCAGGTTTCCAGCCTGCAACGGTACCCGGTTGTCTTTCCGTCCATTGGGAGTTGGAGGGTGGGATGTCCGGCATCCCAACTGGTAGGCCGTGACCCAGATGGAGGTCATGGCCACTTATTTAAAGGGGCACCTGTCATGGGACTTGTATCAAGTGCAGATGGAATTGGATTGAGCTGTAAATAAAAAGGATTTCAAAAGATTTGCAATCATTGGCTCAGGTGAGTTTGAATTTTCTAAATATTTTAACTATCTCCACAGAGAGTCAGCAGGCATGCATTGTGAGCATAATCGTAATGAAAAGTTGGGAATATGGAGCAGCTGCCTCCTAATTATATTTCTCCCTCCATAGATGGCTGAGAGAAGGGAGTGAGATCAGAGAAGGAAGAAGGGCCCACACCACCCCAAGGTTTAGTGATGGCTCCCTCAGAGCCCTCCTCCAGGCTATGAGTAACCAGCATGAGGTCTTAATGCCAGGTGACGGGAAGAGAAGAGCTCCTGCGATCACCTGAGCAGCCTGGATGGAGGTGGTTGCAGAGGTCAGCAGTGTGGGTGTAGTACTTTGAACCTGGATACAATGCCGGAAGAGGCTTAATGATGTTTTAAGATCTGTAAAGGTGTGTATGTCTCCACTGTAGACAAAGTGTACAGGGAAGATTATGGGAAGGCTCTATCTGAATAATGCCTTGTTTACTGCTCAGAAGTCTGAGGCAACATTATACACAAGTGACACTGTTCATGGCCCTGAGGCCTAGGTAAGGGTGGTGTTGAGTTGCTGGGGGAGGTGTTGAGGTGTGGATGGTACACAGGGCAGTGGCTGCTAATAATTGTGTACACTGTGTATTTCTCATAGCGTATCAAAGTGTGAAAAAATGATTGTCCCGGACAATCTAATTCATGGCACTATCTCACCTCATTGCAGGAAAAGTGGGCCCACAATGCCAGGGGAAGGAGCGGGACATGAGGCAGCATGGCTGACCTGGCTATCCTCACCCTCCTGGAGGAGGAGGTTCTACAGCTGTCAGCGAGTGAATGAAACTGGCCAAGTGGTAAAGGCGAAATCGGAGGAAGGCGTCAGGGTGCTGAGGTTCCAAGGGGCATTACCCAAAGTTGAAACAGAGAGATGTGGGAAGGGCCTGGAGGGAGGATGTATGATGCCTGGTATTCTGTTACAAATTGTTTTATGCATTCAAAGGCTCTCATGGGTCATGGAAGAAAGCGTGTGAGCATTGTGGAAATTGTTTAATGTCAGAAACAGTAACATCTCATTCTCCATATTATAGCTAACGTAGTTGAAGATTGTGTTGTTCCACACACTGTGAATGGCTTGTCTCCTGCGCAGGTGAACAATTGGCTGCTGTGACTACCAGTCCCGAAGGACCCACACTAGCCTCTGAGGAAGAAGACGCAGCCTCGAGGGGGTGCAACATCATATTCTCTCCCTGCGCCAAGCACCGGCATATATACAGGCACTTCACCAGGGTGGCGATAAAGGGCAAGCACAATTTGGTGAGGGCACTTCACAATCACATGTATAGTTGCCGGAGAGTGTGATGGTGAAGGCATCGGGCAGACAGAAGAGTGTTCGAGGAGATCCAGAGACTGAGTCCCAGTCGGATGGTGAGCCTCTGGAGCCACCCATAAGGTGGAAGATGCTGGATGTCCAGTGCAAGGAATGTGGAGATTTGGTTGGTTGATATACCAGACGGTTGTGTGCTCTGGCATGGACAGTGGAGGTGTCCATCCAGGCCATGTGCATTGCGATTATCCACTCTACAGAGTGCCAAGCTTCCTCCATGAACAGACTGACGACTGTCTTGGAGGAGCAGAAGCAATCCTGGGTGTGTGCTCAGACCTGTCCTCCACCACCCTGGCTCTATTCTCAGGGACCCAGGGGCCCAGAGCCAGGGCAACAGGAGGACTGGGAGCATGGACACTCAACCAGCTCCTGGTCCCTCTCAGGAAGTCAGAGAGGTTTAATCGGTCCTCATGGCATAGGTTGAGCAGCAGCTGCTGCCATCTGTAAGCAACTCTCAAGGCACCTCTGCTGGGGGCAGCCTCTCCTCTGTCCCTTTGCCATTGGCACAGTCAACCTCGATTGCTCTGGCAACAATAGGACCTCCTGCCACTCTGCAGGAGACTTCTAACATGGTGGGGCCCTTAAGGCCTGAGCCGCACGGAGGATGCCTGCCAAAGTCACCCAGGGCAAGGGGGCAGACAGATCAGCAGCCTCTCTCCAATGCATCTGAAAGTGAGAAGGGAGCACTTCCCACAGCACACGTAAGAAATTTAGGAAGAATCTATAATAGACACAAACTGATTCACATGGGTAGGTGTCAATTATGTATCCTTTAAAGGGGCTATTGGCTATTTGTAAATAAACCACCATCATGCGGAAGTCAAGCAGATTATTTATGGCTTAAGGAAATGTTGGGAGATGTGATGCATGGAGATTCTTATGTGAAGATGCGTCAAGATGCAGCAACTGTTAAGAGATGGAGATAGTAATTGTGCAGACAGTACTTTAGAAAAGAGCTCACGGTGTAGCTGGGATAAAATTGAAACAGTGGAAGTACAGGCAGCTTGACCAACTGGAACCTCTGTTAAGGTCTCCTGTGTGTTACATCCATCCATTTGCCTCTGTGCAGGCTCGTTCACTCCTCCATCGGGGTGTTCCCTCACCTCCTCAGAGGAATGACTGCTTTCTTGTGGTTCCTCTTCCTATAGGGCATCCCCTTTCTGAAGCACAAGGTTATGCAGAGCACAGCGCACACTGACCATTAGTGACACTCTGGATGGCTCATACTGTAGTGTTCCTCTTGATATATCCAGGCATTGCAACCTCATCTTTAAAAGCCCAATTGTTTGCTCAATGATAGCCCTAGTTGTGCCATGGCTGTTGTTGCACCTCCTCTCTTGACTGTTCTAGGAACCCTCACTGACATCATGAGCCACTTCTTCAAAGGGTAGCCCTTGTCACTCAGCAGCCAACTATCCAAGGCATCAGGTCCAGTGAACATGCCTGGCACCTGAGAATGTAGGAGTCATGGCTGCTACCTGGGTACCTAGTGCAGACCTGCATAATTCTTCGATGGTGGTCACATACTAACGGCACATTTAAAGAGTAACAGCCTTCCCTGTTTATAAACGTTCAGGGCTAGCCTGCTGGACCCTTTATGGCAATGCGTGTGCAATCTATCACTCCCGGAATCCTGGGGAAACCTACCATTGCAGCAAAGCTTCTGGCTCGCTCAAGTTGACTGTGGTTGTCCATTGAGAATGCAATGTACTGTCTTGTCCTTTGGAAGATTGCCTTGGTAAAGACTTTAATGCAGTGGTGGGCAGCAGATTGCATAATGCCACTGAGGTCTCCACAGGCAACAGACTGCATAATGCCACTGAGATCTCCACAGGCAGTGGTGGGCAGCAGACTGTGTAATGCCACTGAGATCGCCACAGGCAGCAGACTGTGTAATGCCACTGAGATCGCCACAGGCAGCAGACTGTGTAATGCCACTGAGATCGCCACAGGCAGCAGACTGTGTAATGCCACTGTGATTGCCACAGGCAGCCTGAAATGATCCAGTCACAAATAAATTCAGTGCCACTTTATTTGACTTTAGCAATGCAGGCTGCCATGAGTGGTGTTATCAGCCGTTATTAGTAGGTGTGTTTTGAGTGCATTCTTTCAGCATTTTAAGGCTAAAATTAGCCTGCAGACTTGTACACTTAGTGCCTCATCTGTACTTCTTGCTGCTTGGTTTGAACAAGATGGGGATAATTGTCTCCATGGTAGACACATCTTCCTGTGAGGAGGAGGAGGAGATTGAGAGGGAGAAGGCCAATTGCTTAGGGATAGGACGCATTGCAACTGCATGATGGTGACAGACCTGCACAGGAGCAAGGGGCTGCTGACTGGCATTGGGTGACCACCCATGCAGCTGGCAGCTATCTCCCTTGCCAGCATCACAGAGAGAGGTCACTGTGGCTCTCAAGAGCCTAATCTCTTCCAGCACTGCGTCTCAGACATTTGAAGGTAACTCATTTCCTCCCTGTATACACAGATGTGAGCATAAGGCCTTGTTCTGCCCCTCTGTGGTTGCAGTATCCTGTCCTCAGCAGCCCCTTGCTCCTGCGCAGGTCTGTCACTGTCATAGTGATGATGCATCCTATCCCTAAGCATCTGGCCTTCTCCCTCTCAATCTCCTCCTCCTCCTCACAGGAAGATGTGTCTGCCATGGAGACAATTATCTCCATCTTGTGCAAACCAAGCAGCCTGAAGTGCAGATGAGGCACTAAGTGTACAAGTCTGCAGGCTAATTTTAGCCTTAAAACGCCAAAAGAATGCACTCAAAACACACCTACTAATAACGGCTGATAATGCCACTCACAGCAGCCTGCATTACTGAAGTCAAACAAAGTACCCAACTGCTGTCCGTAAATCCACCCTTACGTCCAACTATTGCAAAAAAAAAGTTATTCCCACTCTCTGACTGTACTATTGCAGCCAACGCATATTATGGCAGTTGATTGGACTGCTAATAAGCTTAACTATCCAATAATTCTAGGGCTGCCCACTGGGTGTATTGCCACTTTCCAACGTGATGATATTGGGAACGTGTCCCGATCACAGGGCGCCTGATAATACGTCAGCGCAGGCGTGGGATAAGCCCGTGTTTGCAGCCCATGATGTCTACTCCCTTGCACTCTTGTCTACTACCTATTAAGTTCAGCATTCTATTAACCTTTTGGATTGTTTTCTGATATTTGAAAATGATATTTGAATGATCTATGTGCCTGGACCCCTAAAGTCTCTTTGAACCTTCACTGTTTCGAACTTTTCACAATTTAGAAAGTACTCTGTTCTATCCTCCTTCACTGACAATAGATGGCTTCATATTTACCTACTTTGTAATCCATTTGGCACAGCTTTCCCATTACCCTGTTTACAAAGTGGTTGTCTGAACTGACGTGATAAGACTTTTATGCATTGTCATGTCCATTTGCTGACTGGCATCATTCAGTAGCTAGGCAGATCAATTGGAAATGGTATTTAAAATTGAGGAACACAAGCCAAAGTATATCTTTGCTAAAAATTTAAAAAGTAGAATCATTGAAACATGGCACAGAATGAAGCCGCTCAATCCATTGTATTAGTCATTCTAGTCCGTCAACTGTCTACTTCAGTCCATTTTCCTCTTGTCATAATTATAGTTTTGGGAAATGAAGGATTGTAGCTTTAAGAATAATCCTGTGCTGTAAGATCACAAGATCTGTGGAAACCGATGTGTTTACAGCATGGGGAACTTCTACAGGAGAGTTCTTCTTTAGTTATGCAGTTTGATGCACAAGTGTAGTTGCTGCTGCTTTCTTGTAAATAAAGTTAAATGTTTCCACTAAGAAGAGTTGTCTGAAGATCAACTCTATAACAAACTGGCGATGAGGACAAATCAGATTCGGTGCTATACCTCACCCAGCGATTGTGAGCATCTAAGTTTATTAAAAATTAAAGAAGATATACTCATCTAAAATGTCGCAGTTTGGCAGAATCTACCCCTTTGAGCCAGCCACAGACGATTGGTCTCAATATATAGAATGTCTTGCGTTCTTCTTTCAAGCAAACAAAATCATGGGGGAGGAAAAGAAAAGAGCAATTCTCCTGAGTATTCTTGGGATCAAGATCTACAGTTTAATTCAAAGCTTGACAGCCCTGATTCGAAGACTTTCAGTGAATTAATAGACCTCGTTAAGGGACATTTTCAACCCAAGCCCTCAGTCACAATGGAGAGGTTCAGGTTCAGTTCACAGAATAGAGCCCCAGGGGAGACCATTGCTACCCATGTGGCGAAATTAAAACAACTAATGGAATATTGTGATTTCAGTGAAACCCTGAATGACATGTTCAGAGATCATTTAGTATTTGGCGCGCAGGAGAATGCTATTCAGCGAAGATTTCTGGCTGAAGTGAATCTTGATTTTAAGAAATAATTAGAAATAGCACTGTCAATGGAAAGTGCTGTAAGAGATTCACAAGCAATTCAAGGGGTGCAAAATGGCACCGTTCTCCTAGTCAGGATGGAATAGTCAGCCGAAAATGGCGTGAAAAGCCGCAAAGCAAGAAACAGCCCCCGATAACTGAAAAATAAGGAGAAACAGCTTAGCAATTAATTTGAAAAATAACTTTCATCGACATGGAAACGATCAGTCTTCTAGCGATTGGCAATTTTAAAAAGTAGAGTGTTATTTTTTGTCACAGAAGTGGACACATAATGAGACAGTACAAAGCGAGATTTAAACAGCCCTCCAAACAACAAGAAAGTCCAATGAAGTCTATAGTGTAGAAAAGCCAGAAACAACCAATTCTGACATTTATTCAATATTCAACATGAAAGTTGGGGAACACAGAGCCAATATTTGTTGAGGTGAAAGTGAATGGTGAACCATTAAAAATGGAAGTAGACACTAATAGGAGAACACAATTTCAGATATTTAAATAAAGGTGATCAACAATTAAATTTGCAAAATTTAAACATCAGCCAAATTGAAAACGTACACAAGTGAAGAAATCAAAGTGAAAGGTATCACCAGAGCAACTGTTCATTATCAACACCAATTGGCACAGCTACCATAGGTGGTGGTAGAAGGTGAAGAGCCAAGCCTTCTATGGCATGATTGGTTGAAGAAGATTAAATTAAACTGGTCAGAAATCTTCCAGTTATGAGCAGGTGGACTACTAGAGCTGCTAAAATAATATGACACCATCTTCAAGGATGAACTGGGAAAAATCCAAGGCCTAGAGGCCAAGATTTATGTGGACCCAGAAGCAACCCCTCGCCTCCTGAAAGCAAGACCAGTGACATACGTCCTAAAAGAGAAGGTTGACGCTGTGCTGAACTGACTGGAGAGGCTGGGTGTCATAAAAGCAGCTCAGATCTCAGAGTGGGCAGCACTCATAGTCCCTGTCCTTAAACCAGACCAGACCATCCGGAAGTGTAGGGATAAACTAACAGTCAACAAAGCAGCCAAACTGGACAGGTACCCTATTCCCAAGACTTAAGACCTCTATGCCAACCCAGCAGGAGGGACAACATATACAAATATTGACATGAGTGACACATATCAGCAACTGGAGCTGGATGACGCTTCCCAGGAATTCGTTACCATAAATACCCACAAAGGATTATACTAATATCCACGCCTGCCCTTCAGGGTTTCCTCAGCCTGTGCCATTTTTCAGAAGACAATGGAAAGCTTACTACAGGGACCACCTCAGGTTGTGGTCCACCTAGACAATGCACTGATAACTGGATTCACAGGAAAAGAATATGTGGCTAACCCAGAGGAGGTCCTGAAATGATTTTTAGCAGCAGAAGTGCACCTGAAGGAAAAATGCACCTTTCAAGCAAATGAAATCATTTATTTGGGTCACTGGGTAGATGCCCAAGGGTTACACTCAGTTGAAGAGAAGGTTAAAGCAATAAGGGAGGTAACTGCATCCAAGAACATCCCTGAACTTAAATCATTTTTAGAGATGATAAATTAATATGGATGATTTCTACCACATTTATCCACAGCTCTAGCCCCTCTACATTCATTGCTAAGAAAATAACCAGCATTGGTTTTGGGAGGCTCCCCATAAAGAAGCTTCATGAAAGTAAAGCAGCTCTTACACTCTTCAAATTTGTTAGTGCATTATGACAAGATGAAGGAATTGGTGCTACCTTGCGATGCGACCCCCAATGGACTGGGAGTGGTACTATCTCACAAAATGGATGACAGCACAGAGAGGCCAATAGACTATGTATCCAGGACACTTCCCACAGCTGAAAAAGGATACTATCAGATCGAAAAGGAAGGTCTGTCGATTATTTTTGGTGGAAAGAAATTCCACCAATACATGCATGGATGCCATTTCACGATAGTATTAGATCACAAACACTTTTAGGCCTGTTTAATGAGGAAAAGGCTATAAGTCCCATAGCCTCAGTAAGAATACAAAGATGGGGTCTAATTTTGGCAGCATAAAAATACACCTTTGTACAAAAACCAGGGATTCATATAGCAAAAACTGATGCCCTAAGTTGCCTTCCTTTGCAAGAGAATGATGAACATGTCCCAATACCACAAGAGCTCATGGTAGTGATGAATTTTCTAGATTCCTCACCAGTCTGTGCCAGGCAGATAAGAAACTGATGAATCGTGATCCAGTCCTGCCTTGAGTGAGGGACCAAGTGTTACATTGTTGGTCCCAGGAACTAATCGCTGATGAATTGAAGCCGTTTTTCAACTGAAGACACAAGATAAGCAGCCAAGATGGTATTCAATTATGGGATGCACGGGTTGTAGTTCCTGCACAAGGAAGGAAACCACATTTAGTACAGCTACACAGTGTTCATCCAGGGACCTCCCAAATGAAGACGATAGCGCAGTTATCTTTAGTGTTCAGGGATGGATGGTGATATTGAAAATGTAGTAAAACACTGTGTAATGTCAACAATTGCAAAAGTTGCTGGTGGCAGCCCCATTACACCCATGGAAGTGGCCTGGTAGACCCTGGGTGCGGTTGCATATTGACTATTTCGGTCCTTTCCTTGGAACCATGTTTCTACTGATTTTAGATGCTCATCCCAAGTGGTTAAATGTTTATGAGGTAAAGTCACCAAAGTCAGGTGCAACTATAGAAAAACTACACCAGATCTTCACCATCCAAAGATTGCCAGAGGTAATCATCTCAGATAATGGTACTACATTTATGAGCGTCAAGTTCCAATGACTTATCAGCCTTAATGGTATCAGCTATTGACCTCCAATAATTGTTTAGAAATGAAAATCAAAACCAAGACAGACTCCTTCAGACAGAATTTTAATGTTCATAAAACTCCCCATAGACAGAACTAGTCTCATCTGTTATCCCTTTTATACAACCAAATGGGTACTTAGGTTGTTAACTAATAATTAGCAATTGAACTCCTTTAACTGTTGCCTTCCCCAACAGATTCCCCTCTTCTTAAAAATTAATCCTTAAGCTTAAATGAGCATAAAAAACAATATCAATATGTATATTTTTCATTCAATAAATTCATCTTATTACCCTCCTTAAAAAAAGAGAACATGTACAGATATGTCCACGCAAAAGGAGTATTTTTTTCTTCCTAAAGAAAAAGACGTCCCTCTTTGAGGGTCTCTAATAACTTATTGAGCTCGCTGCTCTTTTGGTGAAGCAGTCAGATAATTGGTAGCTGCCATCAATCCATTTAATCTTGGCAATCTCTTTATTCTTGAGCATATGTTTTAAACTTGTAATGTCAATTCGCAATCTCTTCTCATAAATGCATTTCGTTGAGTGAACATTTTCCCAAAGTGATTTATTATCTATAAGGAATTTGATAGGTACCATTCCTGAATACCCTTTTCCATTTAAAATTTCTGCCAGTATCTTTGATATAAAGAATGCCTTTTCTACCGCCTCAACAAGGGCAAGAGTCTCCGCTGCCAACGTACTTTTTACAACCCTTCATATCTTTTTAGATTCCCATGCCAAAAGACACCATTTGCCTTTCCCCCGCCATGAGAAATATAAATCTTCCCACACTTGAAAATTCATCACATAGATTTGCATCACTAAACACCATCAGCTTCATTTTTCTAAGATCAACCAAAGATGGGAATTTCAAAACGCACTGCTCCATTTTTAATTTTGTCAATATTTTGTTTGCCTGAATGACTTCTTCAACCTTGGGATTGTTCATTTTAGTGCTCAATTCCAAGGCATCAAACTGATGTCTGGCCTTGTTTGTTTGCCTAGCCAATTGAGTTGCCCAATTAGACTTCTGAGTTCCTCTTTTTCCATTTCAGAAGCAGCTGTATCTTTCTGGGAGGCCTTACCATGACTAATTGCAATGTGATTGATGTTCTCCAAGTAGGATTGCTGATGTAAAAGCACATGTGGTCCTCTCTGCCTGATTTCCAATCCAATGTGCTCAAAGGCACCAGAAACCTGACTTCCAATTTTAAGCTCTGTTCTGAGTCCATTAATGACAACTGTTTTAAATTGGTTACTACCACCCCACAAAAAAAGATCATCTACATGCATCATAAAGATGCCTGCAAATTTCCCTCCAAGGTGCCAATAAAACATTGCCGGGTCTTCTTTCAACTGAAGTCAGCCCAATTTTAATAAAACTGACATCAGTGAGAAATACCAACCTCTAGAGGCATCATTTAAATCATATACCCATTTATTTAGCTTCCAGAGAGTCCATTCTGCATTGGGCACCTCTTTCGGTGGACGGAGAAAAACTTCCCTTTGAAATTGATGTCCCTGCAAAAAAGCAGCTTTAATATCAATGGAATAACAGTCCCAAGCATTTGTAGCTAATAGAGCCAAAAAGATCTTCAGCATAACTTTTCCTGCCAAAGGAAAACCTACTCATATCCCGGTCACCCAATTTTTCTTCAAATTCTCGTGCCACCAGCCTGTCTTTAGCTTTATAAGCCCCATCAGGAAGCACCTTTCTCATACATTCCATTTATGAGACAGAGCTGGTTGACCCCTGCCTGTGTATACCCCAAATTCTTTCCAACTATGTAATTCTTGCTGTTTTGTATCCTTGATTAATTTATCGTCTATCTTGTTTGAAGCTACTAAGACATTTTGATCACATGGCTTTTGCTTCTTGTAGCATTACCAGTCTGCTATATTCCTTGACTTTTTTAAGCCTGCCCTCTATCCTGTCTTCTACCACACTCCGGACTGTTACTGTTTGATCTCCCTCTCCCATTTATAGATATTTTTTCAACAGTTCGCAATCTCTCCCTAGAGACATGTTCGCTCCCAGACCCGGTGTCTAAACTGATACTACATTGCTGGGTCTTCTTTCAACTGAAGTCAGCCCAATTTTAACAAAACTGACATCAGTGAGAAATACCAACCTCTAGAGGCATCATTTAAATCATATACCCATTTATTTAGCTTCCAGAGAGTCCCTTCTCTCTTTTTTTGTACTTTATGTTCCCAATCCATTGGTCTAATTTCCTGTCCTTTATCTCGTACATTTAACCAATTTTTATATTTTCCAGTGACCTTCCCTGTTCTACTTACAATCGTCGCACTCCTCCATTGACTGGCCCCTTCTGGCAAGTACGTAGCTTTAGTGCCAGCTTTTGGCGGTTGTCCACTTGGACAAATTGCCTCATCTTGTTGACCTGGATTACTGTCTCCATCTTCAGGCACCCTGTCAACTTCAGCAACCTGGTCCTCACAATCATGCAACATATGGGTTTGAGAAGTACATGGTTCCTCATCCCTTCCTACAACACTTTCCAAACCCACAAATTTGTGTGCCAGCTAACCTTGATAAGTGTACCCGAATAGTCTGGTTCCTATGTTGTAAAATGACTTTTTTACCACCTTTGCCTATAATCTTTCTTGGGCCTTTCCACTCATTAAGTCCTTCTCTTTTGTAGTATACCATGGGCAGAATTTTGCCGTCGTCGGGCGGGCGCTGTGGGTGGGCCTGGGAGTGGTCGCGAAGCTGACCACTGTCTGTGATGGGGGTCCGACATGGACTTCATGCTGGTTGGCCAATTAATGGCCAATTAATGGCCAGCCAGTGTGAATCACGTGCTGCAGCTCTCAGCGCTGCCAGGGTGGGGACGAGAGGAGTGTGAGCGCAGAAGTGTGCACATGCACAGGGGTGTGCACAGTAAAAGCCCCCTGAGGCACAGAGCTGTCTCAGGGAACTGAAGAATTTTATCAATATAAATAAAGAATTTTAAAATAATGCAAACATGTCCTCTCATGTGACTCTGTCACATGAGCAGGCACATGTAAAACATGAGTGCAAAAAAATTTTTTTTAAATTGCTGGACGAAACCTTATCCCACGGTTGGATGAGGTTTCGCCAAAAAATGCAAAGGCCACTTGGCCTTTTTGCTCACCTGCTAACCAAACAGTTGGATGGGCAGCGAGAAATTCCAAACAATTAGTTGAGTAATGGCCTAAATAGGCTATTAGGGTTATGGTTAGCGTGCCCGCCGACCGAAATATCATGCGAGTGCGCGATGACATCAGGACACTCACCTGACCTCATCACACGTCATTTTATGCTCATTCAGGTCCAGCACGCTCCCACCTGACGAGCGCAATATTCTGCCCCATGTCTCCATGATCGAAAATAGTTTCTGATGGTCATATATTGTGTATTGGAGCTCGCCGAATTCTTTCTGAAACTTTGGCTTTAAGGGGCTCTCTTCTACTTGTGTGTAGTACATTTTAATGCTCAGAAAAGGTAGAGCTAATCATAGTTCCCTCCCAAGGCTGGGGTTGATCAACCAGGACTGAAAGAATTTTTGGGTTTCTACCAAAAACCAACTGATATGGACTTTTGTCTCCAACCATCTGCTGTGAATTCTTGGCATGGATAGCCCATGCTGGAGCTGATATCAATTTATAGCTTGGTCTAGCCGCCAATATTTTGCGAAGCATGATTCCTTTCACACACTCCGTTACTGAAGTAGCTTTCAGCTGCGGCATTCATAACTATTATATTCATGTTTTCACACACATCCTGAAACTCATCATTAGCAATATCCCCCCACATTTTCAGTGAGGAATTTTGCTGGTGATCCCAATCCAGTCCCTATCCACTTCTCCATCACCCAATCCACAATTATTTTCTTTTCTTTACTGTATATGATTGTTGACTGGCTAAACCTTGTTGCCAAATCCATGAAATGTAAAATAAAAATGTTCATTTCTTTATCCTACACCTTTAAATCCATTGCCACAGCTTCATTGAAATTTCTCGCTAAGGGTAGACTCACTATTGGCTGTAATGGTGTCCTCCTGTGTTTCTTACATATATCACATCTATTGCTTAACTCCTCTATAAGTTTAGTGTACTCTTCATCCCTTATTCCTGCATCCCTTAGCAAAGTTTTTAATCTTTATGAAGAAGGGTGGGCGAACTGTCTATGCAATTTTAACACAATTTGCTTTTTGTCCAAAGAAAGCTTGGTTTTCAATCTTTAACTTACAAGCAGCAACCATCCTCTGCTACACTGCTAAGCTCCGATAGTCATTTGGAAATGAAGGTCAAAACCAATACAGACTCCTTCAGACAGAGTTTTATTTCTGTTCTTAAAACTCTCCACAGACAGAACTAGTCTCGCCTGTTATCCCTTTTATACAACCAAATAGGTACTGAGGTTGTTAACTAATAATTAGCAATTGAACTCCTTTAACTGTTTCCTTCCCCAACATCAACCATGTGAAGACTGCACCATACCATCCAGCATCAAACAGACTGAAGGGAAGGGCAGTACAAATATTTAAGGCAAGAATGAAAAAGTTAACAGGTGAATCGTTGGAGACCAAATTTGCTTGTTTTTTATTTCACTACAGAACAACCCCACGACAGGAGCAACACCTGCAGAATTACTGATGAGGTACTGCCTTCAGACAAGGCTAAGCCTAATACTTCCCAATTTGGAGGGGAAGATGGAGAAAAGTCAAGGGTCAAATAGCGACTCATGATTTGCATAGTCGTGAGCGACAATTTACTGTTGGCAAAACAATATATGTAAAGAATTTTGATGGGGGACTAAAGTGGTACCTGGCAAAGTAAGTTCTGTGACCAGACCATTGTCATACCACATGGAAGTGGAGGGCCGGATCACCCGTTAAGCATGTGGATCATTTAAGAAAAAGAGAGATACCCCAACAAAATGATATTCCACCTGTAACCATTGCTGAACCTGTGTAGGTACTCAAACAAGGACAGGCATGCCTGATGTCTGTGTCAGAGTGGAAGATACTGAAATTCTGTGCCTAATGAGGTACCTGATGTTAATGCAGTTCCAGAGAACCTGTTTCCTACAAAACAATCTGAAGTCATGGAGCTGCGATGTTCCACATGGATCAGTAAACCACATGAAAGACTGAACTCGTAATTTCATGACCTGTGTAAATATTGTAATATGAGATAAATGTCCTTGTAAACATGAAAAGTACAGAAAAGTTAAAGCTGGGGTGGGTGGGGGGGCGGGTGGTGGAATGTAGTAATTATAGTTTTGGGAAATGTAGGATTGTAGTTTTAAGAATAATTCTGTGTTTAAGATCACATGATCTGTGTAAGTCGATCTGTTTACAGCACAGGGAGCTCTTCTTTGGTTATGGAGCTTGATGCACATGTGTAGCTGCTGCTGCTGTCTTGTAAATAAAGTTAAATGTTTTCATCAAGAAAAGTTGTCTGAAGATCAACTCTATAACATTTTTGCTTCTTCCTTGTATCTTATATTTTTCCGTCGTAAATAGTTCACCAGTTCTGTGATAAACACTCTGTTTACCTTGCCCTCAGATACCACTTGTTCCATTTTTGAATAGGCGTGCACAAAAAAAAGCTTATTCCCAATTTATCCTTCGGTCTTCTTAGTGCAATCCTCAGTCTGTGGCCCCTTTGTAACCAATTCACCAAACAGTGGAAACAATCCTCCACATTTACGCTCTAAAAACCCGTCATAATTTTGAAAAACGCTATGAGTTCCTTTATTAAACTTCTTTGTGATTTTTTTGAATCCTTTTGTTTACACAATGAAGACCGTTATTGTTTTGTTTTTTATTTATTCATTCATGGGATGTGGGCATTGCTGACTAGCCAGAATTTACTACCCATCCCTAATTTCCCTTTGAGAAGATGGTGCCGAGCCACCTTCGTGAACCACTGTAGTCCATGTAGTACACCCATTGTGCTGCTAAGGAGGGAGTTCCTGGATTTAGACCTAATGATAGTAAAGGAATGGTAATAAAGCTCCAAATCAGGATGGTGTGTGGCTTGGAGGGGAACTTGCAGTTGGTGGCATTTCCATTCATCTGCTGCCCCTGTCCTTCTATGTGGTAGCGTCATGGGTTTGGCAGGTGCTGGCGAAGGAACCTTGGTGAGTTTGCTGCAGAGCATCTTGTAGGTGGTACACATTGCTGCCAATGTGTGTTGGTGGTGAATGAGGTGCCGAAGAAGGCTCCTGATTTAGCGCATCTTCGTTTTCCAATCTTCATGTTCTCTGCACTTTGAAACAATGCCATTCACCCTGGTTTCTCAATCAAACTGCTGTGGCCTGTTTTGCAGCAGAAATTCCCCTAAAACCACAAAAAAGAAATATCAAATCTCTTGCATCTTAGCAATGATTCAAAACTCAGAAGCATTGCTAATGCCCCACTTCAAATTGCTTTCCATTGTTCTGGTTCCAGTGAAAGCAATTTTTAACACTTAGGTAGACCAGCAATCAAATTCTGGTCCATTAGCCGAATGGAATTTATACATTGCACGATCAATCAAGGATTAAGTTTGACTGGTTAGTGATAAATGGCGATGCCTTCATGGGTTGACAGGCAAATTGCACTGAGACAGAGAAATGGCTTGAATCAGATCATTATCTGTACTGGTGTTATAAATGGTCCTGTTTTTTAAATTCACTTTTGGACACGAGCATCACTGGCATTTATTGCACACTCCGTCTTTGAGAAAATGATAGTGAGCTGCATCTTGAACTGCTGCAGTCCATCTGCTGGAGGTGTACATACAGTGCTGTTAGAGGGAGTTCCAGGATTTTGACCCAGCCAAGGTGAAGGATCAGTGATATAGTTCAAAGTCAGAGTGATGTGTGGATTTGGAGTGGAATTTACAGGTGGTGGTGTCCCCATGCATCTGTTGCCTTTCTCCTTCTAGGTGGCAGAGGTTGTGCATTTGGAAGGTGCAGTCAAAGGAATGTTGGTGAGTTGCTACCGCGCCCCATTTAGATGGTACACACTTCAGCTACCCTGCACTGATGGTGGAGGGAGTAAATATTTAAGCAGGTGCCAGTCAAGCGAGCTCCTTTGTCCTGGCTGGTGTTGAACTTCTTGAGTGTTGTTAGAGCTGCACTCATCAGACAAGTAGAAAGCATTCCTTCACACTCTGATTTGTGGTTGGTGGACAGTGGTGAAACTTGATCTTTTGCTGGACAATTGCCATAAATCCATGACTACAGCTGACCTGTTATGTCCACTTATTCCTAAACAGCAGGGGGTTACTACCAAAGGTTGAGAAAAGAGTCAACAGATATATGGGCACAGCTGAGTTAGCACTTAATGTGGTCAGTTTTCATTAACATTAACTTCTGAAGAAAGAGGCAGGTAATAATTCCATATCAAAGTGGTTGAATGAGATGATGGAACTAATCGTTAGTCTATCACTAATTGGAAAATGCTAATGTAAGTATTTTGTCTGTCTGTGGGAAGTCCGCAAATCTTTTTATTGTCCTTACCAGCCCCCACCATCTACTGAGAGAGAAACGGGGAGGGGAGGGGAGGCCAGGAGTGAGACAAAGGGCAAGGTTGTAGAGTAATGTTAGTTTGTGCTTTGCCTAGTCATTGTTTAACAGTTTGTGGAGTGGCTTATAGCACTTCCGCCTGATAGAATTAAGGATCTTGGGGGAAATAAATCTGTTGGTGCCCAGGAGTGGGCATGGGGCAGGGAGTGGGTGGGGGCATTACACGGAATGAACCCCTGCCTCAAAAGATAGACCTGTGGGGTACCTAATATTGGGCCTCAGTAACACCAAAGCAGTGAGCTGCAGACAGCTAACAGATGCAGAGGAGTGGGAGATCAGGAGGGATCATGATGGTGGCTGGGATTGGATAGGGGGTGGCAAGGGCAATTGTGGTGAGCTGAGGGAATGAGGTCGTGATTGGAAAGGGTGATGGTGAGTGGTGGCTGGCAGTGGCTTCTGCGGCCGTGCCCTCAGCTGCCTGGCCCTAAGCTCTGGAATTCCCTTTCTAAGCCTCTCTGCCTCTTCATCCCTTAAAAGTTGCTCCTTAAAACGAAAGAAACCCTCGGTCACCTGTCCTAATCGCTTTCTGTGGATCATTGCCAAATTCTGCTTGATAACACTCCTCTAGATTGCATTGGGACATTTTACAACACTATAGACCCTAAATAAATGCAAATTATTGTTTCCAATTGTTGTGGGAAGGGGTGGGCACAGTTAGGATACACCTATTGCACAACAAATGGAGGGAACACAGAGCTGGGGTCAGTGGAGATGGAAGGCCCTGGAATAAAACCTTGAAGAGTAAATCCACTCACAGCTGGTAGTCATAGTTTGGGGGGGGTTCTCTAAGTTGTATTGAAACTGAGGCCTTGATGGACATGGTGAGTCTCAGCACACTACTCTTTGACAAAAGCAGCCACCCATTCGGCATCAGACATCCACCATCGGTAATACTGACCTCCACGCAAGAAGCCATTTAAAGACTAAGATGCCTTAAACTGATTTGTGTGAAGTATCTCATATCAATAATTAAATTACTTCCCATTTGGTATAATTTGGTAGAAATTTGATGAAGGAGATACTCAATAACGTGTAAAACATATCCTGAAAACTTATCAGAAGCCGAAGTCCATCTGCCCCCTATAATTTAGTGCTCATTAGTGGGGTGCTTCTCTGTGTATGTCTGTTCAGGCACTGAATGTCTGCATGAAATGGCACTTCAAAGAGACGGCTTATTTAGCTTCCAAAGATCATTAAAGACAGACTTGCATTCATAAAGTGCCTTTTACAGTCTCAGACCATCCCAAAGCACTTTACAGCCAACTAAATACTTTTGGAGTGTATTCTCTATTGTAGTGAAGGAAATGCGACAATCAATTTACACACAGCAATCTCCGACAAACAATGATTAGATTAAAAACAAAAACAGAATTACCTGGAAAAACTCAGCAGGTCTGGCAGCATCGGCGGAGAAGAAAAGAGTTGACGTTTCGAGTCCTCATGACCCTTCGACAGAACTTGAGTTCGAGTCCAGGAAAGAGCTGAAATATAAGCTGGTTTAAGGTGTGTGTGTGGGGGGCGGAGAGATAGAGAGACAGAGAGGTGGAGGGGGTTGGTGTGGTTGTAGCGACAAACAAGCAGTGATAGAAGCAGAATATCAAAAGATGTCAACAACAATAGTACAATAGAACACATAGGTGTTAAAGATAAAGTTGGTGATATTATCTAAACGAATGTGCTAATTAAGAATGGATGGTAGGGCACTCAAGGTATAGCTCTAGTGGGTTTTTTTTTTTTTTTTTTTTTTTTTTTTTTTTTATATAATGGAAATAGGTGGGAAAAGGAAAATCTTTATAATTTATTGGGAAAAAAAAAAAAAAAAAGAGAAGGGGGAAACAGAAAGGGGGTGAGGATGGGGGAGGGGACTCACGACCTAAAGTTGTTGAATTCAATATTCAGTCCGGAAGGCTGTAAAGTCCCTAGTCGGAAGATGAGGTGTTGTTCCTCCAGTTTGCGTTGGGCTTCACTGGAACAATGCAGCAAGCCAAGGACAGACATGTGGGCAAGAGAGCAGGGTGGAGTGTTAAAATGGCAAGCGACAGGGAGGTTTGGGTCATTCTTGCGGACAGACCGCAGGTGTTCTGCAAAGCGGTCGCCCAGTTTACGTTTGGTCTCTCCAATGTAGAGGAGACCACATTGGGAGCAACGAATGCAGTAGACTAAGTTGGGGGAAATGCAAGTGAAATGCTGCTTCACTTGAAAGGAGTGTTTGGGTCCTTGGACGGTGAGGAGAGAGGAAGTGAAGGGGCAGGTGTTGCATCTTTTGCGTGGGCAAGGGGTTGTGCCATAGGAGGGGGTTGAGGAGTAGGGGGTGATGGAGGAGTGGACCAGGGTGTCCCGGAGGGAGCGATCCCTACGGAATGCCGATAAGGGGGGTGAAGGGAAGATGTGTTTGGTAGTGGCATCATGCTGGAGTTGGCGGAAATGGCGGAGGATGATCCTTTGAATGCGGAGGCTGGTGGGGTGATAAGTGAGGACAAGGGGGACCCTATCATGTTTCTGGGAGGGAGGAGAAGGAGTGAGGGCGGATGCGCGGGAGATGGGCCGGACACGGTTGAGGGCCCTGTCAACGACCGTGGGTGGAAAACCTCGGTTAAGGAAGAAGGAGGACATGTCAGAGGAACTGTTTTTGAATGTAGCATCATCGGAACAGATGCGACGGAGGCGAAGGAACTGAGAGAATGGGATGGAGTCCTTACAGGAAGTGGGGTGTGAGGAGCTGTAGTCGAGATAGCTGTGGGTGTCGGTGGGTTTGTAATGGATATTGGTGGACAGTCTATCACCAGAGATTGAGACAGAGAGGTCAAGGAAGGGAAGGGAAGTGTCAGAGATGGACCACGTGAAAATGATGGAGGGGTGGAGATTGGAAGCAAAATTAATAAATTTTTCCAAGTCCTGACGAGAGCATGAAGCAGCACCGAAATAATCATCGATGTACCGGAGAAAGAGTTGTGGAAGGGGGCCGGAGTAGGACTGCAACAAGGAATGTTCCACATACCCCATAAAGAGACAGGCATAGCTTTATCTGTTTTAGTTGAGGGGAAAAATATTAGCCAGGACACTGGGGTTAGCTCCCCTGCTTTTTTTTGAAATAGTGTCATGGGCTCTTTTATATCTACATGAGAGGATAGACGGGGCCTTAGTTTAATGTTTTATCTGAAAGGCGGCACCTCCAACAGTGCAGCGCTCCCTCACTATGGCACTGGGAGGGTCAGCCTAGATGATGTGCTCAAGTCTCTGGAGTGTGTCTTGTTTGCACAACCTTCTGATTTAGTGGCGAGAGACATTCACCCAAGGCTGACACTCAACAATAGAGAGCTGTTACGCCCTCAAATGGCAGCACTTTGAGAGAAGTTGGCAGCCCTTTAATAACTGCTGGTGCTCAATGCTCTGGCCTGCTCACCCTCTCACTCCCTAACCACACTGACCTTCCCTGTACATCATACCCAAAGGACTGAGGATTGCACCACAAAAATACTTAAACAATTTGCATAATTACATGCAGCCCACTAAGTAGGATCTTAGGCAGAAAGAGTGTCTAGGACCTAAGGTTGTTGTGTAATTCATCTGGGAGAGACTTTGCGAGATAATCAAAGAAGGATAAAACCATTAGCCTTCAATTTGTAAGACTCAATTGCTTGATTCCCCGGTTATTAATGGCCTTGTCTAGACAGAATTGGATTTGATGTGGGAAAAGCTTTCAGTAATTAAATTCACAGCCAAGAGACACTGTGGCTACAAAAGCTTTCATTGAGAAGACAAAGGGGAAGCTGAAACAGGAATGCAGGCACTAAATGAAGAAAAAAATAGCGGTGATTGAAAAACTTGGGCTGTAAAGGGCAACATGCTACTGTTGCCAACCCTCAAGGCCTGCCCTGGAGTCTTTGTGAATTGATGATGATTCTCCAGGACAGTTATAGGAACAATACTCAGGAGAAAAGTTATTGAGACATTTAAAAAAAAAATCAAGTTTTGTTTTTAAGTTATTAAAATAGTGCCGACAGAAAAGGAAAGATGTTTGATTGCCAGTCAAAAATCACCTAATCGTTTAAAGAAGAGCCCGTTGGAGCCAGGAGGGAGGGGGGTGCGGGGGGAGATGGTGGCGTGCTGGCAATGCCTCATTTACTTTCCCCTTTGCCTTGCGGGCAGCCATGATGATTACAGGGCTATGACTGTGGCTGCAGGCTTTCCCATCGAGCGGCTCCACATTTTATTTTTACATATTGAAAAGTCTCCCGAGTGCACCTCCATCTTAAAGCACACTCGTGGTCCCCCACCTACTTTGGCAGTGCCCACCTCTAACCGTGGAGCTGCCAATCTTTTAGTGTTAGACAACCTCCTATTGGCGCTTTAGCCTTGGGAGCCCACCCTCTATCCTTAACTGGCTGCTTCCTCCAAAATTTCTCCGTGGGCTCTGATGCCGACATTGCATGGATACCTGACCCACATTTCATCCTGACAGCGTGGTCAGGACATGGGGATGAAAATCGCGCCCCTTGGGTCTACCTCAGAGTTAATCGAAACATTTTTAATGTTTTCACCTACAATGGTTTTGGCAACAAACTGGAGTTCAGAACTAGGGCCCATAAATGTATGACAACTACTAATAAATCCAATAAGGAAGGAGGAGTTTCTTCACCTGGAGAGTGGTGAGAATGTGGAACTCGCTGCATCATGGAACTGAGATAAATGGCATAGATACATTTAAGGGGAAGCTAGATAAACAAGTGAGGGAGAAAGGAATAGAAAGATACACTGATACGGTAGGATGAAGAGGGGTAGGAGGAGATATATATGGAGCATACACACCGGCATTGTCTTGATGAGCTAAATGGCCTATTTCTGTAAATTCTACCTAATTCTTTTTAATTATGTGTTAAAATTTCTAACACGTAGTCTCGGCAGTCTAGGTTCCCTCCCTCTCCAGCTCAGAATGCGGAGATTGAAAATGATCACCCATGCTTATTTACAGTTCTTATGATCCTTGGCCAGACCCCAGGATGTCAGGGGAGATCCAGTTAGGGACCATAACATAAAACACCTGCTTTTTGAATAAAGCTATAAGATCCCACGGGCTTTGATAGGAGAAGAACAAACTTTACTTTATAAGTTCAGAAAGATAAAATGATTTGTAATGTGTATCTTATACTCTAACAATCATGTGAGGTACATGTGAATTAGCAGACAAACTGTGGCCAAACACTACAAGTAAATGACAGATGCAACCAAGACAGAGTCCATGGATTTCTTAAGAACCCACCCAGACGTCAGTAAACACCAAGTCAAACAATCTCATTGAAACTGTGTCTCACGAGGGATTCCCAGCTTCACCTTCGAAGATCTTTTCTTGGACTTCTTCCAAATTCTTCCCACTCAGCTGGTTTTAACAAAGACCCATTTTGCAGAGTTTCAATCTCACCTTCCAATATTACGCTTCACTTATACAGAGCATTGGTGAATACTCTGTGCAGTTTAAGGAATGTAAATGCATTGGGGCACGTTCAGAGGAGGTTTACTAGATTGATACCTGGAATGAGTGGGTTGTATTATGAGGATAGGTTGGGCAGGCTGGGCTTGTTTCCACTGGAGTTTAGAAGAATGAGGGGTGACTTGTTTGAAGTATATGAGATCCTGAATGGTCTTGACAAGGTACACGTGGAAAGGATGTTTCCTCTTGTGGGTGGGTCCAGAACTAGGGGACACTTTTTAAAGATTAGGGGTTACCCATATAGGACAGAGATGAGGAGAAATTCTTTCTCTCAGAGTGTTGTGTGACTTTGGAACTCTCTGCCTCAGAAGGCAGTATTGGTGGGGTCACTGAATATTTTTAAGGGAGAGGTAGATAGATTTCTGTTAGGCAAGGGAATCAAAGGCTATCGGGGGTAGATGCGAATGTGGAACTTGAAACAGAAACAGATTAGTCATGATCTTATTGAATGGCGGAGCAGGCTCAAGGGGCTGAAAGCCCTACTTTGGCAGCTATTTCGTATGTTTGTGTGATTCCTTCTCCCTGGATTCCCAAGTAAACTCGAACACTAGCTTACAAGTACACTTTCAGATCTATGGCTGTCTCAAGCAGAAAACCATTGGTCCAAAGGGGCACCATTGCCCCCAGGGCCCTCTTTACTTAAAGTCTGCTCCCCACAGCCCTTTCTCTAACTTTTTAACTCAACTTGACTGGGCCCTCTGTCTGTCCCTGTCTTTGTGATACTTCTTGGCTGGCAGACTACCTGAAACTGAACAACTGCCTCAAACTCACTGCCTCAAGAAGAGTTGTTCACTGACCCTTGAACTGATCTGGTAACCTATCAAAACTCTCCCAGAGGGCCCCACCCTTGTTGCTAGGCAGGAACCAATTTAGCAAGCATTGAAATATCCTGTACCTTAAATGTTACAATCTCCACAGACTTATAATTTAGCATTCAATGGCACAAAGATCAATTTCATGGCACAGCGAATGGTGTTTTCAACATATTTACCCACTGAAATGTTTTTGAAAGTTATCCAACTCCTCTTACCTTCCAAAACAACATACTGCTATCGGCCAAGTTAGCAAGTCATATTTACCAGCCTGGACCAGCTGGGCTGAATGGCCTGTTTTTGCGCAAATGCTAAGTAATAACAGCAACAACAAATTCCATTGATTTGGCACCCTTCATTTGGAGGAAGACCCCAAATATTTCACAGAGGCATAATCAGAAAAAATGAACACTGAGCGACAGAAAGATATGTTGGAAGG
Organism: Carcharodon carcharias; assembly: GCF_017639515.1. Lineage (NCBI taxonomy): Eukaryota > Metazoa > Chordata > Chondrichthyes > Lamniformes > Lamnidae > Carcharodon > Carcharodon carcharias. The sequence continues at coordinate 34,290,034 of NC_054476.1, read as the reverse complement.
GGCTTTTCAAATGGTTCATCTAAGAACTGCGGTTTAAAATAGACTAAAGAAGAAAAAAGAGGTAGTGGCTTTCGGGAATTCAGAACATGTGTTCTAGGTAGTTAAAGACTCAGTCACCAGTAGTGGGATGAAGGAAAGGAAGTCATACAAGTGTTCAGATACAGTGAAACAGAGAGTTTGAGGGGTGGGTAGAAGAGGCATTGTACAACTGTCGGAGGTTTCAGAAATAGGGTACTGGAAATCTGGAAAACCCTCCCTCGAAAAGCTGTTGAGGCTAGGGAGAGTGGGGGTGGGGGGTGAGATAGCAGTTGAAAATTTTAAAATTAAGATTGATATATTTTGTTAGGGAAGCGTTACGGAATCAAGGTGGGCAGATGGAGTTAAAGTAACGACTGGCCATGATCTAATTGAATGATGGTGGAAAGACTGAAAGGGCTGATTGGCCTATAGCTCTTCTGATAGGGAAGCTGCAAGTGGACTCATGATGATAATCATTTTAATATTTGAGGCATTGGGGAAACCAATCTCAGCAAGGACAGGGATGATAAGTGATCGGGACTTGGAGCAGGAAAGGGTATAGGTAGCAATGATATCTCCTTGACTTGTTATTCAGTGTTGCGAATATCTAGTTTGTGGTTCATATGTTTTAGTATATAATTTGTAGCTTTAAGAATTAAAGTTTAATTGTAGAAAATGGGATAAATGTAATTAAAGCAAGCTTGGAATCCATTACACTTAAAAGTTTGGGGCCATATTGAATTAAGAGGTCAACAATTAGAAAGGTAAGATCATAAAACAGCAGATGGGCTTACTTAGCTAAAGGACTGTGATGTCTGCAATGTTTACAATATGAAGTGTATTCCAGAGAGATGTTTTTGTTTTGTGAAGTAGAACTAAATTAGTTTAAAAGCATTCAGTAAATCTGAAAGGTTTTAAAATCCATTTACCTCATCAGGTCAAAGAAGAAATTGTAAACGAGTGATAATTAACTGAAAGGTCAGTTTGAGGACATCTCAGAGCAGGCTATATCATTAAGGAGATTGGTGGAGTTTAAGAAAGTTCTCTGGCTTCAATTTATCTGTTTTGTTTTGCTGAGTGTGTTTGTTGCAGTTTGGACCTCATGTAGTTTGCAGCTCACTAAAAGATAGCCAAATAAATGATATTTAGCAAGGCTTGTGTTGTAAGTAGAGTAATAAACTAACATCATTATTAAATGCATGGAATGCTGGTGAGGCTTAATCTCAATTTGAATTTTGTGAGAGAACAGAAGCTGGAAGAATGCCTAGTTTGAAGCTAATGGAAGAATCTACAATAGTCTTGACAGAATCTTGTGGCAAAGAAAGTAATCAGCTGAATTAGCTAGGAAGCATTGAAAGAGTAACCAGGGCAAGGAATTGAGGTATCCACAGTCAAAAGATGGTAAATGAAAGTTTTACATCTGAGAATAGCTGGAGCTGAGGAGAATTGTGCAGAAGACTATGGCATATTTATGGGAAGTCCCTACAGAAGTAAATAACTTTAAGATTGATGTGTCTTATAAGAGAATTCTTGGGGACAGTACCTGAGTGCATAACATACATAATTATAAGCTATAGTGTTAATACACTTATTTGCTTATTTAATTGTTCTATATAAAATAACTATTGTGTTTTGTTAAAGTAGTGAAATTTTATGGCAGAGTTCTATTGGCTAAAACAAGGTTTACAGATTTCTCTTTAAATGTTAACGGTACCTAACTGGATTGTAACATCAGTTATAATAATTATGAGCAACAGAAGCTTTTTTTGATTTGTTCATGGGATGCATATATTGCTGGCAAGGCCAGCATTTATTGCCCATCCCTAATTGCCCTTGAGAACTGAGTGACTTGCTAGGCCATTTAAGAGTCAATCACATTACTGTGGGTCTGGAGTCTTTCCCTAAAGGACATTAGTGAACCAGATGGGCTTTTAGGGCAATTGATTCATAGTCACCACTAAACTTTTAATACCAGATTTTTATTGATTGAATTCAAATTTCACTATCTGCTGTGAAGGGATTTGGACCTGGTTACCCCAGAGCATTACACTAGTCCAGTGACAATACCTCCCCAACTGCCTCCCCTTCAGAACACCATTATCTAGCTGGAATGATTTTCAATGATCATTGTTCTTTGCCCTGTTGTAAGAATTTTATTTTCAGTTTACAGGTTCTTATTTGACTTTAGAAGAATTTTCCCAATTTTGCTGCACCCCTTGTATGGGACATTGTTAAATACTTACTGGAAGTGTAAATATATAATATCCAGTGCTTTTTACCCATTAACGGAGATCCTGTCTCACAACGCTCCAGTAAATTTATTAACATAAACTCCATTTTCATGAACTCATCTGGCTTTGATCCCAGATGCTGATATCTAATTCACTTATTGTTTGATACTCTAGTGTTTTGTTACCTTTCCATTGCCTGTCCAGCTCTCCATAATTTAGGGTCATGTTTTTCAGATGAAACTTTATGCCTGCCTCTCAGCTGAATGAGAAAGATCCTGTGGTCAGTATCTTGAAGTAGACCAGGGGAGTTTCTTCTGGTCTCCAGATCAATATTTACCCCTCAACCAAGCTCACTAAAGCAACTTTTCTGTTCATTATCTCATTTCTGCTTGTGGGAGTTGGCTGTGTTCAAATTGGCTGCTGCATTTCCTGCAGTACAACAGCAACTACACATCATTTAATAGGCTGCTAAGTGCTTTTGGATTTCCTACAGTCAGTCATGAAAGAGTGGAAGATGGAAGCCATTGTCTTCAATCCCTACCACAAACTTCATTGCTTCCTCTCCCTGCCAACTGTCTGAGGCTGAACTGGACAATTTGCAAACTTGGGCCCGAATTTCCACTCTTGGCTTGGGAGTGCAGAGTTGGGACGTTTCCCAATGGGAGAAATTGCCCCGGAAGTTCGGATTTTTATTTTGGGGTGACGTGGTTCTCTGGCAGTTGGGCTGGGTGGCTCTGGAATGAGTGGGCAGGCTGCCAGGTGCAGAGGCTGGCTGTGCAGAAGGCCTGCCTTGGTGCTCCGGCACTATGTTTAAGTTTTTTTAAAAAAAGAAACAAAAACAACAAAAACAGCCCTCCAGCCCTCACCCCCCCCCAACCCCCCTCAATCCCCTGCACACTCGCTATGGCCCATCCATGCCCAACTTATACCACCTACCCAACACCCTTCACCCTTACACCTATCAAGCCAACTCACCCAGTATCCACCAAGGGCTGACCTCAGGAGCCATGCTGAGATGAAATCACATAAAGTTATATGGGCAGAATGGTTCCAGATTTGCACTAATGCAGTAGTGGGCAGGAAAAATGGTGTTTTACCCATCAGCCACAATGGCAGCTTTTCATGCCACAATGTCCCAATCCCACCTCATTAATTTTGCATTCCTGGGAAATACGCTGTTTTGGTGGCGGGTGGGCTCTCATTCACCCGCCACACCGTCACCTCGCCACTTCATCCCGCTGGGCGCCATATTTAAAGTGCAGCTGTCCAGGACACTCTCAGTGATTCCAGACAAGAGCTGCTACACAAAAGACATGGTTCCAAAAGGCAAGAAGACTGTAGCCCCTCTGATTCAGTGATGCATTCTTCAAGCTCCTGTTGGACGCTGCGGAGATCCACTGTGATGTTCTCTACCCCTGTTCTGGGCGAAGAACAGAAAGCAAGGTAACCAATCCAGTGAGTCATGTAAGATATACTTTCCATGAGTGGTTATGGGTACTGCTTAACTATCAGTAATAGAGGAAACTGCTGTATAGTACTTTTATTCACCAGTGATATCTTCAGTGGGGCATTGATGGTGAGACTGGCACCACATTGTGACTAATGTTCGGGTCAGGTCAGGCTGAGCTGGGTCAAAGGTTGCTCTGACTACTTGGAGTGTGGAAAAAGACAGATGCACAATACTGTGTGGAAGCATTCCATAAGACCATAAGACCATAAGATATAGGAGCAGAAATTAGTCCATTTGGCCTATTGAGTCTGCTCCACCATTCAATCATGGCTGATAAGTTTCTCAACTCTTTCTCCCGCCTTCTCCCCGTAACCTTTGATCCCCTTACCAATCAAGAGCCTATCTATCTCGGTCTTAAATACATTCAATGACCTGGCCTCCACAGCCTTCTGTGGCAATGAATTCCATAGATTCACCACTCTGTGGCTAAAGAAGTTTCTCTTCATCTCTGTTCTAAAAGGTCTTCCCTTTACTCTGAGGCTGTGCCCTCAGGTCCTAGTCTCTCCTACTAATGGAAACATCTTCCCCATGTCCACTCTATCCAGGCCTTTCAGTATTCTGTTATTTTCAATCAGATCCCCCCTCATCCTTCTAAGCTCCATCGAGTATAGACCCAGAGTCCTCAAACATTCTTCATATGTTAAATTCATTCTGTTCTCCATGCTACTACTGGCCCGAGGGGACATTTGGAATTTTGCATTCTGCTATGGTTTTGAGGTGAAACAATTAACTAAAACTAGCAGAATAATGCAAATCTTTACAGGGCTGAATGCTTAAATTATTAAAAGTTTAATTATGCACTTGTCTCTATGGGGTATTCTTGCGTAGCCCACTTAAGAAAACATCTGGCTTTCATACACGCCAGTTTCAGATAGCCAGACATGAGGCACTGTACCTGTATTAATATAGATGCATGGAGGATAATGCGCAATGTTCCCTCAACTGGTTGACCAATGCTCCTGGTTGCCTGATGGATGGGAGTCTGAAAGTTATGGGGTGGCGGCATTGGCGGGGAAGAATAAAGTTGACGTTTCGAGCCCTCATGACCCTTCAACAGAACAGCTAGACCTGCTGAGTTTTTCCAGGTAATTTCTGTTTTTGTTCTGGATTTCCAGCATCCGCAGTTTTTTGTTTTTATGAACGTTATGGGGGTCTGATTGATGGGAGTCTGATGGCTGGAGAGGCCTTATAGTTTGGGGGGGGTCTGATAGATGGGGGTCTTTCCCACCTGAAACCAGGAATGCTCAAAGTTCAAAATAATCTAAAAGAGTCAGTGTATTGGGCGTCATTTTTTAGCCTGAAATTTTTCATTTAATTGACGAAGACAGCACAACATGTCAACAATAAACAAAATGTTTAATTCATGAGAAGGATAGTGTCTACTTGAGAGTGATGCTGAATTCATAGACTACAGGATGTCCCAAAGCACTTTACAGCTATTAAGTACATTTGTAGTTTAGTCACGGATGTAAATGTAGCTAAATACAACAGCCAGTTTGTGGATAGTAAGGTCCCACAGGCAGTAGTGAGTTAAATGACCTGTTTTAATTATGTGGATTAAGGGATGAATATTATCCAGACTACCAGTGAGAAATTCCCTACTCTTGTTTAAATAATACTATGGGATCTTTTGTGTCCATCTCATTAGAAAGACAGCACCCTTGACAGTGCAGAACTCCTTCAGTACTGCTCTGGGAGCATCAGCCTGGACTGTGTGCTCAACTCTCTGGAGTGGTACTGACGGAGTACTTCATGTTATGGGGATTAGACACTATCTTTGAGGGTTGGGTTATGAAGATAGACCAATGTCCCTAAAACTATCTCCCTTTGCAATATAAAAGGGAGATACAATTTAGATTGAGAGGTTGATTGTTTTTCACAAATAGGTAGGACTGTGACAGAAGGGGACATATTTTCTAAATGAGAAAGTTAGTAATGGGACCTTTTACATTGATTTTGGAGGGTGTTTAGGACCATGGTTTAACCTGCCATTTGAAAGCTGACATCTCCAATACTGCAGAACCCCCTCAGTACTGCATTAGATGTGAATATTATCCTCAAGCCTCTAGGTGGGACTTGAACCCATAGCCCTCTGACTTGAGACGTGCGCCTGTTACTAACCGAACCACTGTTACTATCACTATGATTATACTGAAGCTTAAAAAATATTGATATTTCTGTACAGTGAAAGAACTTGCAATCTCTTTTTAAAATATATGTTAAATTTGTAGGTGTGGGCATTGCTAGCAAGGCTGGTATTTATTGTCCAACCTTAAAGACACAATACAGTGACTTGCTAGGCCACATCAGAGGGCAGTTAAGAGTCTCACATAGAACTGGGTATGAATGTTTATTTATTTATGTTCATTCATGGGATGTGAGCATTGCTGGCATTCTAAATTGCTCATTCCTGAGGCATTTGAATACCAACTCTTCCAGTCAATCAGTAATCACTCATTGTTCAGTAAGTAAATGACCTGATCATGCAGGAACTGATGATTGTTGTATTAATGTTTAATTTCTCTTAACTTCTTTCTGTGTGTACTGATCCATTGATTACTTTATTTAGGTTATTAGAGCCTTGTTTATTCTTCTCACTGGCAGACCGGATATTCCTCCATATTGAATACTGATGACAGCGATGCTTTTGTACAATGTACTCCCTACCTCTCAGGGCACCCACCAGGTGAAAAACACAGTATCTAGATCATCAGCTGCTGCTTCTGTCTAGCCTAAAAATATGAACATACAAAATTGATGGGCAGGAAAAGACAAAATGGTCCATTAAGACTGCCCCACACCATGATGGCTAAAGTATCATGACCAAACACTTCCTACCTTTCCTTGCCTCCCTCAATAGCCATGTGATTTTTAAATTTATTCATGGGATGTGGGCTTCGCTGGCTGGGCTGGCATTTATTGCCCATCTCTAGTTGTCCTTGAGAAGATGGTGGTGAGCTGTAGTCCATGTGGCATAGGTACACCCACAGTACTGTTAGGAAGGGAGTTCCAGGATTTTGACCCAGCGACACTGAAGGAACGGCGATATATTTCCAAGTCAGGATGGTGATTGGTTTGGAGGGGATCTTCCAGGTGGTGGTGCTCCTATCCATCTGCCGGCCTTGTCCTCATAGATGGTAGTGGTTGTGGGTTTGCAATGTGCTGTCATCAGCATCTCAAGTATCATCTTGCAGAAACAGCATTTTCAGCCCTTACTGGTGGGGAGGTCGGGGGGAGCGGTGTGCCGGGGGCAGACTCAGCACACACAGCAGGCATGCATGCTTCCCAACCTCTCCTCTGTCCCTTCTCATCACATCCACATCATTTTTCTTCATGCAGGCCAAACTTGTCCGCAACAAAACTGAGAGATCCCAGACTGAAGGAGTGACAGCCAACATCCAGGAGCTCTCCAACTTCAAGGAGGATGCCACCGAGTTGGCAGAGGAAGATAGAGATCGTTCCTATGGGGAAGGTGAGATCAGCCTCCCCCAGCAAGCCAGTATGGAGGAACCCTCTATGACTTGGTCACATCCTGACATTCACTGTGAGCGACCTGCAATGTTGCATTCAGCCTGCTCATGAACTAAATCTATCTTCTCTCTCTTACAGGCACCAGCATGTCCAGACCGACCTGCACAGGCAACATAAATTTAAGCCCCCAGGCCACCTCAGAGGAGGATGCTGAGGAACCATTTGAAGATGACCTTTCACAGCGTTCACCTACACTCTTCACCAGTGCAAAGGCACACACCCTGGTGGCAGTGACAGCCCAGGTCTCTGGCAATCAGAGGATTGCTGGAAAAGAGCCAGTCTGAGTCAAATGATGAGACTCTGGAAGAAGCAGCTGTCACAAACATGCTGGAGATATAGAGACAGGCGGCAGAACATCAGGCAGAGTTGCGAGAGGCAGTCAACAGACTAGAGCGAAGGATGGAGGAGTCCGTCTGTGTTCTGCCTGATGTCATGGATCCGACCTGCGAGCACCTCGAGGTCTCCATGGGAAGGCCTTGGAGACCTTGGTCCAGCAGATTCTGCCAGGTTTGCTTTCGGACCTGCATTCCTTCGCTATAAGCATCGGTGGGATCCATCGATCTTAGGCGAGAGGAGTGGCGGGGGACTTCAACCTCCCTTCAGGTGGCCCTCCTCCTCAAAGAGTCAATGAGGGGCCCTCAGGCACCCACAGGGAGATGACCAGCAGCTGGACACTCCGGGGCTATCCACTCAGATGATTTTGCGAGTGTGCAGCCGATCCTAATCCCCTCTGCCTATGACCCCATCACTTCCAGCTGCACAGGCTGAGGAGGGTGCATCTGCCTCACAGCAGAAGACCCAAAGCAGGCCAGGGCCCTCTAAGCCTCAGCCCTTCAGATGATGCCCGCCAAAGTCATCAAAGACAACAAAGAGCAGGCTGCCTCCACCTCAGCTGCATGTTGGGGATCCACCAAGACGTAGGGTTAGAAAGGTTGAGAAACCTTGATATCACTTTTAGGTCACAGGTGTTCACTCACTATATTTTGTAAATAAATTTATTATTCATGACAATGGTCTCGTCATTTGAATGTGCCGTACATATGCATCTATGTGGCCTTTTATTGCGAGGGTGACCCAAGCCCCCACTCCATGATTGCCTCCCTTTGTGAGCCTCACACTCATGTGAAGTCTAGCTGACTCATATTAGTTACTCGCCCCTTGTCTAATGTCAGGGGGATATGTCAACCTCTTTATTGAAAGTGACAGAAAATGGCGTTAGGTAGCGATATTCATTAAAAGACACCATGGAATTATGGTGTGCTCAATTGCATTGGAGAGTTAGCACTCATGTTGACACATCATCAAATAGCTGTCTTCATTGTTTGTGCCAAAGCACAAGACCTGCAGCCATGATGGTCTCTCCAGCCATGTGCACATCTCTGTGGCGGTAAGAAGTGTCTCAGTCAGGAGGCCACGACTGCATCAAGTCCACTTGACGCAGGCTTTGCACTGGGCTGATGCCTTTCACTTTCCAGAGTGGCTCCATACAGCTTTGGCTGCTGACCTTACCAAAGATTAGGGCCAGGTAAACATGAGGGTTGGGGCCCCAAGGCTCAATGCTGACATTGCTCTCGATGTCAGTGGTTGTAAAGGCCTTTCAGAACACTAAAGAATGGGAGAAATGTGCTTGGATACCCTGGCTTGCACTTTGCTCTTCCTGGAACCTTGCGGCTACGAGTGTGTCATGGGCACGGCTTCTGTGTCTGGCAGCTTCGATTGCATCCTCATTTGTAAGCTCCCCATCATCGTCCTCTTCAGGTTCCTGTCCTTTCAGTTCTTCTTCATCCGAGGAGTTTACAGCCTACTCCATGTCTCCATCTGGCAAGTGATCTCCGCTTTGAAGCGGCAGGTTGTGCAGGGTGCAACAAACCATGATGATGCGGGACACCCTCCCTGGAGAGTGCAGCAGAGCCCCACCTAAGTGATCCAAGTATTGGAAGCACATATTCAGGACGTCAGTGGTGTGCTCTATGATGGGTCTTGTCGAACCTTGCTGTATCTTTTCTCTGAGGCAATTTGAGGATGACGCACGGGTGTCATGAGTCATCATTTCAGCGGGTACCGCTTATCACCAAGCAGTCAGCCCTCTAAAGCACCATGGCCCTTCAAAAATCTGAAGCACCTGGGAATTACTCAGGATGTAAGAGTGATGGGGTCTCCCATCATATACATATATGAAGTGCTTCCAATGGTTGCACATCAGCTGAACGTTTAGTGAGTGGGACTCTTTCCTGTTAATGAACATCAGGGACTGCTACCATGGAACTCTCAAAGCCACATATGTGCAATCGATCACACCCTGTACTCTAGGGAAGCCAGAGATTTCCCTGAAACCCAGGAATCTAGCAACTTGGCTAGCTTCATCTTGTGTGAACTTCACATAATGATGAACCTTACTGTAGACAGCATCTGTCAACTCCTTGATACGTTTATGTGTTGAGGACTGAGAGATACCACACAGGTCCTCTGGAACGACTCCCTGGCAAAAAAAAATTGAGTGCGGCAGTAACCTTCAGGGGCATTGGCAGGGGATGTCCTCCCAGTCCATGCCGCATTAGCTTCCCCTCCAGAATGCGGCAGACATGAGCCACCAGATCTCTTGACAAGCATAGATGTGCATGGCATTGTCTCTCACTCATCTCCAGATAGGCACGGCGTCTTCAGTAGACTCTTGGTTGTGCGAGTCACCTCCATGGGATGGGTCTGACCTTCTCATCTTTCAGATCTTGCTGGAGCTCCCCAGACCATGGAGTTCAGGCTGGGCCTCCTCGCGAAGCTGTGCTAGGCGGTGCTGGGCCCTTCTCTTCCTCAATCGGATCATTGCCATCAAGGAGGCAGCATTGAGCACAGGCTTCATTATTCAATCCTCCTTCTCCCTGTGGATAGATAGATCCAGCAGATCAAAATGTAATGGGCAGCTATAGTAGATCTTCCATTTGTGACCAGAAAGCCAGTCGTGCCCTAGAGCTGATTCTGTGCTACTCGCCATTCCATGGTCCAGCATTCCCACTGAGGTATTACCTCGCAGGCCCAAGTGACCAAGGTGCCACCCCCAGCTACTTGACATTTTAATCTCAGAGAGGTTGGAAGAGGCTTGAGCACATCCAGGATAAGTTCAGCTTTAGCTAATGCATTCTGACTGTGTCCGATCTGATAGAGCTTCCCTCTAGCATGGCACGTAATTGGGAGGGGGAAATGTGATTCTAGTGAGATGTGTTTTTAATGAGTATTCGTGGCATGCAAACACATGTGAATGGCATTCCCGACATGGATCAGTGGCAAAACCAACTGGCCGTCATCCTGCCATTAAAGTGGCGAGGGGAAAATTCTGACTCGTTTTCACGTTGGCAAGAATCCAATTACTGGCCTCACTCTGAATTCTCTGCTGCTGCCCACGATGAAACCCACCGCTGGCAGGACCAGAAAATTCCACCCATTAACTCCGTTTCTCTCTCCACGGATGAGTATTTCCAGTACTTCCTGTTTTTTGTTTTAGAATTTCACAGTATTTTGCTTGTATTAAGGCAAGGCCGGTTTCTTTCCCTAAAGGACATCGGTGAACCAGTAGCATTTTTACAACAATCTAACAGCTTCATGGTCACTTTCACTGGTGCCAGTTCTTTAAAAATTTACAGATCTTATATAAACTGTAATTAGAATTTTCAAACTGCCCAGAATGGGATTTGAACTTTGACTTATTAGTATAGGCCTCTGGATCATTAGTTTAATAACATGTTCTACCTTACAAATGTTTTCTCTAGTAAACAGAAAGCTGAGGGATGTCCTGGCGGAGGTGATTAAGATTCTGAAAGCATTTGATAGACATAGAGAACGTGTGCTGGATTTTCCTGGCACTAAGTGGGGTGCTAAGAAAATAGGGGGTGCTATGTAGGGACTGCTCCTGATGTATTGCCACCTCTTATGGGCTTTCTCACTGGCAGACTAGAAACCAGGTCAGCTGCCCACTCCATGAAGACAGTAGGCCAATTGGTCCAATTAAGACCCCACTTAGGTGCCATTTTGCACCAGTACTGGTATTTTACTGACATTGGAGCAGCCCCTCCCCAGCCACCCCTCGACTGTATGCAGAAGCTGCCAGATCAACCGTGCCAGCCTCCCAAGAAGCTGGAGGCCATTAGAGCCAGAGGCTCCATGCACAAATGAGAGGGCCATAGGGGTGAAAGTTCCCATCCATGGCTGATCCTATGAAGGGTGTATTCCTTCCACCTTAATTGCCATTCTAACCTTGGGCCTCTTTATTTGTTGACTTTTCTGCAGGCAGCCGAGTGTTCCCCCATGTTAAAGTGCCCATGAGTTCACCTGCCTGGGCAGTTCCAACCTCTCCTGGTGGCGCTGCCAGCCTGATATCTCTGCAGGTCCTTCAATTGGGCCTGCAGCCTCGGGAGCCTGCCTGCCATCCTTAACAGGATGACGAGCGCAGAGGCAGCCATTAGGAGGCCACCTCCTGGAAAGCTGCACCAGCATGAGCGCTGACAACGTGAGTAGCCTCAGGACACCCCTATAGGCCTGATGTCAAGGTTTTGATGCCCACTATGCTTCTAGTTGCAAGTGATAGGTGTCATAAGGATAAGAGAGCCGCTAATAAATCCAACAGGGAATTCATGAGAAACTTCATTATTCAGGGAGCGATGAGAATGTGGTGCTTACAACCATAAAGGGTAGTTAGGTGAATAGTATAGATGCATATAAGGTAAATCTAGATATACGTGTGAGAGGGAAGCAAGTAGAGGAAATCTTCTGATGAAAGGCCACAGCCCTGAAATGTTTGGCAGAATTTTACACCAGCAGGATTTTACAATGGACCTTTGAACGGCTCGCCGCGTTTTCCGATGGACCTTTGAACGGCTCGCCGCGTTTTCCGATGGACCTTTGAACGGCTCGTCACGTTTTATGGCCCCGCCCCTGCCGAAATGGGGCTGTAAATTTCCGCCTGTTAAGTTTGTTTCCCTCTCCATTGGTGCTACCGAACTTCTTAGTGTTTCCAGCGTTTTCTGGTTTTAATTCAAATTTCCAGCATCCAGTGTATTTGGCTTTTGTATATCATTTATAGGATATGTTGATATGATGAGATTAAGTAAGGTGGGTGGAGGCTTATGTAAAGCATAAACACCAGAACAGACCAGCTGGGCCAAATGGCCTGTTTCCATGTTGTAAATGCTTTACAAGTTAACAAATAAAACTCAAGAACTTACTACAAACAGCTGCAGAGACGAGATGCTAATTAAGTTAATGTCAAAACTGTTTCTTTTATTAGGAACTGAGAATTTTTTTACATACCATATGTTTATAAAGAATAAATCACAGTACATTTAAATTGCCATTTGTTTTAATATTAAGAAAAAAGAATTTGCCCCCCCTAAAAATGAATATCACCAAAACTTCGATGAATGCAAGTGATGCCACATTTGTCTCAGGAGTAGAAATTGCAGCTCTCGTTACTATAAATAAAACATGCATATCCTGTATTAAAATAGTTTTGGCTTCATTTCATAGAAGATGTGTTTGATGTGGTTATAATGAAGAGTCAGACCATATAATACAGTCACATATTAGGACCATTAAAAAAAACACTGATGTCAGAACTCATTCTGGTCATGGTGAACCCAGAACTTGTCAAAATCACAGGGTCAGACGTTACTCAAGGAGTGATGTAGCGATGGTCACACAAAAACAAGGTATATATTATATATATATATATAATAAAATGAATGACCAACCAGCATGCAACTGAATACAATGTCTCCATGCACGGAAAATTAAAACAGAGAGAGAAAGATAGAGAGAGAGAAAACATTTCTAAATTAGGCAATTGTCACAGAACTCCCAGTTTTCAAGTCTTTCCCGATTACAAGTCTTCAGGAATGGTAGTGAGTGGGATCCCGTTAGGTACCTTGGCAAGTTGGACTGGAGGCGTGGCAGTTCCTCTTTTTCTCAAGGAGATGGCGGTGTCTTTAAAGAGTGGTAGGACCCTTGGTTGCCAACACAAGCTTGTCTCAGCCACTGTGTTACAAACACACACAAGCAAAAAAAAAGATACCACCAACGTTAACACTGAATTGGTAAAAGACCTGCATCCAGGCCCTGTGAACAGAAAACATCAATACATTCTAACTGCCCTCCTTGTTTTCATCTCCAGCTTATTTGTGCTGGATGTGTCTATTAACATTAATAAGTGGTCTAAAAATTGCAACAACTTACATTTCTAGTGCATGCATTAAGCGGAGCTAGATGCCTCAGATTCCTAAACTACAGGAGGCCATTCAGCCCTTTGTGTCTGTGTCAGCCCTTTTTGAAGAGATTTAAAATTAATACCGCTTCCCCTGACTCTTTATATAGCCCAGCAAATTATTCCCTTTTAAGTTATTTATCCAATTCCCTTTTGGAAGTTACGATTGAATCTGCTTCCACGTTCTTTCAGATCATAAAATAAACCCTTGCGTCTTATGCAAAAGACAGTGCAGTGCTCCCTCAGTACTGCACTGGGATCGTCAGTTTAGATTATGTGCTCAAACCTATGGATTGGGGCTTGAACTCATACTCTTCTTATTCAGAGGCAAGAGTGCCACCCGTTGACCTCTAAAGGTGAAATAGATGGTTGAAGAGGGAAGAATTAGGATACTGTCTCTAAGGTGGATAACCAGCAGTACAGGCTGGATGATCCCATTGCTTCCACATTACAATTTTTATGCCATTTACAATCTGAGCTCCAAAATAAGGACATGTTAATTTAACTTGTCTCCAATTGTGCCATGAACAGACCAAGGCAGCATGAATTGACATGTCCTTATCATCTGTATATTCTGTGTATTCTGCAAATTAATTCACAAAATCTGGAATTGAAAACGAGTCTCAGTAATGGTGCCCATGAAATTATCATTGATTGTTGTAAAAACCCAGCTGGCTCACGAACGAACTTAGGGAAGGAAATCTGCCATCTTGACCTGGTCTGGCCCACATGCGACTGTTGACTCTGAGCTACCCAGCAATCCACTAGGGACTCAACGGGAATTAGGGATGGGCAACAAATGCTGGCTTTGCCAGTGATGCCCACATTCCATGAGGAATAATTTTTTTAGAAAGTCATGTTCACTGATTAAAAATGTGATAATATCATGCAATGGTACTTTGTGTCCCTCATTCAATGGTATGTTAAATAAAATAATAAGCTGCTAATAGGATGAGTATAGTATCCCTTTGATCCTTTCTCTCCAAAATTCATATAATTCTCCTGCACTGAGGGAGTGCTGCACAGTTGGTGGTGCCGCCTTTCAGATAAGATGATAAACCAAGTCTGTCCTCTTAGGCAGATGTAAAACCTCCCATAAAAGATCAAAGAAGAGCCATTCAGTTCTCCCTGATGTGCTGAGTCAATGTTTATCTGTCAAATAACATGGCCAAAAACAGATTGCCCGGTCATTATCACACTACTGCGGTGGGATTTTGCTGTGAGCAAATTGGTCCCTGCAGTTTCTTACATTACAAAAGTGACTACATTTCAGAAGTATTTCATAGGATGTCACAAAATGCTTCACAGCCAAAAGTCGTGAAACGTGCTGCTTAATTGCAGTTACTCCTTTTTTATGTGAGGCCTGGGTAACAGGTCATTTAGAATTGTGTGTCCAGATTTGGTCCCCACACATGATGAATTATATCAAAGACCCTTGAGAACATCCAAAATAGAAACATTAGAATGATACCCAGACTTAGGCTGATTAGTTATCCAGGATTTGGGGCTCTTTTTCATTCAAGATGCCCCTGTCCTCATTGACCAACTTTGCCTCTCATTCTCCTAACACCTCAAATTTATAATTCCCTTCATGGACTCATCTCTCCCTACCTCTAGTAGCCACTTCTGGCCTACAACCCCACCCCTGGAAACTCTCCATCCTCTGACTCTGGTCTCTTGTGCATTCATTAATGCCGTCAGCCCCCTAAGTCCCATCCACTGGAAATCTCTACCTAAAACCCTCAGCCCCTCCACCTCCATCTCCCCCTTTAATGATCCTCCTTCAAACTCATCTCTTTAACCTAGATTTTGGCTGCACCCCCCCCACCTCCCCACCCCAATGCCCAACCCTCCCTTCATTGGCTCAGCACTAATTTTTTTCTGATTCTGTGTCATTGAACACTTTGAAGAGCTTTTCTACATTGAACAAACTTATAAATTCAAAAAACAGACAATGCTGGAAATACTCAGCAGTCAGGCAGGTCCATGCTTGTCTCACTACCACTCCTTTTGCCTTACACCATCATCCCGCTTGTCATTTAATCTCACCTACCCTTCACCCTATCAAAGACCTTCCCCTTTGTTGTGAAAAGCCTGCTGATACAGATTCCACACCAAGCACTGCCTGGCATGTACCCTCCCATCCGCACCAACCCACGCCCCATCCACCCACAACCCCACTGGGGAATATTAATGCAAAATGTTGTTCCTGCTGTTGTTACAGATGAGAGCATTCAGAGACAGTTTTGTGCTCCCACAGTCCCAGTGGGAAGTGGAACTCAAAAAGTCATCCCTTATATCAAATACAAGTCAGATTCAAATGCCAAACAACTTCTCTCCTCAGCAAGTTTGAAGGGTAAAGTTGGAACTTTCAGCTTGGCTGAGAATTTAAAACAGATGGTATTGGATCCATTCTGCACCTGTCTGATTTCAGTGGGGAGGGAAACTAGGCAAGCCAATCTGATCTCACCGGTTTCACAGCCACAGTAAAGTTTGTCTCGTGCAGTTGAGGCATTTGAGGAGAAGTTAGATAAACACATGAAAGTCAGATGAATAGGAAGATATCCTGATAGGATGAGGTGAAGAAAGGTGGGAGAAGGGCCATGTGGAGTGTAAAAACCTATTGTGCCAAACAACCTATTTCTGGACTGTAAATTCCATTTAGTTCTGTCATAGAATCATAGAATAGTCCAGTACAGAAGGAGGCTCTTTGGCTCATTGTGTGTGCGCCAGCTCTTGTGCAATACAGTTAGTGCCATTCCCCTTCCTTTTTGCCTCACCCTCAAATATTTATCTAATTCTCTTTTGAAGGCTACTCTTGAATCTGCATCCACCACCTTATCAGCAGTGCATTCCAAATCCTAACTAGAAGATGCATAAAGAACATTCGTCCTCATGTTGCCTCTGGTTCTTTTGCCAATCACCTTAAATTTGTGCCCTATCATTATCAATCCATCAGCCATTGGGAACAGTTTCGGATGATTTACTCTATCCAAACACTTCGTGATTTTAAAGACCTTTATCAAAACATCTTTAGCCTTCTTTGCTCTATGGAAAACAACCTCATGTTCTACAGTCCATCCACATAAATGTAATTCCTCATCTTGGAGCCATTCTCATAAATCTCTGCTGTGCCCTCTCCAAAGCCATCATGCCCTTCCTAAAGTGTCATGCTCAGATTTGGACACAATGCTCTAGCTGAGACTGAACTAGTTTTTTTTTGATATATAAAGATTTAGCATAACTTTCTTGCTTTTTTATTCTATGAGCTGGAGTTTCACTACTGAGGTGGGTAGCTTGAGTTTGGAAACTTCCCGACTCGCTGGACCCGCCTCGGAAAAAAGTACCCTGAATTGCTCCAGGGAGATGAGTGCGGGGTGGAGTCAGGCCTGTTGACCCCAGAAGCAGTGTGTAAGTAGCCACAAGAGCGGGTGAGTGCCAAGGCAGACTGGTTAGAAGGTCCACCTTGGTTCTCTGGGACTAGCCAACACCTGTAACATCCCCTCCACTCCAACCAGCCCCAATGGACTCTCATAACCTCTATGCTAAGTCCATAACAACTCAAGTCCCCCATTCATACCCCCTTGGCTTCTCATACCCTCCATACTAACTCAGTGCCAAATCATGCACCCCAATCAGCACCCATGGCCCCTCATACCTTCTATGCCACCTCCATAGCCACTCTCCCTGTATCTGTTATAAAGTTGTATGTTGTCTCATGAAGAGGTCTGGAGGCTTATATGGTTGAACAAAAACTGTCTATTAATAACATAACGATATACATATATGCAGGATATAGTCCTGACAAGATGCTATCTTCTTGATGGCTTCTACCAGACACATTACTACACTCTACTACTCCTATGGTGACTCTCCAAATCATAATGTGGGCAGTACTGTTTCCCCATTCCACAATAACCCTTACAGGCCTGAACACCCTAATACTACACCTCCCGACAAGTCTTTACGCAAATGTATTTACAATAATATTTACATGCTATCCCTTCTCTCCACCCTGCCCCCCCCAACAAGTCTCTGACTTTACAGATTCAGACAGTCTGGGGGCTTTACGACTCTTCTAGATCCTGTTCTTTTCAAGTTAAGAGAAGTAGTCTCAACGGCTTTGGGTTGACTTTGCTGGCCTGGAGTTAAAATTGTAGTCCTTGCTGTTTCAAACACTCGGGTGTCAACATATGGTGAGCTTCTTGCACCCCTTAGTGTTTCTTCTTTGTTGGCAGTCTGTCTTCCTTGGTTGGATATCATAAGCTTATCCCACTCCTTCCAGAGGGAATGTTCACTCCGTTCATTCATAGAGTGGACTCGGGTTTTCTTTCTCAGTGGAGTCTGCCATGTTCTTCCTGCAAGTTTAAGGTTTACCTCCCTTATGTATGTCGGGCAGGCTCGGTGGGGGTGGTCGGGAAGCCACCCGTCGCCCACGATCAAGACCAATTAAGGCCCGCCCAGCATGAACCGCAAGCACCTATGCGGGGGTGGGGGAGGAGGGAGAACCCGAGCTTCATGCACGAGCGTGAGTGCGCGCTTGAGAATCTCCCTGAAACGCAGAGCTGCCTTAGGAAGATTCTGAGCATGGACTCGTGAGTATGCACAAGCACAGAGCTGCCTCAGGGAGATGAAGGATTTAAAAAAAATAAAGATTAGAAAAATGTAATAAAACATATTATAAGTGAAATTTGAAAAATTTTATTTCATTTTATTTGAAGTTGGAAACCACATCCCGCCCGTGGATGAGGTTTCTAAAAAAGTGCAAAGGCTGATTGGCAGTTTCGCCTACCCACCAACTGGTAGGTTGGATGGGCAGCGAAAAGTTTAAGTTAATTAATCCTTTCATTGCCTTCATAGGCCTTTTAATTGTTGGCGGGTGTGCTGCTGACTCCGGCATGTGCCTGCTGACTGAAATATCGTGCGACTGCACGTTGATGTCGGGACATTCACCTGACATCAACGCGCGTCCTTTTACACTCAAACGCATTGGGTGCGCATCTGCCAACCGAGTAAAAGTTTTACCCCCTGAGTTTTGTCTTGGTGGTTGGCGGTTGCTTCTCTCGTGCTCTAGGATCAACTTCATTTGGGTGTGTGAGCTTGAAGCTCCAGCTTTGTTGCTGTAGTTTTTTCCTGGTCCTGTGAGGGCAACTGTTTGGCTCTGAAGCTCAGGCTCAACCTTCTGCTGCTGCTCCTTCTCCTCTGTATCTTCTGTTTTAATTATGTTGGTGCTCATCTGGAGGTTTGGCTGGCCTGACTGAAGAAGAGTACTTTCTGCAGTCTGCAGAAGAGTTGGATAGCTACATCTGCAAAGAGTGAAGACAATTATGAACTGAAGTCCCAGTCAAAATCATCAGCACTGGTGGATCTCTCTGGAGTCTCCAATTCAGTGGAGTTGACTGCAGTGGTTGTTTTGATGTCTTCTGCTATTTTGAGGAGGTTGAGGGCAACATATGCCTCTCTGCTCAGGAGAGAAAAGGATTGATTGCAGATGATGTACAGAATTTCAATTATTTGCTTGCTGCTGTACTGGAGCGGCTCTTAAATCATGTCTGTGACCGGTATTCAGATTCCTCTGGGACAATAGAGTGGTGTGCCTGAAATCAGTAGCCAGAGGTCTTATATAGCCTGTATATCCTCCAGGACTATAACACTGGTTCCTGAGCCTAACCTGAAATTCATGAGGTGACTATTTATATGTCAGCATTCCACAATGAGAATCTGGGATCCTTAATTTCTCCCAAGAAGTATTGCTGGGCTTCTTCTTGGTATGGCTCAATTATCTAATGGACTCGTTTGGGATCCTCCTCATGTCTCCAGGATTTGAACTTTTGAACTTCCACATCTTTCCAAAGTGTCCCAGGTGGTTGCAGTCAAAGAACTGCACAGTGATTGCTGGGCACAGCTCGTGCCAGCACTGGCATGGTCCGCCACCATCTTGGTTTTTGCCTGGGCATTGCTTCCCTTGCCCTGGAGCCTCCTTGACCTTTTGTTGCTCTATGAGCTGGAATTTTGGGGTTGCTCTGAACCATGGTTTAACTTCACCATGCAAAATGGATCAGTTTTGTTGGTGGACTTCTGATTGTCTGACAATTTAGATGGCTTTGTCCAAAGTCAGATCTTCTTTAGATTGGATTACATCCGAAAGAGTATTATCGGCCACTTCCATTACTATTCGGTCTATTATGAGCTCAGACTAAGGTAAACATAGTCACAGCCTTCAACCAATCTGTATAACTCATTCATGAAAGAGTCTATGGGTTCCTTGGGCCTTGGACTCTCTTGTTAAATTTTGCTCACTCCAAAATGTTATTGCTTCATAGGTTAAAGTAGGTGCCAAAGGATTTCATGACCTCTTCAAAGTTACTGAAAGATTCATTTATTCCTTGTCTGGCAATTATGTTGTCGGCTATTGGACCTACTGAATATAATAATGTATTCACTTGTTCAGCCGCTGTTTTCTTATTGGAGTCTGATGCTTTCATATACCTTTTAAATCTTTTCCATAACACCCAATTTTGCACCTGGTCTGGCCCTTCCATCTGCCTTAATTGGTCTAGTAGTGATGATTTACCATCCATGGATGTTTTCAGTAGAGGGGAATACAGCTTTAAGTTTTTTAAAATGGTGCCACAGTAACCTTTTTTCTTCCTCCGCTTGTCGGAATTTGATGGGATCCTGTCACAGTTATGCAGCTGTTTTAAACATCAGTAGTTCTGCAAAAAATAATTTAAACAAATTGTTTTGGCCAGCTAGTTGCTTTCCTGTACTTAGCGAATTGAATTGAAGCTGATTTTTTTGCTGTGACTTCTTTTAAAAACTTTTCTTTTTGTTCATGCAGTTGCCACATATTATGGCACTGGCGCTGGATCCGGGCTACAGTATTCTTCAGGCTGTGCTTGTTAAAACAATCGGTCTGTCAGTGCTGTCTGATATTGTGCTGAATTGAAGAGCATATTTCAGCCTTTTTTCGGAGTTTTCTCACCCTTTTGCTACCTAGGTTGTTTGACTCTGCTTTCTATCAGGTCTCGCAATGGATTTCCACATGCTCTGGTGAAGTCTTTTTACACTGCACAGTAGATCTTTCTTCTGCCCTTCAGCCTCCACCCCTGTAATGGAACTTCTTAGGCGATCTCCAACTGTGTGTTCGAGGTCTTTAAGTTAGGTGCACTTCTCTCAGACTGCAGTTTCTTTACTTCTTCATTCTTAGAGATTTTGGGCTCATTCACTAGCTGCCACCATGTTGTAAGCTTGTATGTTGTCTCATGAAGAGGAAATGAAGCTTGTATGTTTGAACAATATATCCACATATATATGTACACACACAGGATACAGTCCTGATTAGGTGCTATCTTCATGCCGATTTCTACCAGACTCACTACCATACTCCCATACTCTACAGCTCCCATGTACCTCTCTACATCATAATGTGGGCAGTACTGTTTCCCGAGTCCTATATTAACTCTTATAGCCCCAAACACCCTAACACTACATTATCTACCATGGGAAGACCTTTGGAGCAATGTAGAGATGGAACAAAAAACTTTTAACAATCTAATGCAGCTCTCACTCATACACAATTGACAGTGAAAAAACCTCCCATTCATAAAACATAAAGCTTTTAAATCTTGTCAAGTGGTTAATTTCTTATAAAAACAATAAAACTTCTGTTCAGATCCTGCTTCAAAAACAACTAATCCTTTAACAGTCTCTCTAAACTGTCAATCAAATTGTGAACTCAGAACCCCTTCTGAGATAACCGTAGCTTTTGAAACTTAGCCAAGCATTCATGATTACATCATAATAGCCCTTGGAGAAATGCCAACAAGGAACTCTATTGATGCTGCACAAACAGATGCTACTGTTTTATCTAAACTGCAGCAGATGGCCTGCCAATCAAAGCAGTCCAGCTTAGGGTTTTTTTTAATCTACAGTGATAGCTGCAGACTCTTTTTTTTAAATTTAAAGAGCAGGGTATTTAAAAAAAAACTTCAGATTATGAAAGTTGTACAGACCTTATCCATACTTCAACAATATCTATGTCTACTCCATCACTTTCTGACTCCCGCACTGCAGGTTAAGGCCCTTGCAACAGTCAAAACGGGGTATGTCTGAGTTCAGCATTGAGTTCAAATGGCCCTCCTAAGTTCAGAATTCCCTCCTGTGTGAATCACACTCTGCCCTCTTCCCCTTGCTGGCAAAAATCAGATCTGTCGGAAAAGGGGGAGGGACTTTCAGATTTGGGTCTTGCCTGTCATTTTTAAATATTCATAGGGTCTTCCTGAGTCTGTGAAAATCCAGCCCTATGCCTCTATTTATAAAGCCCAGGACTCCATATTCTTCATTAACTGCTTTATTAATCTTTCTTGCCCCCCTTAAAAGATTTGCGAACAAATAAGCCCAGGTCACTTTTCTTGCACCTTCTTTGAAGTTGTATCTTTTAACATGCATTGTTTCTCCTCATTCATCTTACAAAAATGTATCCTCTTTCACTTTTTGGACTGAATTTTATTTGTTGCAAATTTCCCATTTCTCCAGTCTGCCTACATTCTCTTGAAGTCTATAAATATCATCCTCATTGTTTACTATACTCCAAGTTTGTCATCTGCAAATTTTGAAATTGTGCCCTATATCACCAAGTCCAAGTCATTAATGTCGATCAAAAACAGCCTGTACTGAACCTTGGGGAATTTCACTGACTACCTTCCTCCAGTCTGAATAGCAGCCATTCAACACAGCTCTGTTTTCTATCTCTTAAACTTTTGTACACATGCCCTTTATCCTATGGGCTTCAACTTTGCTAACAAGCTATGTAAAAAGGAAATAAATACTTGCATTTCTGTAGCACTTTCACAACCATAGGATATCCCAAAGCACTTTACAGCCAATGCAGTACTTTTGAAGTGTAGCCACTGTTATAAAATAGCAAATGTGACAGCCAATTTGTATACTGCAAACTCCCACAAACAGCAGATAATCAGCATGACAAAAATAGATTATCTGACATTACAATACATTGCAATAGTGACTACACTTCAAGAGCACTTTGTTTGCTATAAAACACTTATATGTCTGAAGGTTATGAAAGGTGCAATAGAGATGAAAGTCTTGTTCTCTTTTCAAAATGGATGGCCTCATGTTTGCCTATGTTGAAATCTATTTGCCACGGTTTGGCCCATTCACTTAATCAATCAATTTCTCATTGTAATTTTACAATTCCATCTTCTCTTCCGGCAATGCCACATACCTAGTGTCATCGGCTAATTTGGATATGTGGCTTTCGTCTAAGTCGTTAATAAATACAGTGAATAATTGAGGCCCTAACTAGTGGAACACCAATAGTCATATCCTGCCAATTAGAGTGCCTGCCATTATCACTACTTTCTGTTTTCTGCCATTCAGCCAATTTCCTAACTAGGTTGATAATTTCCCTTCAATTCCATCGGTTTCATCTTTAGCTCAAAGTCACTTATGAAGGACTTTATCAATATGTGTATCTCAGATTAAAATCAGAAAGAACAGTTCTGGATAAACAGGTGGCCAAACAGATAGCTACAAGTCAAATCAGATTTATTGGGAATACATTATTTAAATTAAAGGGTTAATGAAAGAATTAAATCCTGGCTGTTACGCATTCCTTTTTACACATCAGAAGCCTGTGAAGTGGAAGCATGGAACTTCTGTCACATAATTCCCAGTAGGATACCACATATTCACAGGGAGAAGAACTGAGGAGGAGGAGGAGGAAAGGGAAAAAAAGTGTCCCATTACTCATCTGCAGCACTTCCTGAGTGTGGAACATGGAAATGAGAAGTTATATAGAATTAGAAATAATTCACAGCATAGAATCAGGCTATTTGGCCCAACCAGTTTATGCTGGTGTTTGTGCACCACACGGCCCTCCTCACATCCAATCAGTAAATCCTTCTATTCCCTTTGCTTTCTGGCATTTATTTTGCTTCTCTTAAAGGCATCTATGCTATTTGCCTCAAAGACTCACAGTGAGTTCCACATTCATCCACCATCATCACCTCTCTGGCTGGATTAGATGTTGAATCTGCTATTCTAATGATAGTAGATAGTATTACCTGTGGTTGAATAACAACAACAGCAATTTATATTTATATAACACCTTTGACATTATAAGAGGTTTCACAGGAGCATTACCAAACAAAATTTGACACTGAGCCACAAAGGAGATATTTAGAGCAGATGATCAAAATCTTGGTCAAAGTGACAATTTTTAAGGAATGTCTTAAATGAGGAGGGATAGGCTGAGTGTTTAGGAGGGGAATTGCAGAGCTTAGTTCCTAGGCAGCTGAAGACTTGACTGCCAATAGTGGAGTAGTGAAAATCAGAGATATGCAAGAGGCCAGAATTTGAGGAGCTGAAACTACGGAGGGTTGGAGAGCTGGAGTAGATTACAGAGAAAGGGAGGCAGCAAGTTCACAGGAATTGGTGGTTACATAATTCAGCTACTTCCATAACAGTGTTTTTGACCAGACAAGTGGAGGGTCAGAGGGTCCTTAAAGGAGGAGATGCCACCAAAAGATGGATGAATGAATCCTGCAATTAGCCAATGGATCAACAACCTGTCAGGGGTTAAGGGGGGGTGGGGGGGAGGGTTGTGTGACACAGCCAAAGTATAGAATAATAAAGGAATGACCATTGAGACTCTGATGATGTGAGAAAGTCTATCAATTATCATTTTTATTTATTCATTCTCTAGATGTTGGCCATGCTGGCAAGACCATAATTTTTCTGGCCATTCCCTCATTGCCTTTGAAGGGTTCAGGTGGGCTTCTTCTTGAACTGTTGCAATCTGTGGTGAAAGTGCTTCCAAAGCGCGGCTTGCACAATATCCAGGCTATTGTCTCAGCAACAATGAAAGAATGGCAATATATATCTCCAAGTTGGGATGGTGTGTGACTTGGAAGGGAGCATGTAAGTTGATCTCCCCAAGAAATTGCTGCTCTCTTTCTTAGGAAATATATCAAGAGTTAAACCATTAAAAATTATTTCAAATAAGCCAAAAGCCTGGTGTTTTCAAATGGATCAAAATCATCCCAAATTTAATTTGGATGTTGCAATCTGTTCAAATTTCACAAATGTCCAACTAGTGCACTATTTACTCAATAAAGGTCTTGAAAGTGTTTTCTTAATCTGCCATTTCGGTCTGAGGTATTTTATACTTTAACTTTAGATAAAATGAGTTAAAATTGGCAAAATCGGGAATCACAGAATCCATAAGCCAGGATTTGATGTGTACTCAAAAAGTGATATTAATGCTCCAACTGGAACACCTTTC
Source organism: Carcharodon carcharias (assembly GCF_017639515.1). Taxonomy (NCBI): domain Eukaryota; kingdom Metazoa; phylum Chordata; class Chondrichthyes; order Lamniformes; family Lamnidae; genus Carcharodon; species Carcharodon carcharias. The sequence goes on along the minus strand of NC_054476.1, from coordinate 34,265,189 downwards.
ACTACCTTGGAACAGTGAGACACACTTACAAGTCAAGCACAACATTGGTCAGAGGCTCCATCCAAATCACACTGACAACATCTTGAAATTGCAATATAAGATTGGCCCTTGGAATGAGAAGGCTGTTCTATGAAGAGAGATTAAATAGAATGATCTTATATTCTTCCATGTTTACAAGAATGAGAAGCAGTCTCACTGAAACATATACAATTCTAAGAGGTCATGCCAAGTTAAATGCTGAGAGGTCATTTCCCCTGGCTGGTGAATCTAGAACTAAGGGGCATCGTTTCAGGATAAAGGGTCGGCTACTTAGGACAGAAATGAAGTGAAATTTCTTAATTCAGAGGAATTCTCTACCCTAGAGAGCTGTGCTCAGTTCATTCAATACTGAGATCATCGATCTTTGGGCACCAAAGGAATCAAGGGATATGGGAATCAGGGAGGAAAGTGGAGTTGAGGTAAAAGTTCAGCCATGATCCTATTGAATGGTGGAGCTGGCTTGAGGGACTGTATGACCTACTCCTGCTCCTACTTCTTGTGTTCTTTCATGACAATTTTTTTCTGAGAGGCCTGAGGCCAGATTGCCTAATTAGTGCAGATTCTGTTGACATTGAGCAAATGTTACGAAGCCAAAGATCTAGGAGGCACCTAATAGAACACATCACACATTCGAACATTCACAGCTACCAATATATTCGTGCCATCTGGATTGGAACTGACCCCATATTCAATGAGCTTTGTTAACTCATTGGGGAACCAATCACCCCACTGAAAATCATTTTGCTTGCAATTGATATCATTATTGAAGTAATTGAAAATATGTGTATATTTTATGAGTTTCATCAGTGCATTGTATTCAAACTCTACATGATTCAAGTTTCCACTGGTAGGAGCATGAATAGCCATAGTACATAGAGTAATGTAATTGGCAATAGAACCAGAGGCAAGATGAGGAATTTTTTTTTACCATGAGTTGTAATGATCTGGAATGCACTGCCTGGAAGAGTGGTATGGAAGCTTTCGAAAAAGAATTGGATAAATACTTGACAAGTAAAAATTTGCAGAACTATGGAGAATACAGGGCACTGGGACTAATTGGGTAACTCTTTAGCAAGCATGATGGACTGAATGTGCTATAAGATGCTATGGCTGGGATTTTGCAGTCCCGCCCATGGCAGGAATTGTCGCGAGCAGGATGGAAAATTTGACGGACCCGCCAAAGATTCATTAATTTCGGGCAGGAACTTCTAGTCCTGCCCACGAAAATCCTGGCCTATGATTCTAAGCTGTTTGCTATATAGCACATCACAATTTGTGGAGAGCATCATTTAGCATCCATTGAAATGATCAGAGGAGATACCTCTAGTCCTTCACTCAGTTTATCAGGATTCACAAGTTCAGTGGAGATAAAACTTTACTGGAATCTGGATAACAAATTATTTAATTCAGTACTTAAGCTTCTGGACAAAGTATACTGGTTTCGTTCAGGCATTTGTTAAACTCAGATAGTCAAAAAGTAGACATGCAGATGGTCAAACACACAGGAACACAACAGGGGCCTTTTAATGCATTATCAATGTTCAACTCATATGCTTGTCTCCCATTTTAAAGCAGTTGTTAACCTATTTATTGATTAACGCTTCCATTAAAATAGGAAAAATCATAGAAACTATAGCACAGAAGGAGGCCATGCTGTCCATTATCTCTGTGCTGCTGCTAGCCCCACGGATCAAGTTATCTACTCTAATCTTACTTACCAGTCCTATCTCAGTAATCTCTTATATTCCTTTTCTAATATTATACAATTCCCTTTTAATTTAATTAATGGCATGGAATTGCTGTTGTGGGGCATCTCACCGAATATCCAGGTAGTTCGACTTTTTCAGCTCAAAATTCCTTTGCCCTGTAACTTACTGGGAGTGTGAGCTGATAACAGTGCAGTGAGGGCAATGCGGTATTTGTGACCTCAGTGAATGACAGGGCTAACAGTCTATCCTCTTAACAGTCTATCCTCTTAACAAATGAGATTTAAAGATTGAGAAAAGAAGAGATCGATGAATGACAGAGAAGGAAATGAGTGAGTTAGAGTCAGAACAGGTCCAGAAGGAGAAATAAAGAGAAGGAAAAAAAAGATTGCATTAAGTGAGAGAAAAAAAAGGCAGAAAGGAAAAAGTAAGAAAATAGTTTTAAATTTTAAAAATCTCTAACAATTTACTACCTGTGAGGAAAGCTCCACAGTTTAAATTGTTCTGCTACTTGGCTGCAGAATACAAGCTTCCTCATTTAAAGGGTCTTTACACGTTGACATGCCAGCCTTAACTTTCTGTGATGAGTTTAATGGACAAGGACAAATGCATCAACTTGTAGGGAGGTTGAAGGCGGGCTGCTATTTCTGGAACGCTAATGGCAGAGTGATATAAATCGTCCAGCAACTTGGTCATTCACAATGCATGGCCTATTCCTTCCTCGTTAAAAATTGCTGGGCGATTCACACATTATTAACAGCAAATGCCTTTAAATACTGTTACTTTCCCAGCTAATTCAGGTCTGCTGTCTTTTCCTTAACGGACAGTAAAGCATTCCATGTTCTGTGTGAAAAAAACAAGTGTTCTAACATCCCTCTTTATTATACGACTGATACCAGTAAATCATAGACTCTGCCCCCTTGCATTTTTAAAAATTCGTTGTTAGAATATGGGTATCACCAGCATTTATTGCCCATCACTAATTGCCCTTGAGAAGGTGGTAGTGAGCTACCTTCTTGAACTGTTGCAGTCCATGGGTACAGCCACAGTCTTGTTAGGGAGGGACTTCCAGGATTTTGACCCAGGGACAATGAAGGAATGGTGATATAATTCCAAGTCAGGACTTGTATGTGTGACTTGGAGGTAAACTCGCAGGTGGCGTTCCCATGTGTCTCCTGCCCTTTTTGTTCTAGTTGGTAGGGGTTGCGGATTTGGAAGGAGCTGCTGAAGGACTCTTTGTGAGGTGCTGCAGAACTCTTTTAGATGGTAGTAATTGTTACTAATCCACCAACCAGTGGGACCAATAATTCACCAGCTGCCCTCTCAAAGTCTTCATAATTTTGAAATCTTCCATTAAAATGAGAACAAAGAAAGACTTGTGTTTATATAGCACTTTTAATGACTACCAGGCATCTTAAAACATTTTACAGTCAGTTAATTATTTTTAAAATGTAGTTACTATTGTAATGTAGGAAACATGGCATCCAATTTGCATACAACAACTCCCACAAACAGTAGTGAGATAATGACCAGATCTGTTTTAGTGATGTTGAATGAAGGACAAATATTGGTCAGGACACCTGGGATAATCCCACTGATATTATTCAAAATAGTTCCATGGTATTTTTTACACCCACCTGAGAGGGTACATCAGTTGAATGGCTCATTTGAAATAGCACCTCGACAGTGCAGCACTCCTTCAATGCTGCATTGGAGTGTCAGAGTTGATTTTTGTGCTCAAGTCCTGGTGCGGGACTTGAATTCAGAATGTTGTAACTCAGAGGGGAGCATAACTGAACCACTGAATGAAGCTGCAATATCTATCCCTCTCTTCACAAGTTCTCAATTTTGCTGTCATCCTAATGGCTCATTACTATCCCCTAACCATAGCCCAATTATCCATCTTGGAATCAGGTGCCGAGAGCCATGCACATTACCCCAACTGTCTCCTAGTCAAAGTCTGATACAAATTCAACATCACTTTCTTGTTTCATATTCAATACATTGTGTTAAAAACCCAGAATCCTATTGCCCTTCTATTGGCCTCTTATATACCAAAGATTTATATTACACAATCCACGAATCTCCCTGGAAAGTCACACAAACACATTCTGTGTTTGCTTCTGTTGTCCACAATAATTTAGTTTGTCATGAGAGTATAATAATTTTCATAGTATTTTTCTGATTTATTGTAAAGTAGGATTATGGGGGTTGTGTTGTTCTGTGTGTGTGTGTGTGTGTGTGTGTGTGTGTGTGATTTAATTATATTTGGCAGCCAAGCAGACTGCAAGTTGAAGTTATCAAAAGAAGGTGTAAGAAGTATCTTTAATATGCTAATGAGTAAACATGGTTGGAGTCTTAGCATGTAAGGTGTAAAGGGAATTTGCATTTTTAGATAGATGAAGGGGAATTTGAATTTCAAAGAGGTTAATGAGAATAGTAGCAACATGAAAAGATTTATATTATGAGAAAGGGGGATAAAAGTTCAAAGACACATGGAAACCATGGAATTTACATATGAAAAAGGGTGAAACATATATAAAGAAGAATGAGGCTGTATGTCAGAGAAAGGCATTGTACAATCTAACAGAAGCCTCCAGTATTTGTGTAGACCTGCTGTCTACAGAAACCAAAACTGGAGAGAGCCATTTTGAATTCCACTGTCCAGGATATTGTGTTAATTTGCTGGATCTGTTTAAAATCTAAAATCTATTTTTGGACCATTGCCTTAAAGGGGGTGTAACTGGGGGCCTGGTTAATTAGAGACTTTAGGAGTGATTATAGTAGTGATTTGTAGACCTATGTATGTGCTTGAAACCTTTTCTTTTGTTCATAAATATTTTAATTTTAGTTTTTTAAAAAATCTCTAAAGTCTTGGTGGACTTATTACTTCTGAATTCAGGGCACGCATTCCGAAATAAATACAAATTGCAAAATTGTTGTGATAGCACAATCAAGTTTCCCTCATGGATTTGATCCACCTGGCACACACCATCTGCTGCGTCATAACAAGTTGGCCTTTATAAGAAAAGCTGCACAAGAGCACAGCTAACAACAGCAAATATTAGCAAGTCAACCCTTTACACAGAATTTTATAACACATAAAGAGGCTATTTGGCCTAACTGGTCCATTCAGATGTTCATGCTCCACAAGAACCGCCTTCCATCCCTCTTCATCCCACCCCATCACCATAACCCTCTGTCCCTTTTTCCCCTCATGTCCATATCTAGCTTCCTCTTAAATGTATCCATGCTATTCAGTGCAACTGTTCTCAAGTTCCACATTCACCCCACTCTCTAGGTGAAGAACTTTCTCCTGCATTGTCTATTGGATTTAGCAGTGACTCTATTGTACTTATTGCCCTTGCTCTGGCATCTCCACAAGTGAAAACATACTCTCCACATCCCCGTCAAACCCTTTCATAATACTCTATCAGGTCACCCTCTAGTCTTCTAGAGAAAAAAGCCCCGACCTGATCACTCTTTCCTGATAGGTTTAATCTCTCAGTTCTAGCATCTGCTTTATAAATCTCTTTTGCACCTTCATCAGTGCCTCCATATTATTTTTGTAACATGGAGACTGGAACTGTGCACCAGAACTCTAGTTATTTGCATATCTTTATAATAAATTAAGTTCTGTAACAAGCTGAGTGTTGAACTTGCTCATGGCCCTGAAGGAGCGAAGGGAATTTAGAACAAACAAAAACCACTTCGGAAAAGCTATATTGCAGTGAAAAAGTAGAAAATATAAAAGCTATTTGAGAAGTATTGCCATCTGAAACAGAAAACAAAAGGGTATCCATCTCAATAACTTGCTAATTTCCACACAGTAAAGTCACTATCAATGTTATTACACCTTTTATTTCAATAATACATGGGATTTGATCTTCTAGACTAAAATTAATTTAGCTCAAATTGCTTCAGTTATTGCTTCATTGGATGTTGTCTGGCAAATTCTCTATTTTACAAACCAGTTAGGGTGGCTTAATATGGTTGTGAATAATGCATTGCTTTTGTTTAAAGAGATCACTCAGTACACAAAAATTAGAAAACAAAATAGAGTGCTAAACATGGAGCATGAAATGGATGTGAAGGCAAATCAATGCAGAAATGGAGCACAGCAAGGCTTCATCAGACTAGGGGAGATCCCATTCCTCTTTATTCTGGTTTCAGTTAAGTCCTGACTCCATATTCAAGGCAAGGTTTATAAGTGCAGTGCCAGCAGGAAGTGAATATGTTACAACTCCAGAGGCACAGGAGGAAAGGCCAGTTCCATAATACATGGCAGACGTTCTAAGAATCATCCATAATTAATTGCATTGAATTGAAATTCACAGAAGAATAGCTCCTGGCTTCTTATCTCTAAATTCAAGTAGGAGGTTTGAAGTGAATAAACTAGCAAAGCGGCTCTGAAATATTCGTCTCCCTTTTTGGAGAGGCCGCAGAGGAGACTTACTAGGATGGTACCAGGAACGAGGGACTTCAGCTATGTGGAGAGTCTGGAGATGTTGGGATTGTTCTCAAGAGCAGAGAAAGTTAAGAAGAGATTTAATAGAGGCGAATTTAGGCAGTCACCTGAAAAATAACCTGCCCCAATTTTGGGTCAGGTGATTATCAGGTGTGTTTGGGGTGCAGAGTGGGGTTCCCCTGAGATTTGGTCTTGTGCCTATTTTATATTCAAAACAAGTGCAACAAGTTCCAATTTCTCTCCTAAACTACCTCACTATCTAACAAGGTTGCATAGCACAATCCAGTGTGTTCCACATACGCAGGCAGCTGCCTTGAACGATTCTGTCACATCATTATAAACTCTTTGCGTGTTAGTGAATACATCATTAGTTGCTTACCTCTGCCAGCTGATGCCAATGTGCTATAGGTTTGCGTGGGTAGCTGAGCATCTCATTCCAATGATCACGCCCCAGCCTCTCTGCATCATTCCCCACACGACACACACCGATGACCTCGTTGTGACCTACACTGTGAAAAATTTGCCATAATAATTTTCCTTAAAAAGTTAAAACAATAAACACATCTCGAATGAACAGCTCAGAAAGACTAGGAGACATAAAGTTTAAGAACTGGTAATGTCATTAAGCTTATATGAAGCTTTTTCTCATTTACATCAACTGGAAATTTGTGTGAGCTCTTTCTTCCCATCTTGTTTGGAGATGTGAGATGAGCTAGTTTTGTTGCTCATCAATGGGAGGCCCAAGGTCATTGAGAATCCAATTACCAGGCTTGAGTCAAGTGTAGGCCAGACCTGATCGAGAGTGTATGATCCCTTCCCTAAAACATTTTTTGTTTAAAAACTGCAATCTAGCAGTTTTCATGATCATTTTCTGATACCAGGTGACAAATTGTCTTTGAATACAATTTCACAAGGACCGACAGTGGGTTTTGAACTCATGATCTCAGGCCTCCTTGCCCACTACCGTGAAATGACTAGGCTATCCTACCTACTGGATTTAGAGTTGAGGCTGCAACTGATTCCAGAGTGAAGCATCAAGTTTCACCCTTGTTTTGGCCCATTATCACTCCAGACCCTGACTCTAGCACTTAGGCTCTGGGTAGATATCACCAATTTGTGCTGCAGGAGAACGGCTACATTTTGGGAAAGTGGACATGGAGATCTTTGGATTCTACAAAACAGGAAATTTTTGAATTCTTGAATTCCAACAATATGCTCCCACTTTGTGTAACTTTACAACTGAGAAGGCAAATTCTTAACTTTGGCATCAGTGTGAAGAAAGGTAATTTTGCATCAGCTCCAGGGTTGTCATGTAAATGTGCTCTAAGAGCCTGATTTTAATTCTTTCAAAACCAATCCACATGCACAGAACTAAAACCTGGCCTTAGAAGAGTTGCATGATAGAACAACTGTTAGGTTAAGAATGTTGGACGAATTTGGAAACTTGAGCCCCAGACCGGCTCCCATCCACACTGGGGCTTTCTCCAGGGGGTGGGCATTTTCCCAGATGAGGTCAAATTATTGGAGGTGAGAGGGTGTGAGGGTGGAGGGGATGTTGGGGGTAGGGTGATTGTTTGGGAGCAGGGCACCCAAACAGGGCAAGCATATGCCTCCTGGTGGCTCAATCGAGGAACAGCATTCAACATCATTAGCCATATTTGTTAGTTGAGCCTTTTTCATCCACTGAATGGAGTCACACCTTAGTTGGATTTACAAAGGGAGGAAAAGGAAAAGGTGGCTTCAAAATGAACAACTGGTATCATTACAAAATAGTCTATCTTTTCCGTGGTCTGTTAATTCTCATTTCTCCATAGTATTTGTAGAATTGAACTCAATCCTCTTGAAAGTAACAGTTTGAGGGCGGTACTTTTAATTAATCCTGGGTATATTATCATTGGCATGCATCCCAGCCTGGGCCTGAAATAAGCCAACGAAGAGGAACTTGAAATGAGGAATGAATAGACTGTTGTCTGGTACCTTTTATGTTGTTCAGGATAGGGGCTGTTTAATTTTCAGGATGGCAATGCCTGTCCCAGATACCTGTGAGGGCTTGGCTAGACTGGGACAGAGATAGAACACACCTGGATGTCTCAGTGGGAAATGTTGATTGCTGCAGACAAAGGCAAATAGGTGAGATTTCACCAGCTTCAGACTTTTGCAGAAAATACAGAAGATCTGAAAACACCCAGTTCACATGACTAGGGTTGGTCTGGGTTCAATATTGTTGGGAAAGTTAGAAAGGTTCTTACATATCTTCAAAGGTTTTTAACATGTTGAAATCCTTCACCAGGGACACATTTAAGCTTGTTTCAGGATAATTTCGGCTCTCAGGCTAGAAACCAACTTTCTGTGAATCTGTTTCTCAGGGAACCTCACTAGAACCATAAATATACATCCAGGGGCCTTGGTTACTTTGTGGGATATTTTAGATACAACTTCAGCCTAAAAAGCTAGAAAATGTTTCCAGGCTTATATCAGAAGGTTGAAAGTAGTAATCAGGGCTTATAGTTTGGACTCGTATCATTCTTCAGTCACATTTCATGCAAAGGTAAAAATAACGAGGCCCACCAACAGATTTGCCACCCATTGGTGGTACAATATGTGCCAAATTCCTATAAAGTGCTTGATCTCTCTCATATGTAGCAAGACCTGGACAGAATTCAGGCTTGGGCTGATAAGTAGCAAGTAACATTATGCTACACAAGTGCCAGGCAATGACCATCTCCAACAAGAGAGAATCAAATCGCCTCCCCTTGACATTCAATGGCATTACCAACCATGAATCCCCCACAATCAACATCCTGGGGGTTAGCATTGACCAGAAACTGAATTAGACCAGTCATATAAATGCTATGGTTACAAGAGCAGGTCAGAGGCCAGGAATCTTGCTGCAAGTAACTTACCTCCTGACTCCCTAAAGCCTGTCCACCACTGACAAGGCACAAGTCAGGAGTGTGATGGAATACTCTCCAATTGCCTGGATGAGTACAGATCCAACAACACTCAAGAAGCTCAACACCATCGAGGACAAAGCTGCCTGCTTGATTGGCATCCAATCCACCACCTTAAATATTCACTCCCTCCACTACTGACACACACTGGCAGTTGAGTGTACCATCTACAAGATGCACTGCTGCAACTCATCAAGTCTCCTTCAACAGTATCTTCTAAACTCGTGGCCTCTACCAGAAGAACAAGGGCAGAGATGCATGTGAACACCACCACCTGCAAGTTCTCCTTCAAGCCACACACCATCCTTGTCAAATTGTTAAGGTTCAATGACAATTTACATTGTTAAACAGGTGATGGATATTTGTGCACCTATAAATGGGAATATCTGGGACACCGGTGTGTTGGAGTAGTGAAGCCGATAAACTCTCTCCAACAAGGAAAGTTGTTTGTCTTAGGTTTAACTTCACCAACTGATGTGGATCCAGTTAACAATCCTGAATTGGCACTATAATCGTTATTCCTTCACCGTCGCTGAGTCAAAATCCTGCAACTCCCTTCCTAACAGCTCTGTGGATATACCTACACCACAATGACTGCAGCGTTCAAGAATGAGGCTCACCATCACCTCCTCAAGGTTAATTATAAGCAATAAGTGCTGGCCCAGCCATAGATCCCGTGGAAGAATAAATAAAATAAAAATAAAGCTTTTGGTGTAAGGCACTGAAGAGGGAAATCATAACAACGTCAGAAATGAGTGCATGAGGAAGTCATACAACCCCTTGAACCTGTTCCTCCATTCAATAAGATCATGGTCGATCTTGGACCACAGCACAATGCCTTGATTCCCCAAAGAGTGTAAATATCTATTGCTCTCATTCTTGAATATATCCAATGACTGAACATCCACAACTCTCTGGGCAGAGAACTCCAAAGAGTCAGGTGAAGAAGTCCAGCCTCATCTCAGTCCTAAATGGCTGACCTTTATCCAGGTTTCCAGTTGGATAGGAAGGTTGGGAATGGATCAGTTAGCGGAGCTGTGTCCAGAATGGACAGGGCTAGCTTCCTTTTTCTAATTGCTTGATCCTTCAGTGATCACTAAAGTGGATTTGCTCATTTGTCATTTGCATAATTTGACAAAGGGAAAACGCAAATTCTTGTGTCTTTCTTTGTCGAATTGTATCTGCAATTATTTGCAATTAATGGACATTAAAAAATGTTGGAAATACACAGCAGATCTATTGACACTGATAATGAGAAAAGGGCAAAGACTCTTCTTCATCAGAACCAAGAACTGAAAATCAAAAACATTATTTTGTGTACAGTTTCAGCTTTCAGTCCTGGCAAAGGATTTATACCCAAGACCTCAACTTGTTTTCTCCTTTCAGATGCTGACTGACCTTATGTATTTTCTGTTTGGCAGTTTTTCTGTTGTTGTAAAAATCAGTTATTGATACTATATTTTTAAACAGGTATCTCACCGATCGTAATCCATGACAGCTATTAACAAGCTCACTTGGTCAATATTTTCAGGGGGAACATCAAAGACTATGGCTTCATTGTACGCAGGATTTAATGTATTTCTCTTTGTTGATGTTTTCCTCTTCTTCAACCTCCTCCCATCGCACATCAGAGAGATCTTCACATATGGATCTGTTGGAGCAATAAGATAGTCAACAAGACCACCTGCTCCCATCTCTGCAACACCAACCATCTCTGCCTCAGCTCATCTGCTGCTGAAACCCTCATTCATGCCTTTGGTACCTCTACATTTGACTACTCCAATGCACTCCTGACTAGCCTCCCATCTTTCACCTGCCATAAATTTAAACTCATCCAAAACTCTGCTGCCAATATCTAAACTTGCACTAAGTCCCACTCACCCATCACCCTTAGGCTTGCTGCCTGACATTGGCTCACAGTCCAGCTACACCTTGATTTTACAGTTCTCAGCATTACTTTCAAGCCCCTCCATGGCTTTGCCCCTCCCTATATCTGTAATCTCCTCCGCTCTAGAACCATCTGAAACCTCGCACCCCTCAAATTCTGGCCTTCAGAGCATCCCAGATTTTAGTCGCTTCACCATTGGTGGCCAAGCCTGTAGCTGCCTGGGCCCTAAAGTCCAGAGTTCTCTCCATCAACCTCTCCACATTTCTGTTATCCTTTAAGACACTCCTTAAAATCTACCCCTTTTCCATCTTAATATCTGCTTGCATGGCTTGCTGTCAACTGTTGCCTGATAACTCTCCTGTGAAGTGCACTGGGTCATTTTATTATGTTAAAGATGCTATATAAAGACAAGTTGCTGTTTTAATAGGCTGTTTTCAATATTCCATTGTTCTCTAATGGTGGTATTCCTACCCGAAGCTCCGGTTATATCCATGGCCTTAAGATTGCGAGCCTTGATGACAGTGATAGTGAGCCGACCAGCAGTGGGAAGATAACACAGTGAAAACATCAGGTCTCCGAGGTCCACATTTTCCTAAAAATATTAAAAACAAAATTGAACAGTGCTGGACTGCATTTAATGGATATTTAGAAATGTATACCCAGATCCTTGTCTCATATTATTTTCTATGAAGTGTCCAATTCCTGCATCACTCAGGAGTCATCATACAGCCAAACATCTCTATCAAATCTGAGAAATCACATCTTCCTGTATTTACATGCATTTTCATTGGTTTTTATCTAATCATTGGCAAAAGGGTATGTAAATGAGCCACTTGAATTGCTTCAATCAAATTACTGTGGAAGCAATAAGCTACAATATGGCAGGTAGAAAATCAAGGCGGTCTTTCTACCTCATCAATTATCTGTCTGGGATATCTTATGAAAACAATTTCACCTCATTTATGATATTTAGAAGTGACGCTGCAGCAACTGATGTTATTTCTCTCAAACTGATTATATTTCAGCATACCCTGAATTTTATTTTTTTCCTCAAGAGGGTCACAAAATCTAGTGGCCCCTCATAGATTATTCACTTTGTCCTTTTTTTTGCATACTATTGACAGCTTTTCAGCTGCTGCCAAAAAGTTGTAGGAGGCTACAAAAGCTCAATTGTAATTGGTCTAATAATATCCTCATGGTTCTCAATGAACACTATGAAAATTAGAATGATAGCTTGTTGCAAAAGACAAATGTTTCCTGTCATTTATGAACAATAAAATCAGGTGGCATGTGAAATTGGTGTCAATTCATTATTGTCCATTTTGCATTACCACCCAAGATGAAGTTTGGTCTTGCCTCTCGGAGAAGACATTAAACTGAGTCTCCGTCTGTCCTCTTGGTGGACATGAAGGATCTGAAAGCACTATTTCCAAGATTAACAGGGGTCCTGATGTCCTGTCCAATATTTATCCCTCAATCAACATCACAAAAAATGATTATCTGGTCATTTTTTGCATTGTAGTTTGTGGGACCTTGCTGCGTGCAAATTAGCTATCGCATTTCCTTGCATTACAATAAAAAGCATTTCAAGACAACAACAACAACTGGAATTTGTATAGCACCTTTAATGTAAGAAAAAGGCCCATTGCACAATCATTATATAATACAATTTGACACTAAGTTGTACAAGTAGATATTAAGGTAAGTGACCAGAAGCTTGGTCAAAGAGATAGGTTTTAAGGAGCATTTGAAAGGAGGAGAGAGAGGTTTAGGGGAAGAGTGGTTTATGGAAGGAACTCCAGAGCTTAGCTGAAGACACAGCCACCAATGGTGGAGTGATGAAAAGTGAGGGTGCTCAAGAGGCCAGAAAACAATGAGTGCAACGATCTTAGTGGGTTGTGGCACAGGAGGAGACTAGGGAGATAAGGCATGAGGTGTGGGGAGATTTGAAAACAAGGGTGAGAATTTTATAATCAAAACATTTCTTCACCAATGTAGATAGTTGACACAATGGGAAATGGGTGAGCAGGGCTTGGTGTGAATTAGAATATGGGTAACAGAGTTTGAACAAGTTTGATGAGTGTAGAAAGAGGGAGGCCAGCAGGAGTGCATTGGAATAGTCAAACGTAGAGGTAAAAAAGAGTAAATCATTGGCTAAAAAATGCTTTCAGGAATGTGAAGGGTGCAATAGAAATGCAAGCTCTTTCTTTAACATCCTGTAAAAACAAGTAATTGTCCATAAGGGATGGTTGATCGTATATTCAATTAATTTCTGCATTCTCCTTGTAGATTATCCTGAAGCAGTAAACCCATCTAGGAAAGTTATTTGTTCATTTTTGGATGTGGGTATCAATGGCAAGGTCAGCATTTACTGCCATCTGTAATTGCCCTTGAGAAAGTGGTGTTGTTGAACTGCTTGAACCTTCTTGAACTGCTGCAATAGGTACACCCGCAGCACTGTTAGGTAGGCAGCTTCAGAATTTTGACTGATGAGGGAACAGTGATTCATTTCCAAGTTGGGATGGAGTACGTCACAAGGTTTGAGAGCCCCAATTTGTTCAAGATTTGCTCATTCCTAGGCCAATCTGGGAAAGCACATGAACTTAATGCTGTTACTGACTAATCTTTGAGGAAACAAGCTGTGAAAGATTCTCATACCTACATCATTACAACACTTTTGCTCTAGCAAACTGACTTGGCTCACTTATACTCTGAGGATGGAATCTTACCTAAACCGATCTAATTATGTGGAATATCTGGTTTGATACCTTTTCATTACCAAGTTTGATGGAATACCGATTCAAAGTGAGTAAAATAAATCTAGTTTACTGAGACAAAAGTGATAATGATATCCAAACCTACAAGCAGGCCACACAATATGAAAGCAGAGACGTCACATAATTAGATTGGTGCAAAACAGGGAAAGAATACAAGGCCTGTGAGCATGTTCTCTGCACAAGCTATAAATGATCTGCCTGTTACAAATATAACCTCACCTATTTAATCTCCTAATATGGGGGAGGGGGTGGTGAAGTATAAATCCTTCCTGATCCACAAAGGTAATCAAACAAATGGCAGAGTATTCGTCCCTCTTCACATCACTGCTGCATAGCTGAAACTTACTGTGACCTACAACGTTCTTCCACTGTTCCAAGTAATAGAGAACCATAACCATCTGGGGGGTTGTTGATCATCTCAGCCTGTTCCTGTTGCCATGTTGTGGGACTAAGTTGCATAGTTTTTTCAAAGAGCATATTGGGCTGAATGGCTGTCTTCTGTGCTGTAAGATTGTATAATCCTAAGATCTCTGATCTTCCTCACAAGCATTCCCTGCTCAACACAGTTAATTGATTCAATCACCTTAACTTGTGAAAATCCCAGACCCACAGCATGGGACAGCATCAATATTGAAAGGAAAGCAGAAAATGCTGGAAAAACTCAGCGGAGAGAGAAACAGAGTTAACCTTCTGAGTTCGCATGACTCTTCTCCTGAAAGGGGAGGCAATACATAGTGGTATTGTTGCTAGACTAGTGATCCAGAGACCCAGGGTAATGCTCTGGGGACCCAGGTTTGAATCACACCGTGGTAGATGGTGAAATTTGAATACAATAAAAATCTGGAATTAAAAATCTAATGATTACTGTAAAACCATCGTTGATTGTTGCAAAAACCCATCTGGTTCACTAATGCCCCTTACCTAGTCTGGCCTACATGTGACTCCAGACCCACAGCAATGTGGTTGACTCTGAAATGACCTAGCAAGCCACTCAGTTGTCACAACTTCTTCAGGGATGGGCAATAAATTCTGGCCCAGCTAGCAAAGCCCACATACTGTGGAATGAATAAAAAAAAATAAAATAGAGAATAGGAATAAAATAGAGTTCAGGGACCTTGTTACAGATGGAGAGGAAGAGACAGAGGAAGGGAAAGAAAGTCTGAAAGAAGTTGAGAGGCGAGGTGAAACATTACCTGACCAATGCCAAGCTTCTTCTAGGCCTTTGAAGGAAGTGCCAAAAGAGTCTGCCCAGTCTTGGAAACAATATTCAAATCTTGGATGGACCTGGAACTTTATAGTGTATCAGCAGTTGTTGAAGCGGAAAAGAAGTGTTTGACATGTAATAATGCCTGGCATAGTTTTCATGCTGTGAATATTAGAGCAGATGGTGCACAGAATGCATTCATTAAATAGCCAAATGTTAGCGACCATGTTTGAGAGCAGAGCTGGAGACTCAAAAGAACGCTAGAAGGGGCGAGACTGAGAGCAGAGTCGGGAGTTAAAAAATCTCGAGAAGGGCAAGAACGAGAGCAGAGTCGAGAGTTAGAAGAGCACAAAAAGGGGAGATAACTGAATATTTTAAAGAGTGGAACAAATTTGTGCAAGATTAATAGTTCCCTCAGTGGATGAGCATCCACAGGGTTAGTTAAAATTCTACACTGGCATTATTTAAGGGATTTTAGCCTTCCTCGTCCCCTGGGAAATGTGCTTGCAGAAAGACGTAAAATGGTCAAAGCGGACTCTTTATACACACCCGTCTTTAGGAATGGAAATGTCACCTGCTTCAGGAGAGGAAGCCTAATTTATATATTGCAGTCTCAGATCCCGATGTCATCTCACCAGTATTGACTGCTCACCCCCAATGATGACATCATTCCCATTAGCTTATTGAAGGAATTGGAACATGCAAATGAGATTCTGGAGGTAACTTCCTCCTGGTTCTCAGGTCTCAGGCTCCCTGGGGGTCCAGACGGTTTATCATCCACTTCAGATCCTCCATCATCCTGCTGCCCCCTCCCCCCTCCACCGATTCTAATCCAATGACAAGTGTTCCACCATAGTTTACTCATCTGGTAGCTTCAGCAGAGAGAAACGGAAATGTCAGGGGCTGGATGTGTAACTTTGATAAAAGGAACTCATTGGGGATTGGGTTAAATAGGGCAGCATTGAATGCAGACTGATCTTAGATAGTGCAAGCAACTTCTTTCTATTTCTGGAAAGGGAAAAGAAAAAAGGCAGATATTAGTGTATATAACGCTGTGAACAACCTCAGGAGGTCCCAAAGCACTGTACAGCCAATGAAGTACTTGTGAAGTGTAATCACTATTGTAATGTAGGAAATGTGACAGCGTATTCCTTGAACATCGTTAACCATTCATTGATCAAATAGCCATTGCAATAATCTCTAAAGCCTTCATTAGCTCAGTTTTGCATTTTAATAACAGAGGAATCACATTAAACAACAATTTTATGATATGATTTGGCTGTAACATTTTTCTTGCATAGATCCCAAAGACCTACACAAACTGTCACTGAATAATGAATTACACAACTCAAAGGTTTGACTTGTATTAGACTCGTTGGAACCTCCCTTGAAGACAGTGAAAAGTGCTCAGCCAAACCCACAGAGGGCAGAGGTGATTCAGCTGACTGCTCCACAAGTGGAAGGAGAAGGATGACCCTAAGTGTGGTTGTGGTTATGAGTCCCAGACCATGGAACACATCCCATCAACCTGCTTACTAAGATCTTGTGGGGAGCATCTCATTTCTATACAAGGCATCTCAGGAGGCCATTAAATGGATAGTCAAACTAAAAATCTCATTATAAACCTTTGCCCTCATATGAAAGTAGTACTAGAAACTCATGTGTAGAAAGAACAAAAGACTTGCATTTAAAAAGCATGACCAAGGATGACCCAAAGCAGTTTAAAGCCAATGAAGTATTTTGAACTGTCATCCCTGTTGTAAAATAGGAAATACAGTAACTAATTAAAAAAGAACAAGCTCCCACAAATAGCGGTGATAATGACTAATAATTCCTTTTTTAGTGATGTTGGTTGAGAGATAACATTAGCCCAGACAACAAGGGGAATTCTCCTGCTCTTTTTAAAAATAATGCCATGGGATCTTTTATATCCACCTGAGAGGATATACAGGTCCTCAGCTTGGCATTTCATCCAAAAGGTAGCCCCTCTGACAGTGCAATAGTCCCTCACTGGGAGCATCAGCCTGGATTATATGCTCAACTCTTTGGAGTGGGACTGATGGAGGAACTCCACACTACGGGTGGAATTTTCCATGCCTGCTGCCGGCGGGCGTGATAGGTGGCGTGAGTGGACAATGTGGCGTGATCGGTTTCATGACAGCAGGAAAGCAGGTCGTGATTGTCCGCTCAGCCAGCCAATGGCGGACCGTGTTTCCCGCCATTGGCCATCAGGAACCTCATTGTAATACATCAGCACATCATTATCAGGCCATCCTGCCAGGCTCTTGCAGCCCCGCTGGATTATCCGTTCACGTCGACAGGAAAGCACGTCGCTCTGTTTCACAACTGCACAGAGGTGACGTGCACTTGGCGGCCTGCACTTTGGGTGATCTGGAGGTGAGTGCACAGCAATGTTCTACAGAGCTCGCCAGGGTTGCCTATTGTCATGCAGGCTTCAGGGGCACCGGGGTGCGGTGGGGGTGGGGGGGGAGGGGGTGTGTGTGTGTGTGGGAGGGTTGGGGGGTGCGGTGGGATGGGGATTAAATGCCGCCCTACCTCGG
This sequence comes from Carcharodon carcharias, assembly GCF_017639515.1. Classification (NCBI taxonomy): domain Eukaryota; kingdom Metazoa; phylum Chordata; class Chondrichthyes; order Lamniformes; family Lamnidae; genus Carcharodon; species Carcharodon carcharias. Next base: position 34,247,595 of record NC_054476.1, on the reverse strand, counting down.
AGGCAACTTTTGAGGGTGAGGGGGAGTGGGGGGCAGGTACAGCCCTGCCTCTGAGGTGACTTGTGAGGGGGGGGTCAAGTGCAACCTTGCCGTTGAATATAGCGCACAAGCAATTGGGGTGGGGGGATAGGGTGGGCAAGGGAAGTGGCCATGCATTTGGGAAACCTGTAAAAAGTGACCATTCATCTGCAACTGAGACAGTTCAGATTGCCATATTGATATGATTGTGGTCAGGCTCCTAGCTTATCTGCCCACTCAAGCAATACAGAGGCATCAAAGTATCACCAAGTTCTCCAGAGCAGTCTCTCCCATCGTTCAAGCTAACAGGGCAGCCATGCAGCGCACTAATCTCTGGCCATCTAATTGGTGGCCAGCACTGTCCAGGAAGCGTTAAGGGGCCGTCACACTTAACCAGGACAGGTTTTTAGTACACCCATGCTAACCACGTGTCTCTCTCTTTCATCCTGCAGGAGGAGTACATCAGGATCATGGAGCCTGGTGAGCTAGCTGTATGCCTGATGACCTACAGAGCATGAAGAAGACAGAGGAGCGAGTGACTGAGGCTTCTAGCTGTGCAGAGGCTGCAGCAGAAACCTCAGGAAGAAGGGGCAACTGGGGCTCCCACACATGCCTCCCAAGAGCCACAGTGAGCCATCGCAGGCAGCACCTAGTGACATGCAGGGACTATAGATGCCGCCTTTCATTTTTGCAGATGACTGAGACCAGTGTCACCGATGACTGCGCATGCTTAGGGAACTAGTTGCTCACATCTGCCATTTAATGCAGGATTTGGTGCCAAGGGGACATGGAGGGCATCCACTGCCAGTGGCTGTGACAGTGACCGCAGTGCTCAATTTCTACACCAGTGGCTCATTTCAGGGCTCCACAGGTGACCTCTGTGGGATCTCTCAAGCCTCTGCCCACAAATGCATCCATGAAGTCAAGGATGCCATGTTTGTGAGGGCACACAACTTTGTGCACTTGCCCGGGACTGACAGCCAGGATGCAAGAGTGATTGGATTCACCCAGATCTCAGGTTCCCCACAGGTGCAGGGTGTGATCGACTGCACTCACGTGGCTCTCAGGTCTCCATCGCAACATGTAGTGAACTACATCAAACACAAGAACTTCAATTTGTTGAATGTGCAGCTGGTGTGCGACCACCAGAAATGCATCCTGCAGGTGTGCGCACGGTTTCCAGGGAGTCCACGATGCCTACATTCTCAATCGGCCACAGATCCCTGGAGTCTTCCAGGGTCCACAGAAGCTGCAGGGATGGCTCCTCGGCGACAAGGGCTACCCACAGAGGCCATGGCTGATGACACCCGTGCCGCGGCCTCAGAATGCAGCAGAGCGACGCTATAATGAGGCTCATGCTGCAGCTCGCAACTTGGTGGAGCAGACCATCGGGACGCTGAAGATGAGGTTCCGGTGCCTGGACCGGTCTGCAGGAGCCCTGCAATACAGTCTACAGCGGGTGTCACGCATCGTTGTTGTCTGCTACGCCCTTTACAACCTGGCACTGCAACGGGGAAACAAGCTGGCTGAGGTGGAGATGGGGTTGCTGCACGTCTCCTCCGATGAGGAGCATGTCGACAGGGATGAGGCTGAGGAGGTGACAATGATGGGGATGAGGCCCTTGCACTGTCTAGATGAGGCAGGCACATTCGAGAGGCCCTTATAGCTGCTAGATTTGTGGAGGATGATGTGAACATCACATTTGTGAACGTTTGACTCCAGTCTGGCTCATGGCAGTGCGAATACCCTCTGTGAGAATGCTGCTATCACAGAGATGGAGTGAAGGCCCTAATAGTCACTCGTTTGCAGAAGGATGATGATGACAGGCATTGAGGACATGCCATATATCTTTACACAGCCTCTGAGGATGTGTGACTCCTGTCTGGCCGAGGGCAGCCCTCTTGCACTCTGTGATCGTATCATAGAGACGCAGCCATGAAACTTCAGAAGCATCTGATGCTTTGTCCGCCTTCAGTACCTGAGCTCTTCAGCAGCTGGACCGCAGCATCACTGGTCACAGATGCTTAAAGAGATGGGGGCTAGCCCCTCCATAATGGTTCTAAGAGCACACAGAGAGGATGACTGAACTCTGTGGCACTACATTCTGGCAGCAATGACAAGCACCACCGAGGTGCAGGCATCAGTAATGTTTCCAGGAAGTGTGAGGCTGGACCATCACTTTGGCCTGGAGGCTACACAAAGCACAGGGAAGAGGACCTGGACTGGGACACCTGCCTTTACATTATGCAGAAAGGTTTCACATCTGAGTGACAAGAACATTGCTCATCAGAACAAGGAGCCATAGGCAGTGAGACATTCTTGTGAGTTTATCGACAATGGTGAACACTATGTACAAATGATTAACACCCGTGCCCAGGCTGTGCAACTAATTCTCCTTAGCTTTCTTAACCCTGCCATTACATATTGGTGCTCCCCAGACATCCACAGTGGAGGTGAAGGCAGCCTGATGTCTGCAATTCTCTGTCTGTGATGACTTTGGCGAGTGTCCTCTGGAGAGCCGAAACTTGGAAGGCCCTGGCCTGCTTTCGGGGTCCTGCTGTGTGGCAGTGTCAACCTCCTTGGCCTGTGAAGCTGGAGCTGCCGAGGTCACAGGAAGAGGGGAGTCGGATTGTCTGGACACTCACGGAGTTACCTGGAGGGATGGGTCTGGAGTGTGCACTTGCTGATCCTCCTCCCTATGGATGCCCAGGGGGCCCAAGCTGACTCCTTGAGCAGCAGGGATAGCTGGAGTGAGATTGAGCTTCCTGGCACCCTTCTTGTGTACACACTGTTGGAGGCCAACTCTGGCATCAGCGATGGAGTTGAGTCCGCACAGCAGTGCAGGACCGAAGACCTGAGCAAGGTGTCCATGGCGGCTGCCACCCTGCCAGTGTTGACCTTAGTGCATTGCAATGCTGGCGCTATCACCTCAGCCTGAAGACGGACGGACTCCTTCATCATGCCTTGCAACCTGAGGAGGGCAGCGGACATCCCTTCCCGAGCTTGCCTTTGCAGCTCCAGCAACTGTGACATGACTGAGTCCAGAGGCTCACCATCTGACCCGGGCTCAGCAACATTCTGGCCTCCAGCAGTCCTCTGAGTGCCAGACACCTGGGAAGTCCATGCCGCCACCTGCAGTGGATCAGACAGTGCGGTCCAGATCCTCGCCAGCCAGCTTGATGGCTCTGTTTTTAAAGTCCGTGAGGACCTTAGTTTCAGGTGTCCCGCCACTGGTCTGCGACCTCTCCCTCTTGTTGTGTGCCAGCTTGTCTTGCACCGGTAGAGATGGAGGATGTGTAAGCAGGATGCCTGCCAGGCCTGATGACCAGTATGCCTGACCTGTGTGTGTGTTGAGTGGTCCCATGGATGGGATGAGGACAATGACGGTGTGTGTGTGTGAGAGAGTGAATGTGATGTCCCTTGAACCGGCAGTGAGTGCTGGCCCTGTGGATGTGTAATGGGTTTGTGAGTGTGCGAGTTGAGTGATGAGATGAGTGACTTACCCTGGCGGAGTGGAGGAAATCATTCATCCCCTTGCGGCACTGCATGGCTGTCCTGTTCTGCAGGGCGTTGGCACTGACCACAGCTGCCACTGCCTCTCAAGCTGGGTTAGTGTTGTTGCTGCTCATCCTGGGGCCAGAGCTGGGGTAGAGGACATCCCAGTGGGCCTCCACGGCATCCAAAGTTGCTCGAGAGATGCATCACTGAGCCTGGAGGCTGCAGTCTTCCTCAGTTTCAGGACCATGTCTTCAATGCAGCTTTGGTGAGCTGGAAGCACTGAGATGTGTACTTGTGGCTAGACTATAAACATGGTGCCCGACGTGATTCAGCGATGAGGTGATGGCAGGCGGGCGGATGAGAGCCTGCTTGCCATGGAAACGGCATGTTTCCCGGGAGTGCATAAATAATGAGGCGGGTTCAGGACGATACGGTGTGAAAACCCACCATCGCAGCCGACGGGTAAAACGACGTTTTACCCGCCCGCTACCACACTTAGTGCAAATCTGGGACAATTCCATCCCTACATTTGAATGACTGCTCTGTGAGTGTGTTATGAAGAGAGACTGAAGTAAAAAAAGACTATTTTCCTTTGCAATATGAAAGGGAGATACAATTTAGATCAAGAAGATGTTGGTTTCTCAGAAATGAATCAGGACTGTGACAGAAGAGGATGTGTTTTCTTAATGAGGCAGTCAGTAACAGGACACCAGTTGGTTAGCACACATGGAGTGATTCAATAATGCTGCCAACAACCTCGCCAGTACTGGAGTAAGAGGACTGAAATCTGTGTGGGCAATGTGAAGAGCTGGTCTCCAACTGAGTTACCAGCCCAAACACAGAACACAAAAAATTTTTAAATTAAGAAGAAAAATTAGAGGATTGGAAGGAACTATTAAAACAAAGTCAAGTGAGGAAAGAAAGGCATTCACAACCTCAGGACACCCCCTAAAAGCCCTTTACAACCAACAAAGTACATTTGTAATGAAATCAGCTTTGTAATATTGGAAACGTGTACAGAAAGCTCCCATAAATAGTATTGTGATAATAATCAGGTCACCTTTTTTCAGTTGTGTGGGTCAAGGGATAAATTTTGGCTACGACTCTGGGGAGAACTGCTGTTCTTCAAAATGACGATCTTTTACATTCAGAGGAGAGAGCAGATGAGGCACCAGTTTAACACCTCATCTGAATGATAGCACACTCACCCAGTACAGCATTCCCTTAATCGTACACTAAGTGTCAAACTAGAATTTGTGCTCAAGTTTCTTGATCCCACGACCTTCTGACTCAGAGGTGAGAGCATCGCCCACTGAGCCACAGCTGACACAGTAATCTCTATGTCAGTAAGGAATATGGAAAACTGAAATTCTTTCACATTCATCTGCCCTTCGAGCTAAAAGCAGCAAGTGCCCAAAATACATAGTGAATCTGTCAGAATTTGAATGGGTGAAAAATGGTTAATGTTTCAGTACAGCTTGTGTCAGGAATGGCTTATTCTACATGTTCGTTCCAGATTGAACGTCCGTGTGATTCTAGAATTTTTTCATCTTACATTTCCAACATTTCGGCTTTTTCTGATCTTACATTAATCAGCTGTTGACACGATTTTTTTAAAAGGTAAGAATCCCGCCAATCGCACAGAGCCGTATTCAGACTCCCCCCCGGGGAACTGTGTTTAGCTCTGTGCACTGCACCACAGTTAAGACATACTGGCCTTGGAGGGAGTGCAACGCAGATTCACCAGAATGATGCCGGTGTTTAAAATATTAAGCTATGAGGACAGGTTGCAGGCATTTGGCTTTTATTCCTTTGAGTTTACAAGATTGAGGGGTGATTTGATTCAAGTGTTTAAAACATTAAACAGATTTGATATGGTAGATATGAAGAAAGTACGTCCTCTGGTGAGGTGCAGAAGTCCAGAAGATGGAGGCACAATCATAAAATTAGAGCTATAGGCCATTCTGGAGTGATGGGAGAAAGCACTTCTTCACATATACAGTAGTGGAAATCTGAAACTTCCTCTCTTAAAAGCCTATGCAGACCAGGAGTAAACTGATAATTTCTAAACTGGAGGTTAATACATTTTTGTTTGGTAAGGGTATGAGACATATGGAACTAAGTTGGATAGTTGGATACAGATCAGTTATGATCAACCCGAATGGCAAGAGAAGCTGGAGGACCTAATCGGAGAGGCAATCCACGCCAGCATTCTTTAAGAAAAGTTTGAGTGGGAGGCCCAGCAGATTTTAAGACTGGGCCTCAATATGACAGTCAGCTGCTTGGCCTTTTTCTGGTAGATGTCAGTTGATGTTTGGGAAAGGATGGAGATCAGTCCTCCAGGCCTATCACCCCATGCTCACTGACCTACACTGGCTCCTCGTCTGGCAAAACCTCAATTTTCAGGGGCGGCGGTGGTGTGGCCAGCCTACCACCTTCCCATCCACCACCAACCTGTCTCCCATATTATGGTGGGTGGACATCATGTCAGGCCTGCCATTGGGCCTATTGGGCCCTAGATGGCCAAATAATGGCCACTTAATTCAATTAAATTTACTTTATTATTAATCATAAGGAAATTTATTCTGGGTGCATTGCTCATTCATTAAAATAAATACATAGAAATGAAAAATAACATTAGAAAAATAAAATTACCCTCTCACAAAGATCTAATTTCATTAAGTATGTATTTAAAAACTGCTCCAATGCATTAAAGCAATCAATCAGTCAGCGAGTCCCACCGAGTGCATATCCTCATCCACACAGCAAACTCCTGTTAGGAGTGCTTTTAGAGAAGGTCACAAACGAGACTAGGAACCGATTTGTCCCACATCTGAGGGATTATAGCTTTTCCCTGAACTCAACCAGCAGTAACACCGAGATAGGGGCTGGTTCTCATTGTTCATGGCACTCTTTACTTTCGTCAAAGTTCTTGAAGGGCAGATTTTGTCAAGAGAGATCCCCTCATCAAATGCCCTTCCTGCCTGGTTCAATAATCTCTGCACCCTTAAAGAGTCTGCTTTCCTAAGACAACAGTAACAGGCAAGGCATCAAAAAAGGATAGCATTCTTAACAACAGCCTCAGCCCTCATTCCGCCTCTGTTGCAATTTGACATGCAGCTGGGGAAGGTGGAGGCGAGGCGAGCAGTCCAGCAGCTTTCACTGCGCAGGCTGCTGTTGAGCAGAAAAGGGAAGGGTACTGTCTTTGGGGTTCCCCTGTTTCCATTGTGGGCACCACCCCCAACACTATATCCTTCATTTTTCCCTCTCCCCTCTCCTCTAAAACTCTCCCCCCACCCCATTGCTAAGGCCTGTCAAGCAAGCTCAAACAAATTCCCTGCCTTACCTGATCCAGGATCCATCATGTCTTGGACTGCCTGTAGTCCCAGCATCAGCCACTACTCAATTCTGGCGCTGCAGAGATTTTAGAGCTGTCAGTTAATCAGATTGGCTGGCAGCTCCCTGGGGCAGGACTTTCTCTCAGATGGAGGCAGAAGTCCCAGTCTGTCCCAATCAAGACTGCCTCCAATGTAATATTGCTGCAGTGCAGCCCAGTTTCTGGTTGGCACGTTGCTGACGGACTATTCAGCTGGGCATGCGAGTAATCCATCCTCCTATAAAATCCACTCTCAGCTTTTGGCATCATAGGAGGGCCACAAAGAGGGAAGGATCCTGGGGTCAGGAGAGGGTTGATTATTCCTTCTGGGCCCTGGAGTTACCATCCTGCTCCTCAAGCCCCACTAAGGAAAGAGTCTGTCTCAATTTACATTTAATAACAGCTTCCAGACAGCCACACCAAGTGGATTAGCTACAGAAGGCCCAACCCCCTCCCTACCTTTCATAGGAACATAGGATTTATGAGTAGAAATAGGCCATTTAGCACTTGGAGCCTGCTCCGCTATTCGATGAGATCATGGCTAATCTGGTTGTGGTCTCAACTCCAATTTCTTGTCTGCCCCCTGCCCCACCCCCCATAACCCTTGATTCCTTTGTCTATCAAAAATCTAACTAACTCAGCCTTGAATAAACTCAGTGACCCAGCCCCCCACTGCTTTCTGAGGAAGACTAACCACTCTCTGAGAAAAAAATTCTCCTCACCTCTGTCTTAAAAGGGAGTCTTCTTATTCTCATACTGTTCCCCCTAGTTCTAGTCTCTCCCACGAGAGGAAACTTCCTCTCAGCATCTACCCTGTCAAGTCGCCTCAGGATCTTATATGCTTCAATAAGATCACCTCTCATCCTTCTGAACACCAATGGGTACAGGCCCAACCTGTTCAACCTTTCTTCATTAGATAAGCCCTTCACCCCTGGAATGAGTCAAGTGAACCTCCTCTGAACTGCTTCGAATGCAATTATATCCTTTTTCAAATAAGGAGGCCAAAACTGTACATAGTACTCCAGATGTAGTCTCACCAAGCCCTGTACAGCACCAGGAAAACTTCCCTTCTTTTATGTTCTACGTCCTTTGCAATAAATACCAACATTCCATTTGCCTTCCTAATCACTTGCTGTACCTGCATACTAACTTTTTGTGATTCATGCATCAGGACAGCCAAATCCTCCATACCACCAAATTCAGCAATGTTTCTCCAGTTAAATAGTATGCTGATTTCCTATTTGCTCTGCTAAAGTGGACAAGTTCATCTTTTCCTACATTATACTCCATCTGCCAAATTTTTGCCCACTCACTTAACCTGTCTATATCCCTTTTCTGACTCTTTACTCCCTCTTGACAACTTACTTTCCCACTATCTCGGCGCCATAGGCAAATTTAGCTATCATACATTTGGTCCGTTCATCCAAGTCATTGATATAGATTGTAAATAGTTGAGGCCACAGCATTGATCCCTGTGGCACTTCACTAGTTACAGCTTATAAACCCTGAAAAATATCCTTTATTTCCCATTCTCTGCTTCCTGTTAGGTAACCAATCCCTTATCCATCCTAATATGTTACCCCTTCACCATATACTTTCTATAATAAGTTTTGATGTGGCTCCTTAGCAAATGAATTTTGGAAATCCAAGTTATCTACATCAAAGGTTCTCCTTTGTCCAATTTGCTTATTACTTCCCAAAGAACTCTATTAAATTAGTCAAACATGCTTTCCCTTTCACAAAACCATGTTGACTCTGCCTGAGCCCATTATAAGTATCCTGCTATAACCTCCTGAATAATGGATTCCAGCAAATTTGTCTGACGTACATCAGACTGACTGGCCTATTGGTTCTTGCTTTCTGTCTCCCTTCCTTTTTGAATAAAGGTATTACATTTGCTACTTTCCAATCTACTGGGACCCTTTCAAAATCTAAGGAATTTTGGAAGATTATAACCAATGCCTCCACTATCTGCAGTCACTTCTTTTAAGACCCTAGGATGCAGACTATCTGGTCCTGGGGACTTGTTAGCCTTTAGGTCTAATAGTTTTCCCAGCGCCTTTTCCCTAGTGATGGTAATTGTTTTAAGTTCCTCCCTCCCTTTCATCTCTTGATTTTCTACAGTGAAGACAGACTCAGAATATCTGTTCAATGCCTCTGCCATTTTCTTGTTTTCCATTATCAATTACCCAGACTCACTCTCTAGAGGATCAACACTAGGTTTAGTTACTCTTTTCCTATTTAAATACCTGTAGAAATGCTTACCATCTGTTTTTATTTTACTAGCTAACTTTCTCTCATACGCTACTTATCCTCTCTTTATTTTTCTAGCCATTCTTTGCTTGTTCTTAAAATCAGTCCAATCTTTGAATTTATCACTAATCTTCAGAGATTTTTACAGTGTTTGTTTCAATTTGGTCCAACCTTAACTTTCTTATTTAGTCACACATGATGCATCCTTCTGAAAGATTCTTTCTTTCTCACTGGGATAAAGCTTTGCTGAGATTTATTAAAAATCTCCTTAAATATCTGGCACTGCATCTCTATTGTCCTACCTTTTAACCTAGTTTCCCAGTTCACTTTAGCTCACTCTGCCTTTATATTGTCATAATTGCCTTTGCGTAAGTAAAAACATTAGTCTTAGACCCACACTTCTCCCCTTCAAACTGAACATGAATTCTATCATGTTATCATTGCTGTTGTCTAGAGGCTCCTTTATCATGAGGTAAATTGATTAATTCTGTCTCATTGCACATTACCAGATCTAGAATAGCCTGCTCCCTGGTTGGCTTTAGAACGTACTGCTCTAAGAAATTGTTCAAAATACATTCAATGAATTCATTTTCCAGGTCACCTTTGCCAATCTGATTCATCCAATCTGCATATAGATCAAAGTCTTCTGTGATTATTGTGGTACCTTTCTTACACACCTCATTTATTTATTCTTGTATCCTCTGTCCTACAATGCAATTACTGTTAGGAGGCTTATAAGCTACTCCTACAATTGACCTCTTACCTTTCCTATTTCTTATCTCTACCAAAACCAATTTGACATCTTGCTCTTTCAAGCTAAGGTCATCTTTCACTACTGTACTAATGACATCATTAATCAGCAGAGCTACCATACCTCCTTTTTCCAGATTCTTGTCTTTTCAAAATGTTCAGCACTCTTCAATACTAAGGTCCCAGCCTTTATCACCTTGTAACCATATTTCTAATGACTGTCAAGTCATACATATTTATTTCTGTGTTAACAGTTTATCCATTTTGTTACAAATGTTGTATGCATTCAGATATGGAGCCTTTAACTCTGTCTTTTTTAAACCATTTTTGCAATCTCTGGCCTTATCTGCTGGTGCAGTTGTAAGCTTATATGCTTTGTCCCTTCCTGCCACATTCTAGTTAACATTACTCAGATCATTGCCCTGCTCTATTACTTTGTTGTTTCCTTTTAAATCTACCGCATCTCTTCTCACATGATTTAGTTTAATTATTAATGATTATTTAGTTTAAATCTACCGCCCTAGTTATTTGCTTGGACACTGGTCCCAGCACGGTTCAGGTAAAGACCATCTCAATGGTACAGCTCCCACCTTCCCTAATACTGCTGCCAGTGAGCCATGAATTGAAACACATTTCTCCCACACCAGTCTTTGAGCCACGCATTCATCTCTCTAAACTTATTTACCCTATTCCAATTTTCTCGTGGCTCAGATAATAATCCAGAGATTATTACCTTTGAGAGTCTTATTTTTAATTTAGCCACTTGCTGCTCATACTACCCATGGAGAACCTCTTTCCTAGTCCTATCTATGTCATTGGTACCCATGTGGACCACAAAAATTGGATCCTCCCTCTCCCACTGTAAGCTCTTGTGTTATGGCACAGCCAATGGTAAATGTTTAGTTGTTCAAATCCCAGAGGGAATATTGAGACAACTGCCACAACTATTTTTCCAATTTGTATGTTTCAAGATGTGGGCTTTGAATTCAGTAGTAATAAGACCACTGAGCCTTATAGTTTTTACAAAACTAGATTAACATTTATTAATAAGAAAAATGATTTTAAGCACATCCATATGTCTACAAATTACTACAATAATAACTTCTAAATTCCCTAATTAATCTGACTCCCAGTTATACCTCCATTAAGGCAACAGTAAGACACATAGATTTTAAAAGACACAGGCAAAGAAACATGATACTCTGAACAATCCAATTCGAAGTGAGTTTCCTTAACTTCAGTTCTTTGTAGATAGCAACTTGAGGTGTAGATGCTGAAGGCTTTTCACACTTGTTAGAACTTAAAATGCCTGCCTTTACACACAGCCTTCTCTCCTTTATACATATTTCCCCTTTGAATGCAAATTCCCATTGTTTCACTATGGCTTTGGACTTTATCTCCCTGATCATAAAAATGTATCATAGTACCAATTTTACCAGTAATCTTTGGGAAGAATAAACACTTTTTCTGAACTTCACCTGGCTAGGTGACACATTTTACCCCTCCTTTGAAAACAACCTTGTTTAATTTATTTAAAAATGCAAACGTTCTTTTACACCTTACATTCCAAACTTCCCCCATGTTTACGTACTTAACATTTCAATCCTAGATTATCTTTTAATACATCAAAGCCTTCAGACCAGCTGCTTTTAATCTAATTAAATCTCACACAAGCACACAGACACATGTAGACACAGATACTGCTATTTTACAATAAATTCCAATAGTATTATTATATCTTCCTGGCACTTGTCTAGCCCAATCCCTAGCACTAGGCAAGCAGCATAGCTTTCAGGACTTTTGCTCTTGGCTTCAGAGAACTGTGTCTATCTGCCTGACTATACTATTTGCTACTACCAGTTCCTATTTACTACACCCACTTGAATGACTTCCTATACCACATCTGCCTTGTAGCCTCTGCTCCCATCCATACAGGCCGCAAGAACCTCAAACATGTTGGACAATTGCAAGGGCTGAGGCTCCTCCACTTCTCCCTTTTTGATCCCCATACCTGCCTCACTCATAATCACGTCCACCTGTTCCTAAGCATGGATCAAATATGATGACCCTATCTTAAGGGCTGTGGCTGCCTTCTGGAATAAAGTGAACAGGTAAGTGTCCCCATCCCTGATGCATCATAGTGCCCGTAGCTCAGCTCCAGGTCATTGACTCTGAGGCAAAGCTCCTCGAGTCGCAGACACTCACTGCGGATGTGGTTGCCTTGCATCATACAGGTGTTCATGAGCTCCCACATATTGCAGTTGCAACACATCACCTACCCAGTCATCATTATTGTGTTCTAATTAACTAATTATTTGTTGAATTACTTTTTAAATCAATGCCTCTCCTCACCGCCACATAGTGGCCTCAGTAATAAAATAAACTCTAACACTTAAAAATAAAACAGTAGACTCACCAGCATCCTACTCCCCTTTTGCTCACATCTCTTAATTATAAGGTAGCTACTTGAGGATTATTTTAAAATTTACGTTTTTCTAATTCCCCACTTAACAGACACGCACCCTAAGAGCAGTTGCTCACCAACCAATCAACTTCCAGCTTTCCTGCGATGTCACTGTTTACTTGTTTTTCAATCTCTGGGTGCACCTGAACTCCTCTCTGCTCCTCTCCCTGAAGGTTAATGGTGTGCCCCTCAGGCTGTATTTATCTGCTCCCCGATCTATGTTCCTCCCACAGGTTCACTTCTCTCTGCCCCTCTCCTTGAAGGTAAGTCCATTTTCTTAGGAGTGTATAAATGCTATTGGCGTTCCCATGTACATTATGGGACCCTGATGTGCATTTACCAATAAGGCTCGTAATGCAATATTGTGGCAGCGTCATTGACCTTCCTAACCAATGGCCTGAATTTTTAGGTCGTTGGGCACGCATGATTGGTGGGCCTGGGGAGCGGCCGGGAGATGGACCCCTGAGTGCAATCAGCCCCCAACCGCGATTTCAAGCCACCAGCCAGCGTGAGATGTGTGCTGAAAAGCTCAGCACTGTTGGGGTGGGGGCAGGAAGAGAGTGGCCGATGACGTCACTGCAGGCGTGGGTGAGCGCTGCAAGGGAGCTCCCTGAAGGAAGACAGCTGCATCAGGGAGCTGCAGACCTACAAATAATGAAATAATGGTGCAAAAAGCTGCAAAAAAGATCTCCATGCATCACAATCAAGCATCTGAAAGCATTCCTCATAAAAATGCTGTCCACAGATATTCATGTTCATTTTATTTCCTAACGGAGATTTCACCCTGCCCTTGGATGAGGTTTGATGAAAAATGTAAAGGCTGCCTGGCTGATTCACCTATCTACCAACCGTAAGGTTTGACGGGCCATGAAAAATCGCAAACAATCGCACCATTAATGGGCTTAACTGCTCGCTTAATTGTTGGCGGCCGCACTTCTGACTTTTGCGCTTGCCTGCCGAGTGAAATATTGAGCGAGTGCATGTTGACGTTGGGACGCTTGCCCGACATCATCTCACGAGATTTTACGTCGGATTGGGTTGGGTGTGCGCCCACCCACGGGACGTAAAATTCTGCCCGCTGGCTTTAAATTTGCAGGTCAGTGAGAGATTTATTGGGATGCTGAGCAAGAGACAAAGTGGGGGATGGAGGTGAAGGTGAAGTTAACTGCTTCCAATTGGAGAAAGTTAAAATTTCTCTGTTGAGATGTGTTTGCGCTTATCACTGACATTATCTTGTAATGCCTATCTTGGACCTTTGCCTTTAAACTACTTGCTGTGGGGTTGAATGCATGGTAACAGCTGTTACTGGTGCTGTCAACATTTGATTATACCAATTATACAGGAACAGTAGCTGATCAAACCCTGGCACTGGTACTGGCATTATTGTATTGGCACCAGATCCAAGTCAATTTGTAACAACTGCGTAGTTAGATTGTAACACTTACATGGGGCCAGTATCCGATCATTGTATTACATAGGCATCCGTATACAAGAGAAAATGTCCAACAGGACCATTCTTAAACAACACAGGCAATTCATAGGAACAGGAGTAGGTCTTTCAGCCTCTTGAACCAGTTTCACCATTCAGTTAGATCATGACGGATCTGTATCATAACTCCATCTAACCATTTTGGTTCTGTAAGGCGTAATGCACTTGCCTGAAAAAAAATTCAACTTTGAAATTTTTCATTGACCCCTAATCCTCAACAGCTTATTGAGGGAGAGAGTTTCAGGTTCCCACCATCCTTTGAGTGACAGTGTTCTCAAACCCCACCCCTGAATGATCTAGCTCCAATTTTAAGATTATGGACCTTTGTTCTGGAGTCCCCCAATGCCAATGAGAATGGAGATGAGACAGGAGAATGCTAAATATCCAATCAAAACAAGCCAGGTAAGGATTCAAGTAGAAAATTATATTATGTGGGGACTTTGTAACTACGGGCTGAATTTTCTGGCTGACGCGTGAGTGGCGGAGACCACACGTCAGCGCTTAAAATGTCGCGCGCTGACATCGCGCGGGTGTCCCAATGTCAGTGTGCGGCATCGCGATATTTAGCTGGGTGGGCGAGCTATGCAGCGCGACGCGCGCCCGCCATTAATTAAAGGCCTTGTTAGTGCCCTTATCTCAACAATTGAAGCTGATTTTGAGGAGCCCGTGTGAACTTTGGCTTTGCACACGGGCCCAACGAGCAGGCGGGTAACTGATTTTTTTTAACACACCTCATCTACCGGCGGGATGAGGTTTCATGTCGGTTTTAAAAAAGTTTATTAAAGTTTTGTGCCATTTATTAACATGTCCCATCTCGAGTGACATTGTCACATGAGGGGGACATGCTAATGATTTTTTTATTGTTCTATTTTCAAACTTTGAAAACCTTTCAGCGATCTCCCTGAGGCAGCACTTAGCCTCAGGGGGATGTGCACTCTTTCGTGCGCGTGTGCAAAGGAGCGCACTCTCGCATTTGGGGAATCCGCCCCCACCTGCACAGGAAGTGCATAGCGCTCCCCGGCAGATGTCACGCTTGGCGGGCCTTAATTGGCCCGCCCGCGCAAAATGGCGGCACGGCCCGTTACAGTGGCGGCAATCGGCTGCCCGCCTACCGCTGAGTCGGTCGGGCCCGCCTGCCCATCAAGGGCAAAATTCAGCCCTACAGGTAAGAAATTCTGCTACATTTTCGTTTATTCCATTTATCATAGAATCATACCGAGGGAGGCCATTCAGCCCATTGTACCTGTGCTGGCTTGTTGAAAGAGCCATCCAATCAGTCCCACTCCCCTTGCTCTTTGCAGAAACCACTGTAATCTTTTCCCTTTCAAGTATTTAGCCAATTCTCTTTTCAAAGTTGCCATTAAATCTGTTTCCACCACCCTGACAGGGAGTGCATTCCAGATACCAACAACTCACCGAGTTAAAAGTGTTGCCCATCTTTTCTCTCTGGTTCTTTTGCCAATAGCCATAAAGCTGCGTTCCTTTGATACTAGCCCTCCTGCCATTGAGAACAGATTATCCTAACTTACCCCATCAAAACTCCTCATAATGTTCAACACAATACTTGAGCTTATGGCTTGAATTTTTCAGTCGGTGGGCAGGCTTGGTAGGACCGGGCAGGCATGGTCGTGGAGCTGACCGCTGCCTGCAATTGGCTCTGCAACTTTTTATGTGGGTGGGCCAGTTAAGGCCCGCCCAGCATAAGTCGCAAGCTGTAGCGTGCTACCTGTGCGGGTGGGGGGAGGAGGGAGAGTCAGGGCCAGCGCTCTTTTGCGCCTGTGCGCGTAAGAGCATAGCAATCACCCTGAGGCACCGAGCTGCCTCAGGGAGATTGAAGCGCTTTTGAAATAAATAAATGAATGGTTTTAAAATTCAATTAAACATGTCCACTGTGTCACATGAGATGGGTCATGTGTTCATAATACAGAATTTTTTTTATTTAAGCAGTAAAACTTTAGGAAGCCTCATCCCGCTTGTGGATGAGGTTTCCTAACAAACGTAAAGGCCGCTTGGCCTTTTTGCCTGCCAGCCAACTGTAAGGTTGGACGGGCAGCGTAAACAAATACATTAATTGATTCGTTCATGGCCTTGATAGGCCTTTTAAATAATCGGCGGGGGTGCAACCGACTCTGGCGTGTGACAATGCGATGGCATCGGGACACACACCCAATGTCATTGCGCATCGTTTTATGCACTGGCATATCGGGCCCGCCACACGCGCTGAATGAAAAATTCAGGCCTATGTTTCTCAAAATATTAAATCTATGGGACAGAATATTGCGTTTTTCAGGGTGCGAATGAGCGAAAAATGACGTGCAATGGCGATGGCACTCGCGCGGTATTTCGGCTGGGAGGCCCGCACAGGAGTCGGCAGCCGGCCCACCGACAAGCACAGCCTTACGGACAGGATGAGGTTCTGATCAGTGATCTAAAATAAAAATTAAAATTTTTCAAACTAATTTGTAACATGTCCCTGCGCATGTGACAGAGTCACATGAGGGGACATGTTATTAACATTTTTAAATTCCTTATTTTTATGTTCAGAAAGCTTCAGCTTCCTGAGGCAGCTCTGTGCCCCAGGGAGCTTTTTCTGCGCACACCCTCGCATGCGCAAACTTCCGCACTCACCCTCCTCCCCATGCCCACACAGGCAGCGCTGAGCGCCGCAGCACACGATTCACACTGGCTGCCTGTTAATTGGTGCTTGCGGCCCAATCGCAGGCAGTGGTCTGGTTCACGGTCGCTTCCGGCTCACCTCCGGCAAGCCTGCCCAACGATTGGAAAATCCTGGCCATGGAATTATAGTCTGACTAACCTCACTTAAAAAAAAATATAGATTATCTGGTCATTATCTCTTTGCTTTTTGCAACTTGGCTGCTGTGTTTCCTGCATTAGTAACTACAACAGTAACTACACTTCAAAGGTGCTTCATTGGCTGTAAAAGGTTTTGGGAAATCCTGAGGTCATGAAAGGCACTATAGAAATGCAAGTCTTTCAGCTGGCCGGATAGCAGAAAGAATGGATTCCAGTTATATTCAAAATTAAAATGCTTAAATGATTGCTGTGCTTTTGAGCTAAGTTCATTGGGGAGAAGTTTGCAATATTCTTCAGAGTTCAGAATTTTGAAAAGGGCAGTGATGAAAGACGATGAGTGTTGCTCTATGCATTATTAAAATTCAGGAAAGGACTGTAATTACTTTAAACATTGCTTAAACCCTTCATTAAACATTGGATATGGTATGGGATCCTCTTCCTTAAGTTCTGGGATTATAAAATAAAATGGGAAAAGTTGGGAATACTCATTAGGTCTGACAGTACCTTTAGCGGAAGGGAAAAGGATCAAAAGTTCATGGCCAAAATGTTAATCCAACCTTTTCTCCATAGATGCTTCCTGACCTGCAGAGTGCTTCTAGCACTTTTTGGCTTTGTTTCAGAGTTCCCGACTGGGGCAGAGATTGCATCACACAGAGGGTAAGTGTCTTTATTGATAAGACTTGATCTCTGATCTCCTGAACTGGTGTCAACTGATTGAAGGGGTCGGAGAGAAATCCTCCAGAATTTATTCCCCTTTCAGTTCTCAACTGCTGAGGCCCTAAGCTCCTGGTATTCTCTCCCTAAACCTATTCCTCCTTTAAGATGCTCCTTAAAATACCTCATTGACCAAGCTTTTGATCGCAGGCCATAATATCCCCTTATGTGACTCAGCATCAAGTATCATAAAATTAGGCTCCTGTGACAGGGTGGATATTGAGAGGTTGTTCCCCTGACTGGAGAATCTGGAGCACAGGGGCACAGGCTCAGGATAAAGGGCCGATCAAGTTAGGACTAAGGTGAAGAGAAATTTCTTCATAGGATTGGGAATCTTGAATTCTCTGCTCCAGAGGGTTGGGGATGCACTATCATTGAGTATATTTAAGGCAGAGCTAACCGATTCCACAACCAATGGATCAGATCTAAGCTCTCCTGTCCTGTCACATCCAGTCGTGAATGGTGGTGGACAATTAAACAACTCACTATGCTAGGCTCCAGAAATATCCCCATCCTCAATGATGGGGGAGCCTGGCACATCAGTGCAAAGGATAAGGCTGAAGCATTTACAACAGTCTTCAGCAAGAAGTGCCGAGTGGATGATCCAACTCATCCTCCTCTGGAGTGCCCCAGCATCACAGATGCCAGTCCTCAGCCAATTCGGTTCACTCCACATGACATCAAGAAATGGCTGAAGGCACTGGATACTGCAAAGGCTATGGGCCCTGACAACATTCCAGCAATAGCACTGAAGACTTGTGCTCCAGAACTTGCTGCGCCCCTAGCCAAGCTGTTCCAGTACAGCTACAACACTGGCATCTACCCGGCTATGTGGAAAATTGCCCAGCTATGTCCCGTACACAAAAAGCAGGACAACTCCAACCTAGCCAATTATGGTGCAATCAGTCTACTCTCCAACTTCAGTAAAGTAATGGAAGGAGTCATCAACAGTGCTGTCAAGTGGCACTTGATTAGCAATAACCTGCTCACTGATGCCCAGTTTGGGTTCCGCCAGGGCCATTCAGCTCCTAACCTCATTACAGCCTTGGTTCAAACATGGACAAAAGAGCTGAACTCCTGAAGTGAGCTGAGAGTGACTGCCCTTGACATCAAGGCAGCATTTGACCGAATGTGGCATCAAGGAGCCCTAGCAAAACTGGAGTCAATAAGAATCAGGGGGAAAACTCTCCGCTGGTTTGAGTCATACCCAGCACAAAGGAAGATGGTTGTGGTTGTCAATCATCTCAGTTCCAGGCCACCACTGCAGGAGTTCTTCAGGGTAGTGTCCTAGGCCCAACCATCTTCAGCTGCTTCATCAATGACTTTCCTTCCATCATAAGTGGGGATGTTCACTGATGATTGAACAATGTTCAGCTCCAGTCATGACTCCAAATACTGAAGCAGTCCATGTGCAAATGTAGCAAGACCTGGACAATATCCAGGCTTGGGCTGACAAGTGGCAAGTAACATTCGTGCCATACAAATGCCAGGTAATGACCATCTCCAAAAGAGAGAATCTAACCGTCGCCCCTTGACATTCAATGGCATTACCATCACTGAATCCCCCACTATCAACATCCTGGAGGGTTACCATTGACCAGAAAGTGAATTGGACTAGCCATATAAATACTATGGCTACAAGAACAGGTCGGAGGCTAGGAATCCTGCATGAGTAATTCATCTCCTGACTCCCCAAAGCCTGTCCACCATCTACAAGGCACAAGTCAGGAGTGTGATGGAATACTCCCCACTTGCCTGGATGAGTGCAGATCCAACATCACTCAGGTAGCTCAACACTATCCAGGACAAACTAGCCCACTTGATTAGCATCCATCCACAAACATTCATTCCATCCAACATCAACAAAAAGTGGCAGCGGTATGTACCATCTACAAGATGCACTGCAGGAACTCACCATGTCTCCTTTGACAGCACTTTCCAAATCCACAACCACTACCATCTAGTAGGACAGCAGATAAATGGGAACACCAGCACCTGGAAGTTCCCCTCCAAATCACTCATCATCCTGACTTGGAAATATATTGCTGTCCCTTCACTGTCGCTGGGTCTAAATTCTGGAATTCCCTCCCTAACAGCACCGTGGGTGTACTTACACCACATGGTCTGCAGCGGTTCAAGAAGGCAGCTCACCACCACCTTCTCAAGGGCAATTAGGGATGGGCAATAAATGCTGGCCTAGCCAGTGACACTCACTTCCCATGAATTAATTTTAAAGAAGATAATTGACATGCAACATTGCTGCCTAGCACGTCATACATATGTAGAAAACACTGAAGAAACATATATTACAACAGACAGCATCTCCACCTAGGTAAATTGCATATCATGTGGAGATAAATATCAAGAGCTACCAACAGACTGCACACAAAACCAAACTGATAGATCATCAGTTGCAGTCAGAATAAACGCTGATTTTATCAGACAAAGATGAATAAAATGGGAGATTAATGACGCAGGTGAGATAAAATGATCTTGAATTGATTGTTATGGAATTAAAGCTCATAAAATCCTCGACCATGTGAATAAGTGCTTTTACTAAGGAAGCTGATGGTAAACGCAGTGGAGAATCAAGCTGAATACAGGAATGCAGGAGTCAACTGAAAAAAAGATTTAAGCAGGGAAAAGAGAAGAGAAAAGGTTAGCAGGTAGCATACAAGGGAACATTAAAGCTTCTTATAAACATACAAGGAGTAAAAAGGTAGGTAAATGAAAGGTGGGATCAATTAATGTCCTAAAGAAAATCTGCAATGGAGAGAAAGGTATTTAATGAAAACTTTGCAGTTGGCTTCACTGAAGAAGATGCTGTTAATGATACAATAAAGGAGAAGGGGAAAGAGGAATTGTAAAGAATAGAAATAGATCCTGAGGGGTCTTGACAGGATTGATGTGGAGAGGATGCTTCCTCCTGTGGGAGAGTCTAGTACAAGGGGCCACGGTTTAAAATTAAGGGGTTGCCCATTTAGGACAGAGGTGAGGAGAATTTTTTTTCTCTCAGAGGGTTGAGAGTCTTTGGAATTCTCTTCCTCAAAAGGTGATGGAAGCAGAGTCTTTGAATATTTTTAAGGCAGAGGTAGATAGATTCTTGATGTGAAAGGTTATCGGGGATAGGCGGGAATGTGGAGATGAGGTTACAATCAGATTAGCCATGATCTCATTGAATGGCAGAGCAGGCTCGAAGGGCCGAGCAGCCCACTCCTACTCCTAATTTGTATGCTCATATAATGAGGAGGAAATTAAAATATTGGCAGAACTCAAAGTAAAAAAGTCATCTTCTCCAGATGGGATGCATCCTTGGTTACTGGGGAAGTAAAGGTGGAAATTGTAGAGAATTTGGTCACAATCCTCATTAGATATGGAAGTGGTGGCAGAGGACTGGAGCATGGCAAGACTTACACTCCTGTTGAAGAAAATAAAGGGCAGCTACAGGATAGCAACCTAACATCAGAGGTGCTGAAACTTCAAGACCATAATCCATGGGAAAATCCATTGTCATTTAGAAGAACAAGGCCTGAATTTTACCCTTGCCGGGCATGCGGGGTCGAATGGCCCAAGAAGGTCCGGGATCAGCCCACAACTGCAATTTCACGCAGGGCTGGCCAATTAACAGCCAGTCAGTGTGAAACGTGCACTGAAAAGCTCAGTGCTGCTGGGGTGGGTTGGGAACAGAGTGGGCGATGACGTCACTGCGGGCGTGGGTGAGTGCTGCAAGCGAGCTCACCGAAGGCAGACAGCTGCCTCAGGGGGCTGCAGACCTGCAAATGATGAAATAAAGGCATAAAAAGCTGCAATAAAATGTCCGTGCATCACAATCAAGCACCTGAAAGCATACCTCATAAAAATACTGTCCCCAGGTACTTACTTTTATTTTATTTCCTAACAGAGGTTTCATCCCACCCTTGGATGAGGTTTGATGAAAAATGCAAGGCTGCCTGGCCGATTCACCCGTCCGCCAACTGTAAGGTTGGACAGGCCACGAAAAATCTCAGACAATTGCGCCGTTAATATGCTTAAGTAGGAATGTCTTACTACAGTTATACAGGGCCTTAGTGAGACCACACCTGGAGTATTGTGGGCAGTTTTGGTCTCCCTACCTAAGAAAGGATATACTTGCCATAGAGGGAGTGTGGCAAGGCTCATTAGGCTGATACCGGGGATGGCAGGACTGTCTTATGAGAAGAGATTGGTTCGACTGGGCCTGTATTCACTAGACCTTAGAAGAGTGAGGGGGGATCTGATTGAAATATATAAAATTCTATCATGGCTAGACAGATGTTTCCCCTGGTTGGGGAGTCTAGAACCAGGGGCCACAGTCTCAGGATACAGGGCAGGCCATTTAGGGCTGAGGTGAGGAAACATTTATTCACTCAGAGGGTGGTCAACCTGTGGAATTCTCTGCCACAGAAGGCTGTGGAGGCCGGATCACTGAGTATACTCAGAAAGAAATTGATAGATTTTTGGATATTAGGGGCATCGAGGGGTATGGAGATAAAGCGGGAATATAGCATTGAGATAGAGGATCAGCCATGATCCTACTGAATGGCGGAGGCAGGCTTGAAGGGCTGAATGGCCTGCTCCTGCTCCTAGTTTCAATGTGTCTGTGTCTTAATTGCCCTCTGGAGGCGTTCCCGCCGAACGAAATACCACGCGAGCGTGTGATGATGTCAGGATGTTTGCCTGGTGGCATCTCATACAATTTCACGCCCAATCATGTTGGGTGCTTGCCCGCCCATGAGGTGTAAAATTCTGCCGAGTGAGTAAACAAATAACGACTAGAATGGATTTGTCGAAGGTGACTTGTGTTTGACTAAACTGAGTGAATTCATTGATATAGTAACTGAGAGGATCAATGAGTGTAGTGTAGTTGATGTTGTGTATGTAGATTTTCAAAGTACCATACAATAGTCTTGTTAGCAAAATTGAAGCCCATGAGATTTATAGAGCAGTGGCATCATAAATGCAAAATTGGCTAAGGGACAGCAATCGTAGAGTGGTGGTGACTAGTAGTTTTTCAGGCTGGGGGTGGGGTCGCTTGGGCTAGTGGCTCCCTGGGATCATGAGGGATAATTCAGGATCCTTGGTTTTAGGAATAGAAGCATTGAGTGCAAGAGCAAGGAAGGACCACTAGAATGGTATCAGGAAAGATTAGATAACTTGGGAATGTTCTTAGAGCAAAGAAAATTAAAATAAGATTTTGTAGAGATGTTGGAATTATTAAGGGTTTTGATAGAGTGGATAGGGTGGAAACATTTTGGGCTGGATCTTCATGGAGACATGGAGATTCCGTCAAGGTGTGAAAATGGCGGCTGGAACTCAATTCCGAGATTCCTGAACTCATTCCCAGGGATTCCAATTTTAACCAGTGTGGGTTAAGAGCGTGGACTGCTGCATGCCTGACCTAGCTGTTTTTTTGGCGGGGATAGGCATGTCCTGGCTCTCTGCTCTTTTCATGGAGTCGGGCCAGCTTTCAAAGGTCTTGCGGTTCACAACACCCCAGAGATTCGGCTGAGGTAAGTTCAAAAGGTCCTCTGCATTCCCACCATGCCAAGTTCCACCCACCCCTCCCATAGACCTTCATACCCTTCATGCCACTTCATGCTCCCCCCCCGCCCAAACCCCATAGCTCCTCATATACCCATGTCAAGTTCCTTTCACTGCAGCCCAATAGAAATGTCGATCATCCAGACCCTTTAAAGTAACAATAGCTGAAACTGCAAGCACTTGAAACCTCTTTTTCTTGTGTAAATAAACATTGTGCAATTTACAGAATAGATCAGAGAGTAAAGGCTTTCCCTGGGGTGCAGCTGCTGCAACAATCTAATGGATTTCTGGGCTCTCAGCCAAGACCCATTATGCATTCTTGGGCACAAGCTCAGAAATCCTTTACACTGAGGGGTCAAGGGGGCTGGGTAGAGGGGCATAGGTTGGCATGTGAGCTATGAGGGGCCATGAGGGATGGGTGGGGAGCATGAGTTGGCATGGATGGGGCATGGGGAGTATGTGGTGTGTGAGGAAATGGGAGGAGTGAGGGCTGTCAGACTGTTTTTTGTTTTATTATAACTGGAACAAAGCCCCAGAGCACTGAGGTGGATCTTTAAGACAGTCTGCCTCAGCACCCGGCAGCCCCTGTGGCTGCCTCTGAACTCTTTCTCGGTGCAGCAGGCCTGACTCCAGTTAACAGCCATCCCCTTGGAACGAAAGTTCTGCCCTTGCTGGCACTTTCTCCTGACATGGGCATGCCAAGCCTTGAAATCCCCTACCTCCCGCTACCCACTTTGAGGATGTAAATCCAGCCTAATTCAAGTGGCAGGGGAACCGGTAACCTGAGCTCACAGCCTTAAAATGGTTCACCAAATAGGTAGCAGTGAATATGCGGAGAAATAGTCTTATACAGCGATGGCTACAATCTTGAATACACTGCCTGAAAGAATGGTGGGAACAAATTCAATAGCAATTTCAAAAAAGAATTGGATCAATATCTTGAAAATGAAAAATTTGCATGGCTATGGGGAAAGAACAGGGGAGAGCCTTTACCCCAAGGTTGACACCAATGAGGCATTGAGACATGAGTAAAAAGGTCACTTGTGTCATTGTCAAGTGACAGAAGAGAAAAATCTATGTATGCCCATTTAAATGGTTGAACGAAACACTACTGACAGGTTCTAAACTGCAATCACCTTCCAGTAGCTGACAGGACAACCTTCTCTTTTGAAACAGTAGAAACTAAGAAAGAACCCTTCCATGTCAGAGGTTAAAATACAAAAGTTGTGTTCGTACAACAACATCACCACTTCACAATAACATCACTGCCTCACAACAATTCTCTTAACACACAATGAATTGCTTTGGAAGTGCTGCCATTTTATGCAAAGTGAGCTCCCACAAACTGGTCAAGTGGTCTGTTTTTGGAGGTGTTGGTTGAGGGAGGAATGTTGGCCAGGACACGGGGTGAACTCTTCATATTCTTCTTCAATGGAAGATTTTACATCCACCTAAACAGGCAGATAAGAGATATTGTTTAACAACTTAACTGAAGGATCATTCCTCCAGGATTTCAGTGCTCCCTCAGCACTGCCTTCAAGTGGCAGATTAGATCATGTGCTAAAGTCCCTGGAGTAGTGTTTCAGCCCTATAAACTCAGTGTCAGGAGTGCTGAATACTAAACCAAGCTGACCTAATACAATGGGGATAACCTTAATCTAACCCACACCTACCTGGTTTTATCCCTCACCTTTCATAGTCCATTGATTTCAAGGGAGAGTCAATCCATTTCTTAACCTGTGGGTTAGGTTAAAATAGCTCCATTGATGATAAGTTTGTGAGTTCAAAGTGGATTTTGACTGGCAGATCTTACAATATCACCTCCCACTTGCACTTGGAGGATGGCAAGGGGGTTTTATACTGTCTTTTAGGAATCACCAAGCAGAGAACCTCAACATTACACTGACTGTCAAAGCCACAGTGCAGCAGCATTATAAAAGCAAGGATACTGATTCAAGGAAATTAATAAAGCATGTAGAATCTTGGACTTGATCATTAGAGACAGGGTACAAATTGCAGGAAGTTATGCTAAACCTATGTAAAACACGAGTCCAGCCCCAACTGGAGTATTATGTCTAATTCTGGACACAAAACTTGGAAAAGGATGTCAAGGCTTTTGGAAAGGGGACAGAAAAGATTTTCTAGAATGGTTCCAGGGATGAATACAGTTTCATGGATGGACTGGAGAAGCTGGGATTGTTCTCCTTCAAGCAGAGAAGGCAAAGAGAAGGTTAAATGATTAAAATTATGAACAGCTTAGATAGAGTAAGTAAAAGAAATTTGTTTCTAAGAGCTGAAATGTTTTTAATCAAAGTGTCCAAATGTAAAGCATTTGGCAATAAGAACCAGAGGCGACATGAGAAAAACTTTTTTATATGTAATGAGTGGTTATGATTTGAAATGTACTGCTTGATACGGTGGTGGATACATATTCAATAGTAGCCATCAAAAGAATATTTTGGGTAAATGCTTGAAGCAGAATCTGGGAAAGAGTGAAGGAGTGAGATTAACTGGATCGCTTTTCGAAAGAAGTGGCATAGACTTGAGATGGGCTGGACTATTCAAAGTGATTTTTTTGTTTTCTGGCAATTCTGAAACCGCAGCAAACAACCTCTTCCAGTAGCATGAAAATGGTAACACACAGGGGCCAGCTCTCTTATTCTGAGCTCCCAGCAGTGAATCATTTCCAAATGGAAAAGGCTGAAAAGAATCATAGGACAGCAGCATTAATTGCTTCAAGATGAAACTTATTTCCCTATCTAGTGAGGAAGTCCCGCCTCAGAGACTGCAAATTGATTAGATTAGCCAGCAGCTCTGTTGTCCCAGCAATACCAGGTGGGCATGGTGGCCAGTGCTGGAACTATAAGCAGCCCCACCATACTGAGGAGCCCAAGTAGGTCCAGGATGGGGGATCAGGTTCAGGAGGCCAGGGTGAGGGGGGCGTGGGGAAGGATGGCCTGGGGAGTAGTATCTCTGATGGGCCCAGGGGCCCTCAAAGGAGATTCCCCCTTCCTTGACCAACAGCAGCCCCTGTAGCTCATGCTACTGGGCTTCTTACATGGTGTGGGCTTACCCTTGGGTGCAGGGGCAGTGGATTGAGGCCCTTAAGTGGCCATTAATTGGCCACTTAAAGGCCTGAATAGGCCTAAGGTCAGGAAGGCCACCTGATGCCTCTCCTGTCCTTATAAAATTTCAGACAGGTCGGGGGCAGATGGATGGCAATGGGCAGAACACCCACTGAATTTTACAAGCACCCCCTGCCTTCAAACATGCCCTGGGGAGCTCATTGTTCCAGTGTTGTGCCTCATCTCCAATTCACACTCCTTTTGCATCCAGGTCATTCCTGGGAAGTTTCTTAATGTGTTCTTGAGGTTAAACTGAGATTGGATGACATAGCTTGCCGTTGATCGGCCCCCTGGCTGGGGGATCTAGATCACAGGGACATGGTCTCAGAATAAGGCGTCAATCATTTAGGACTGAGTTAGAGAGAAATTTCTTCATTTAGATGGCTATGAATCTTTGGAATTCTCTGCCCTCTGAAGGTCCTGGATGCCCCATCATTGAATATATTCAATCCTGGGGGAGGTCGATATTTGATTTCTCAAGGAATCAAGGGATATGGGGAGTGAGTGGGACCATGGAGTTGAGGCAGGAGATCAGCCATAATTGCACTGAATGACGGAGCAGCCTCAAGGGGTTGCATGGTCTTATGACTTAGCTGCGGTAAGGCTTCTTCTTATGATTATTATGATTATTATGATTACTGATGGATAATTACATGCCAACTCTGGACGTTATCAATGAAAATACAAATTTGGAGCAGGAGGAGACAAGCCTGCTCCACCATTCAATAAGATTAGGGCTGATCCGATTTTAACTTCAACTTCACATTCCTACTTACCTGCAATAACCTTTCACCCCCTTTCTTATCAAGAATCTATCCATCTCGGCCATAAAAATATTCAAGGACTCCACCTCCACCACCTTTTGAGGAATAGAGTTCCAAAGATTCATGACCCTCAGAAAAAAAAATTCTCCTCATCTCTGTCTTAAATAAACGACCTCTTATTTTTAAACAGTGACCCCTGTTCTAGAATCTCCCATGAGCGGAAGTCCTTTGCACATCCACCCTGTCAAGTCTCCTTAGGATCTTATATGTTTCAGTCAAGCTGCCTCTTACTTTTCTAAACTCCAGTAGATACAAGCCTACCCTGTCCAGCCTTCCCTCATAAGACAACCTGCCCATTCCAGGTATTAGTCTAAGAAACCTTCTCTGAACTGCTTCCAATGCATTTACATCTTTCCTTAAATAAGGAGACAAATACTGTACACAGTACTCCAAAGGTGGTCACACCAATGTCCTGTATAACTGAAGCAAAACCTCCCTACTCTTGTATTCAATTCCCCTTGCAATAAATGATATTGTATTAGCTTTCCTAATTACTTGCTGTTCCTGCATACTAACCTTTTGCTATGCATGCACGAAGACACCCAGATCCCTCTGCATCTCAGAGCTCTGCAATCTCTCACCATCTAGATAATACGCTTCTTTTTTATTCTTCCTGCCAAAATGGACAACTTCACATAATATACATCAGTTTCCAGATTTTTCCCACCCACCTAACCTATCTATATCCTTTTGTAGCCTCCTTATGTCCTCTTCACAATTCACTTTCCTAGCTATCTTTGTGTCCTCAGCAAATTTAGCAACCATACCTTTGGTCCCTTCATCCAAATCATTTATATAAATTGTAAAGAATTGAGGCTCCAGCACTGATCCACGTGGCACATCACTTATCACATCTTGTCAATCAGAAAATGACCCATTTATGCCTACTCTCTGTTTCCTGTAAAATTCCTAACATTGGTAAAAAAAATGGCAGCAATTCCAAGATATTTTCCAGCTATCACAATATTCCATAAATAAGAAGCAGCCCGGCATGATCTAAAAATTAGAAATTATAGTTGGCAACATCAAGGTCACTCTGTTCAAATGGCATTGTTCTTTCTTTTAATTTTGTGCAAATGTCAATCATCTTATGTTAAATGGGTTAACACCTCCATTGAAGTAAGAACTGAGGAAATTCACACAATTCATCGTTATCAGCAGCAACTTCAAGTCTTGTTCATTGATTTCTATTCAAGTTAAATTATGTCGAGCTCTTCTAATGGGATTAAATAGCAGCTCCGTTACTGCCTGTATCTAAATAATTTATCAGTTCCTCAAGATGGAACAAATGCATCTTGTTTTGCTCTTCCAGTATTCGTCCAGAACACACACTTAGGCTGCTGTCACTGGGACATGACTCCCTGAACAGTGATCCCCTGCATGATCTTTGCCCCTCCAAACACTTCCCTTTGCATCAGAGACTGTTCTTATGGCTGTTGGCTGATTCTTGGTGAAATTCTGGATGGGGGTAGGTGAGGTGGGGGGGTAGGGGGGACACTGGTAGACTTTAAATGAGGTTTGGGGAATTGTGACGGACAGCCTACAACATAATCTGGGTTCTCATCTGCAAACTCCAATGTTGTTTCCTTTTTCCTATGCCATTAGTTGACTTCTCCCTCTGAAACCAGTGCAGTAGCACTGATAGTAAAACAATAGCTAGTTAAAGGATACAGCTGAAAAAAACTGTACATGAAATGGAGACTTTTGGTTGGCTTTTATAATCAAGTGGTTGCTGAAAGTAGAGTTTTGCATTTTAATAATTGCACATCTCCAACATGTCTAATTTTCCATTTGCCTTTGGTGAGGGGCAAATGAGCTGAACAGGTGTGTGGACCCGTAAGTTAGGGCGCGTGTCGTCAGCGGCATTTCCGTCACCAGCTGTCCGCTTCTGCAATGATTTTATGAGCGTGGGGAGGCGTAGGGTAGGTCACCTGCCCGTAGCCCAATTCAGGCCCTTAATCATCGCTGCCCAATATGGCCCCCCACACCCCCCCCCCACCCCCCCCCCCCCCCCCCCCCCCCCGCACCCCTAGCCAGGGCCTGTCAGTCTGGACCCAGTGAGATCCCAGACATACCTGAATATACAGGTCCATCGCTGAATGCCACCTCCTTGGGCCTGGCTGCAACATCAGCAGTGGCCACCTGGCTGCTGCTGCCAATGTGCAGAAGTGCCAGCCTTCGATTGGTCGGCAGCCACTTGAGTGAGATAGCTGGCAACTTTGGGAATCGGTACTTTTACATTTCCATCCTAGGCTAGATCCCATTGTAGGTGGGTGTACCACAGCCAAAGTTTTATATGAAGCAAATAGTTATACATCAACACCATAACCTGTAGGCACCTTTTATCAAGGATATATTTTATGATTATTAGCTCAAACCAGTAGAGGAGAGAACCATCACAGTGCATTTTTCAAATCTATAATCTAATAGATCACAGCATTGGGAAACATAATGTATTTTTGCAAAATTAATGCAACAAAACAATTACAGAATGAATAATAAAAACTGCAACATTGATGGTCAATAATTGGTTCACATTTATATTTATGCTTTTGACAGTAGCGATAGAATTGCGATTCCTTTCAAACAAAACCTTTTAGCCTCGTCTCCTAGAAGCTAACTTAGATGATGATTTAAAGCAGGCAATATACTATTTGACTCATCATTCAGGAGGGGTGGGGGGAATTTTATTCACCTCTCCCCCATTAGAAAAGTTAGTCATAAACCTACCAACTTTAAAAAAGGCTGCCCACCAGTGTTCATCCACTGTAGACAGCCTTAACAAGCTCAGCATGGGACTTGCACCCCTTAGTGGAAGAAAGTCCCATCCTCAAGAGCTGCCAGCCAATCAGATTGGCAGCAGCCCTTACAGTCCCATCAGTGCCAGAACTCAATAGTAAGCACTGCTGGGATGGCCCATGAAGAAGACAGCATGAAGACCGGAGTGAGATGAGATTTTGAGCAGGGAGAGACCAGGCACCCTAGAGAAGTGCAGGAAGGTGGTGAGTGGTTGGGTTTTGGAGGCTGGGGTATAAGCACAAAGTTGGGGGGGGGGGGCGGTGGTGGTGGTGCTGGTACCATCTTGAGGGGGGGTTGTTTCCTCAGATTCACACAGGAAACCCTCTGAAGGAGGTACCCTCCCTTTCTTCTTATTTTTCACCTCAGATGGTGAAAAACCGGGCTTCTAACTCCTGCCCGCCTTCCACTGCCCAGTGTATTATGTCAGTGGAGGCGGAATGATGCTCTTAATTGTCACTTAGTTGGGCAGTGTCAGGAAGAGATATTAATGTATATAATGTTATTGGAAATTATTTTTTTAAATAGAGGTTTAGTCTGTATGTTTGTTAATTGTATTAAAGCCAGCTAGTCTGGGTGCTTTGAAGCATAGAAAGAAGTAGGTTTGAAATGATAATTAGATAAACATGGGGGCAATTTGCATTTTTAATTAGAGCATTCAAGAGTGGGAGTGAAATCTTGCACCTAGCTAGGAGCCACCAAGCAATGTTTATATTACTAATAAAATTGGTACTATGAAAGGAGTTCAAAGGGCCTGGTGATACAATAAGAATTTACATTCAAAGGGGAGTGCTGGCTATAACTGAAAGGAGTTTGTGTGTGCAGGTTAGAGGCTGTAATATCTAAGCCCATAAGCCTACAACTGTCTGCAAAGGAATCAGATTGAAAGGAACCTCATTTTGAATTCATAAGGTGAAAATGCTTTGCCTGGTATCTGGTTAAGTCTATTAGTTATTGTTGCCTTAGAGGAGATTAATTTGATAGTAGTAATTTGTAGCTATGTATATGTGTTTAATTTGTTGTAAATTAATAAATGTTTCATTTAGTTTGATATAAAAACCTCTCAAGAACTGGTGGTCTTATTCCTGAATTTAGAGCTACAGCTCAAAACATATCAATGGAAAATATAGGTTATGACAGTTGTTTAAAGTTTCCCTTTGGGATTTTAAATAACTCAGCCTTTACAAACTGCTGTGTCATAACAGGCAATTAAGGACCTCAATAGGCCTAAGGAAGGGCGACCTAGTGGGAGCCTTACCTACCCATCGTATTACAGGGAACCAGTGGGAATGAGCGGGAAGGCGGTGGGCTACCTACTTGTCACATTTTATTTGCCGCCACCTCCCTCCAAAACTATTCCCAGTGTGTGTGGAAGGTGGGGGGGGGGGGGGTGCCTTAAAATTCTCCCCCTGGTTTATAATTAGAACAGTAATTGAAGTCACTGAACGTGAAAATTGGGAAAAATGTACTCCAGGCCACTGATACTTTATTGCCTGTCACCCAAACTGAAAACAAATCCATTAGTCATTATTAAATATTCAGGGATGTTAAATGCTCATGGTATCAAATTTTGATAACCTTGGCTAAGAGTGCTGTAGATAGTTCACATCTCCAAATCAGAAAAAGGATATAGAAGCACTGGGGACAGGGAATAAAAAGATTTACAAGGAGTATATCAGAAATGAGAGGGTACAGCTATCAGGAAAAATTGAACAGGCCAGAGCTCTTTTCCTTAGAAAGGAGGAGATTAAGAAATGAGGCTTTTAAAACTACAAAAGGGTTTGATTGGATAGACATGAAGAAGATGTTTCCACTTGTGGGGAATACAAAACAACTTCTTCAGTTCTCTGCCCAAAGGCAGGTCCAACCACAGTGCCACAGACTCCACCACAGGCAGGGCAAGGAGACAGCTCCCGAATTCCCCCCAGCCACAACGGCTGTCAAACCCCTTACTGTTGACACGAATCTGATCCAAACCAGCCATCCAGCCAATTGGACTAATACTAAACTAGTGGCTATAAATGTAAGATAGCCTCTAATAAACCCATAAG
Source organism: Carcharodon carcharias (assembly GCF_017639515.1). NCBI lineage: Eukaryota > Metazoa > Chordata > Chondrichthyes > Lamniformes > Lamnidae > Carcharodon > Carcharodon carcharias. The sequence goes on along the minus strand of NC_054476.1, from coordinate 34,215,864 downwards.
GGATTAAGGAGAAACTTCTTCATCCAGTGAGTGGCAATAATTTGGCAAATAATATAGATGCATTTAAAGAAAAAGAACAGAAAGGAATAAAATAATATACGTTGATAAGGTGAGATGTAGAAGGGGTAGGAGGAGGTTTGTGTTGAACAAAAACACCAGCATGGAGGTGTTGGGCCGAATGGCCTGTTTCCATGCGCAGGACTCAATGTAACTCTGCACATTTTCATTTCAGTGCAATTCAAAGAAGTGAAGTTCATTTTCTCCTCTTATTAAAATAAAAATCAAATTTAGCATGGAAAATGTTGACTAATAACAATGCCTCAAACCTGTGTAAATATTTTCTTTAAGAACTTTGACGGTGACATCCTGCTGCATACTGCTTTTAAACTTGGGGCTGATTATAAATGAGCAATTATGAGTTATTTACCAACCCATCAGAGGTAGTGGGATGTCACAGCAATTTTAACTGGAGGGAATAAAAACAGAAAATGCTGGAAAAATTCAGCAGGTCTGGCAGCATCTGTGGTGAGAGAAACAGAGTTAATGTTTTGAGTCCAATATGATTCTTCTTTGGAACTTTTGTTTTTATTTAACAGGAGGGTCTCATTTTAACAGGAGTTCAGGAAAATCTTTTTTTACCCAGAGGGTGGTGTGAATGAGTACTTGTTATTTACAGGGAATGCATGAGGGGAATAGGACAGATGAATTTAAGGTGAAGCTAGATAAGAAGAGATGAAGGAGAAAGGAATAGAAGGATACGCTGAGAGGGCTAAATGAGGAAAAACAGGAGGAGGCTTAAGTTGGGCTAAGTGGCCTGTTTCTGTGCCATATCTTCTATGTAATTTGATGTAAGTGCCACCCACAATATGGACCAGAGCTCTGAGTAAAACAGGATCAGGTAGTTTCTGGTATCAGCCATGGTTTAGAAGGTAGTCTTCATGCCTCTGAATCAGAAGTTTGTGAATTGAATCCCCATTCCAGGAATTTAAGCACAAAATCTAGGGAGTGCTGTGCTTGAGGTGCCGACTTTCTGATGAGACATTAAACTGAGGCCCCACCTGCTCTCTAAAATGGATATGAAAGGTTTTGTGCCATTATTTCAAAAAAGAGCAGGGAAGCACCCTGCAGGCATCCTGGCCCATATTTATTCCTCGGCATCACCGAAACAGATTATTGGTCACTTATCTGATCGGTAGGTTCATTGTCACTTTCAGGGATGCACAAGAGACCAGAATTGGAGTAGAACAGAGATCTCAGAGGAGTGTAAGGCTGGAGGAGGCCACAGCAAGAGAGGACAATGAATACACACATAGCTGATGGTGTGCCAAACAAATCTTGTGTTTGTTCAGCTGTATCTCAGAAAGCTGCAGCTGCCCCTTCAGGCAAGCTGTTCCCATTTTCAAAAGAAAGATTATTATTCAGAGTCAGGTGTGATGAGCTCACAGCTGGACTTGTCTCTATTCCCCAGGACTCCTGGGAGCCGGAAACCTGGGAGAGCCAGCAACATTGAAGGGGTGGTGCTGCTTAATTCGGATTTAAAATGACATGTTTTATCTATTTTGCAAATAAAAGAAATGCTCGGAATGGATGCATTGTAAGAAATATAGATCTTTAATCTACACTGTTATTGATATTGAAAGCAGATATTAGAACAGAAAAAGGACTGTCACAACGAGGCAGCCAGACTTGTATTTATGGCCTTTTTCCGTTGGCATGCGGGGGTGGGCATGCCCGCGCGTAAAATGATGAGTGGTGACATCGCGCCAGCACGGTATTTTGTTGGGCAGGCACATGATGATATCCGATGTGGCCCGCCATTAATTAACAGGCCACTTAAGGCCCTTGAGGTGCCAATTGACGGCAATTTTTCAGCACCCGTGTAATCTGCGGGTCGGTGCACAGGTGCATTGGGCAGGCGGGTAGGACACATTTGTATAAACCTCATCCACGGGCAGGATAAGAGGGCTCATTGGGGTCATGAGTGTGCTCTGTCAAATACTGTTTTTTCAGAAGTTACTGATACTTGCCTGTGGGATCTGCAATATTTCAAAACACATACCAGCTGCTTGGTCTGGACTCACAACCTTCAGGTCAGCACTCTGCAGTGAGGAATCTTTTTTGAGCTTGCAGGTTTCAGGAAGCCTTCCCTTAGCCTGGGAATGGGAGCTGAACACTCCATTGGAGGCACCTCCTCTGAGGAGGAAGGGAGGGCTGGAAGGGGGAGGAGGCCAGGAGTGCACATTCAGCCTCCAGGGGAGCCATCTTTGGGAGGACAAGCGCAGACACAAAGGGTACAGGGCCAAGAGGTAGTCCAAGGCAAAAGGGGCCGCAGAAGACATCATTATCCTGCTGCCAGGGTATACAGGCGGCGAAGCAGCTACCTTAATATGTTTGAGGTGCAGTGCCGAAGGAGGCTCCATCTCTCAAGGGAGACAGTTACCTCCATCTGTCAGATGATAGGTCCTGAGATCTCTGCAAACTGTGTGGGCAGAGAGCCCATGACAGTGGCTCTAAAGGTCACCACTGCCCTCAACTTCTATGCCCCTGGCTCTTCCCAGGGCTCGGTGGGTGATCTTTATGGTGTCTCCCAATCAGCTGTTCACACTTGTGTCACGCAGGTTACAGACACTCTGTTCAGACGGGCATTGACCTTCAGCCACTACCGTTGGGACCAGGCAAGCCAGACACAGTGAGCCAGAGGCTTCATGGCCATTGCGGGCTTCCCCATGTCCAGGGTGCAATAGACTGTACAAATGTGGCCATCGAGGCGCCAGCAGGTGAGCCCGGTGCCTTCGTCAACAGGAAGTCTTCCACTCCATGAACGTGCAGATAGTGTGTGATCACAGGATGCTGATTCTACAAGTTTGTGCAAAATACCCAGGCAGCTCCCATGACACCTACATCCTCAGACACTCCCAGGTGCCGGGGCTCTTCAGTGCTCCAGCCCGGCTTGATGGATGGCTGCTGGGTGACAAGGGCTATCCCCTCAGGAGGTGTCTCATGACACCTCTCCGCCATCCAAGAACAGAAGCTGAACAGCGGTCTAACAGGAGCCACGGCACCACAAGGGCTGTGGTGGAGAGAGCCATTGGTCTTCTCAAGATGCGCTTCCGATGCCTGGACCACTCGGGGTGCACTCCAGTACCCTCAGAGCATGTCTCGGTTATAGTGGTTGCATGAGCTGCGCACTCCACAATCTTGCGCTGGAAAGGGGGGACACAGTGGACGATGAAGACATCGACACAGTGGCTACAGCTGCACACAATGAGTCCAGCAGTGAGTCTGAGGATGAGCACGCACAGGGAAATGCTGAGGGGGTAGGAGCTGACCCGCCATACCCCAGGGAGGCAGGGACACCCAGGAGGCTTTAATCCAACAAACCTCCAGCTAGCACACCACATATGGACCTCCAGGACAAGCCTGGGCTGCAGGCTCCACACTCGATACCTAAGTACAAAATATGCCTGGATAGGAACATTAACTAAGGTCCTTGTTAATAAAGCTGAATGCCCCACGAATCACTCATAACATTTTTGGAAACCATGCACTTGCACAAGGAAAGAGGCAGTCTCAGCCATGGTGACATGTCTGAATTTAATATGACAACCAAAGGAACTGAAGAAAACAAAGTGACAAAGGTGTTAAAAATCACACCAACTCATAAAGACCTCATTGCGGGCCAACACAAAAGCACCACTGAAAAACCCATGGTGTACCTAATGTACGTTATGGTTTTCAGGTGCTACATCTTGGTGCTGCCCCATCGCTGGCACTGGCATCTGAGACAGCCTGCTGACTCTGCTGTTCTGTTCTGTTGGCCTCGATGACCTTAACGGTCATCCACTGGCCCGTGGAGCCTGTGCTGGCCCCGCCTGGGAGGGAGCTGCCAGTTCCACAGTTGGCATCTCCCCAGTTGTCACAGACTCACTGGACGCAACTTTCACTGGCAGAGGGGCAGCGGAGCTGCCGCTCTCATCCAGAGAGCCCCAAGAGGAGCCCGCAGAGACGACAGGCAGCTGCTGCGCTGACATGAGTTCGCTTTGGACTTCCCTGCTCATCGTGGGTGGATGGGCACCGAGCTCGGAAACTTGGTGCCCAGACCATCTCCCACATTGGCACTGACCAGCTGAGGTCAATACCGATGTGAGGGCTTGCTGGTTTGAACGCATCCCCAGGAAGCCCTGATTGGTCGCCCGAAGGAGCTTCTCCATGAGAATCGCCACTCTCTCCATGGAAGATGCATGGCACTCGGCCATGAGGCTCATTGCTTTGGCGATAGTTCGCATAGACCCCTCTATCATGTAAACCAAGCCAAGCATAGCCTTATGTATCTCCATCAGATGCTGCTGCACACCCGGCCGCATTCCCTGTGTGTGTTGTGTCGCGGACAAATCCAGAGGCCCATCATCAGGCACCGACTGAGCATAAGCCTGCCCCCCTGCAGTACACTGACTGCTGGTGCCATGGGCACTCTCTGTCTCTGCCAGCTCCTCCAGCGACTGTGAAGTGCCCTCACCGCTGTGCCCCAGGACACTAGCCAATGTTCTAATTCCCATCGAGGTGGTAGTGTCTGTGCTGGTGCCTGCCTGGCAGAGATGGTGTGACGCTGGTGAGTCTGTGACATCAGGGCTCTCAGGTGTGAGAGGGAGGCCTCTGCTGCTCCTCCTCCCGGCCCTGCTCCGCTGATGCTGAAAGGAAGAACAAGGACATTGGATCAGTTAACATGGAGACAATGTCAATGTGCATCCCTGTCCTCCAGATCATTGTGCGCTCATCCTTTCACAAGCCATGTTGCAAACTTCAATCACTGAACATTCAGCACTGTTGGGAGAACAATGGTGACCTCACTGCGGGGCTAACATACCTGCCCGAGGCACCCCAGCCTCACCGACACCAGTGGACCTGGCACATAGCACCTCGCCAAATCTAGAGCCTCCTGCTCAAAGCAGCTGAGAATAGCCAACTGGGCTGGCCCTCCACCAGTCCTCACCCACTCGGTGGCATTGTGAGCATTCTTCTGCTGAAAAGGAGAGAAGAGCATTGATTAGTGCTACTTGTACCTGGACTCTCTTTGCGGACGGCCCACCCCAACCAGAGTGGGACATTGCAGGGCTCCAGTGTCTCCTTACCCCGCGCTGCTGATCACTCACACAAAAATGCTAGGCCTGTCCCCACCCCCCTCCCCCCACCCCCTTGGCCAAATGTTGCCTACATCACATTAGGCACCACATGGTCTAACCTACCATAGTCAAGAGGCGCAAGCACGTGGAGCGCAGAGGAAAGCAGATCAATTGGTGCCACGCCACTTGAAGCTCCCCCCCCCCAGCGTGTCATCACCCTGATTTGGACATATCCTGGAGTTCCAGCACTGCGCCTAGGTGCAGCTCCTCCAGGTTGCCCCCTAAACAGTAATGTGGGTGTCAGTGTACCACATGCTGTGGGTAGAGAACCCATCTCTTCACCGCCCTCTCAGGGTGACCTCGGCATGGGCAACATCTGCTGGCCCATCCAGTAAAGGACACACACTGTTAATGATTCAATGCAGTCACTACACTCAGACTTTGAAGTGGGGGGGGAGGGGGAATGCCAGGAGGGAAAGTCTACCTGCTGGGTTAAGTGACCATTGCCAACATGGTACTCACCCTTCCTGAGCACAACATGTCATTGAAACGCTTGCAACACTGGACCCAGGTGCACCACACCGTGGGAGCTCACCACCTCCGCCACCTCCTCCCAGGCACGTTTCGTCATGTGGGGGGGCCTCCTCCTCCCATCCTGGGGTACGAGGACCTCCCGCCGTGCGGCCACCTCCTCGAGGAGGGCAGTAAAGCAATCATCAGAAAAACGACGGCACAGTGCCCTCCTGCCCTACCCTCCTGTTTGGCCTGCTCACCAGCAGCACTCTGGGGAGCCCTTCCACTGACCATGATTCACAACCTTTGAAAGGCCGCAGCAGCTTTTTTGAATAGGCTGCCAGGTCACCACTGGACCCGGTGGTCATTGCAGTCCCGCCACCCGCCCACTCCCGCTGTCCTTGGGAGCCGCGATTCATGTTGGGCAGACCTTAATTGGTCTGCCCGCATAAAATGGCGGCGTGGACCCGATCACGGGTGGTGATCGGTGATTGGTTCTGCGCCTGCCCGTGCCCACTCCTGCACCAACCCCCACCACCGCCCCCGGCAGCCAGAAAATTCTGCCCTATATAGCACCTTTCTTGGCCTAAGGACATTGCAAAGCACTTTACAGCAAATGAAATAGTTCGATTTTTGAATCGTAATCCACGTTATAATGAAGAAAATGCAGTTTTAGATAAATGAACAGATTATCTGTTTTATTGATGCTGATTGAAGAATAATTATTGAGGCCCAGGACACAGAGGAGAACTCCCCTGCTCCTCTTCAAAATAGTGTCATGGGATCTTTTACATTCACCTGAGATGGGTTAAAGTCCCATCTGATAAAATGGCACCTCTGACAGTGCAGCACTCCCTCCTTGCTGCATTGGGAGTGTCAGCCTGAAGCACGCCTTATGACATTATCAGACTTAGATCTGTCTATTTAGAGCTGAACACTGCTGGTTTCAGTAATCATTGCCACAATCAATGAATTACTTTTAAAGTGAAGTCACCATTGTTGTTATATAAGAAAACGTCAAATTCTTCTGAATGGGTTTTCAGCATCTACTGAACCACTGTGAAAGGGAGATAGCATTGACTTAACTGCCTCTGCCAAGGCCAGCACCCCTGACAATGCAGCATTCCCTCCGTCCTGTGAGTGTGGAGTCAGTCTACATTATGTGCTCAAGTCCTAGTGCAGGGTTTCAACTCAACATCTTCACCTCAAGAAGTAGCAGAACTGCCAACCCAAACACTCATAAAATGACATTCGTTTTAGCTACAGCATCTCAGAATGGAAATTGGTCTGTGTTATAAGTTTATAAGTTAAATGGCTGATGATTTTACATAGTTTATACACTTATGGTATAAAATCACAAGGCTCAGGCAGTTTACAGTAATTGCATCATTTCCATGACAGCCCAGACTTAAAGTTTTGTGTTTTTATTTTTTTAAGGCAGCTATCTTCTGCAACAGAAAGTTGACAATCACCGAAGAATCTTCTCACGGATAGTGGATGAGAGCCAGCAATTTAGCTACATGTAACCAGGGGATAAGTAAGAGTCTGAAAAGTGGGTCAGGTCTATACTGATGGGATCTTAGTGCCAGTTTCACATGTTTCAATGCTGACAGCTGCGAAGTCTGAACATCTGACATGAAGTTAACAGGCAAAAAGCTGAAGGTGCTATTTTTAAGTGCTGTTTATTTTTAAACAGGTTAGCACTTCTCTGGAAGAATGTAGTGTGAGTGTGCCTGATATGGTGAGCATCAAACATTAGAATGGACACACTGGTTAGATTCTAGATTTTTATTTCATCCATTCTCGAGTTGTGGTTGCTGCTGCTGAGGTTGGCACTTATTGCCTTGTTGCCCTGCCAGTTGCCTTGAGGAAGGTGGCAGGGGTCTTATTCTTGAGTCACTGGAGTGTAGGGCAGTTAAGAGGCAATGATTTTATTTAAAATGAAATGGTGAGGCAAGCCAAACATGGTAATTGCCGAAAATAAAACCCATTCAGAAATAGCCCTTTCTTCATCAATTTAAATAGCAGAAAATTTAATTAGATTTGTTTGTTCTTGTAATGCTTTTCTTTCAACAAAGATAACATAAATGGGTTTGAATCCACTTTGCCTTCCTTCTTATTTAAAGATGTGCTATTGGCCAGCTGTTGTTAAGAATGCTGACTCTCTACATTGCTTCCAACAGGGACCTGGACGAGTTTCTGAGTGGAACATCTGGAGTGCTGCGTGCAGTTTTCGTCTCCACATTTAACACAAGATATACTTGCAATGGAGGCTGTACAGTGAAGGTTCGCTAAGTTAGACCCTGGGATAAGGGCGGTGTCCTCTGATGGGAGGCTGAGCAAATTGGGTTTATTTTCTCTGGAGTTTAGAATGAGAGGCAATCTCATTGAAAGGTGCAAGATTCTAAAGGGGCTTGATAGCGTGGGTGCTGAGAGATTATTTCCGCTGTTCAGGGAATCTAAGCATGAGGGCACAGTCTCTGGATAAGTGACCATAACTTCTCTACTTTTCAATTCTATTCTTCTAGAAATAAAACCGACTTCTTGGTTAGCTTTTTTTTATGGCCTTGCTAACCTGTGGTGCAACTTTTAGTGATTGGTGTATTTGTACTCTGAGATCCCTTTGTTCCTCTACCCCACCTAGGCTCACAATTTCCAAGTAATAATTGACCTCCTTATTCTTCCTATCAAAATGTGCTACCTCACATTTATCCGTGTTGAACTTAATTAGCCAACTATTTGCCCATTTTACAGGTTTATTAATGTTGCAGTGCTCCTCCATATTTATTCAGTCTCCACCCCACAATTTAGTCTCATCCATAAATTTAGAAATTGTGCCTTTGATTTGAGTGCCCAAATCGTTAATGTAATTTGTGAACAGCAGCAATCCTTGTGGGACACCACTTCCCAATTTCTGTCTCTCTGAATAATTACCCTTTGCTCCCAGTCTCTGCTTTCTGTCTTGAAGCCAGCTATCAATCTATTCTGCCACTTATCTATTGACAATTTGGCTGCTGTCAGAAATGTGTCACCATCCTCTGGCTGCTCCACAATGAGATGTAAACCATGATCCTCACCAATGAAACCACCAAAAACCCTATCTCAGTGAAAACTGGGGTCAAACAAGGCTGTGTCACTGCACCAACCCTTTTTTTCATTTTCCTCGCTGCAATACTGAAATTCACCCCCAGCAAATTACCCCTAGATGTGGAGATATTCTACAGGACAGAAAGGAAACTGTTTAACCTATGCTGCCTTCAATCCAAAAACAAAACCATTCCAACCTCAGTCATAAAGTTTCAGTATTCAGATGACACTCGTGTGTGCGCTCACTCAGAAACTGAGCTCCAGGTCATTGACAACTCCTCCTGTGAAGCATTTGAGAAAATGGGCCTTACATTAATAACCCAGAAAACTAAGGTCCTCTTCCAATGGTTTGGGCTCAAGTGAAGTTTTGGCCTGGATTTTCATTGAGTCGGATTGACTGGGGAGCCCTTTAAAAATGGCCGGCAGGTCCTCATTCTGGGATTGCTGACCTCATTCCCGGGCTGTGTTTTTTTGGGAGTGCCTTTAAAGGGTGTGAGCTGTTTTCCATTCCTAGCCCGCATACGTCACTCCCGATCTGGCCGGCTCCATTGTGGAGATATTTATTTCCTACTCCTCTGCAATTTTCAGGGAGTCAAGCCAAGTTTTTCACAGCCCTTTAGAGATGTTGTGAACCCTAGTGTGCATGAGGGGACTTTTAAAAGATATGTTTAAAAGGTTCCCCTCATGCCCCTATGCCAGGCTCTGCCCATTCGCCCACTGCATGTCCCATTATGCCCCCATATGCCAGGCTTTGCCCTTCCACCCATTCTCTATCTCCCCAAATGCACCTTATACTATTTTCTGGCAATTCCATGCCCATTGACCCACTGTACACTTTCTGCAACCAATGAACATCACAGTGTAACATCACACATGTAAAAAAAAGCTTGAAAAAATGTAATTCATTGTTCACTTTCTCCTATGAAAAATATTCTGGTGGCAAGCTAATAAAAGTGTCAATCAGCCATTGAATATGCTTGGCTAAGAGCCCAGACAGCTATTAGAATAACAGAACACTGCGCCCTAGACAAACATTGTTTGATTGATAGCTCAGGCTCTCTGATCTCTTTTGTCAATTTCACCATGTTTGTTGACATAACTCAAGTGGTTTCAAGTGTTTGTGGTTTCTGAAGCTTCAAAGAACCTGGATGATTGACACTTTTATTAGCTTGCTGTCCAGGCTTTTTTTCACAGGAAGTGATCAATAGATTACATTTTTCAAAGCTTTTTTTTTTTAAAAACATCCCACTTTACACTCTGGTATTCATTGGTTGTAGAAAGTATATAGTGGGTCAATGGGCATGGAAATGCCAGAGTGTAGCATAGGGGCCATGAGACATAATAGGAGTTGGATGGAAGGGCAGAGACTGGCATAGGGGGCATGAGAGGACATAGTAGGTAGGTGGGGACATGAGGTGGCATAGATGGGACATTGAAGAAGTTGCGGCTGTCATCCCTTTGTGAGGAGAAGTTTGAGAGGCGATTTGATAGAGATGTTCAAAATCATAAGACAATGTTATGATCCTGTTAGCGACCATTAATATTTAAAGAGAAATTCAACCACCTTATTTCAACCAATAAAACTATGCAACAAGATTTCCCTTTTTTTAAACAAAAACACAAACTTTGTTCTACATAAAAGAATTTACTAAAATAAACACTTAACAATATGGTTCATAACTACATATGTTTGGCTCTCAGGTTTACTTCTTACTTTCCCCATGAATTCTCTATACTACACATCAATGTTAAAGCTATTTACTTCTTCAGGGACCATCCATGAGTATGCCACAGTTTTCTGGAGAATTCTCCTCAGCTCCAAATATTCTTGGAGGTAAAACTTTTATTTACCATCTCTTGATCTTGTTCTGGTTACTTTTCAATATTTCCAAGTTAATTCAATTGATTTTTTCTTTTGCAATAAAACAGCAGAGACCCATTATAAATTCTCCCATTAACTTCAAACTAGGGAATCTTCAAGCTTCTGTCCCTTCACAAGATTCAACTGTGATTAAGCCTCACCTGCATTCTAGACAGACAACGATGAAGTTAGATTTTTTACTCTATTTACGGTGCATCTAACTGTCATCTACTTTGGCTTACCATCTCCCAGTGAGCTGCAAGCCACATGAGGTCCAAAATGCAACTAACTCTCTCAGCAAAAATACCCGGGTAAATTGAAACCAGGTAACTTCTAAGCTCCTCCCATCTCCTTAATGACCTAGTATGCTCTTGGATGTCCTCAAAATGACCTTTGGCTAATTATTCCTCATTCACAATTTCTTCCTTGAGTTGTTGAAGTAAATAGGTTATCCAACCATTCAAATGCTTTTAAAGTAATTTGGTTTGACCTCCCAAATCGATGAGTGCAAACATCACATCTCCAACTCTTTAGCTAAGTAAGCCCAACTGCTGCTTTATAGCTCTATCTCTTCTATTTTGACTTAATTAGCCAATCATGGGCCACCTTTACAACTACCATTTCTTGAGATGTTCTGGCAATCGCTAAAGCCCCTCATTTTAATTACTTTATCTTTCTAGCTGTTAGCCTCTTAAGGCAATATGGCCCCAATCTTTCAGGTGTATTAGGCTCCAAGCTTGCTTTAATTGCAATTATCCCATTTTCTACAGTAAAACTTTAATTCCTAAAATTAAGAATTATTGTCTAAAACATACGAACCATAAACTAGATATTTGCAACAACAGAGTAGAAAGGATTACATTGGATATATGACATAGGAACAAGCCATTCAGCCCCAACCAGTCTGTACCAGTGTTGATGCTCCACTTGAGCCTCTTCCAATCTTTTCTCATCCGAATATAACATTGCACCCTCTATTCCCTTTTTCATATGCTTGTCTAGCTTACCCTTAAATAGATCTACATTATTCACTTCAACCACTCCCTGTCGCAGTGAGTTCACATTCTCCCCACTCTTTGGATGAAGGGGCGGGAGGGGGGGCGGTGGTGGTGCAGGGAAGTGGACTTTACGGAGCCAGCAAGAATGAGAAATGTGGTGTTTGGGGTTATTAAAGTAGGTGGGAACATGGTAATTTCACGGCAACTGATTCATGTTCGTTTAAAGGTGGCATGCACCAGTCAGCTGTGCAGTTGTGCCTCAGATCAGTGATCTTCCTTGTTAAACTCTGTGGCACAAGGGAGGGAAGCAGGAGAATGGAGGCCTGAGACCAGTGAGGTGAGTCAATGGTGGGCAAGCGTGGGGGTTGAAAGGTTGGGGTTCGGGTGCATGGAGAAGTGGAAGAGGGATCCAAGGGAGGACAGAGGGTGGAGTCAGGGCTATGGAGAAGTGAGGTGGGAAGAGCCTGGTGTACTGAGTGTGCTGGTCATTGGGTAGGGGAAGGAGTGTTGCTGGGGACAGTCAGCCAAGGTAATAAAATGAGGGGCCTAAAGGGCAGAGTCTGTACTGTCCAAATGTGGGTCCATCTCAGGGTGGCAGAGTCCTTACAGGGCTTACAGGGCTTTGAATTCACTTACAACATTTCAGTTATCCCTACTGAAAGTGATCTCAGACAATGTCATTTATAATGCAGGAAAGGGAGGGACAGCCGAGCCTACAAGTTCAGCCATGTCCTTCAGAGTGGTGAGTACAACACTGGACACTAACATGAACATTCAATAAAGAGTGAACTAAAAAAACACAAGTTGTTTCTTTCACAATAAACACAATGTTCCTAAGTCCCCTGTAACCATCCATGCATGCCAACCATGAGGCATGCCAGTACTTCTAGCCCTCTGATTAAGTAGACTCAAGAAATAACAATGTTGCACACATGAATAAAATGAAACCAATGTAATAGGGGAGAACGTACCCCATGTCGGGTGGGCTGGTCGGGAGCGTGTGTGGGCGGGCGCGGACCTGATCGCCGCCTGTGATTGGGTCCGTGCTGCCACTTTACTCGGACGGGCCAATTAGGCCTGCCCAGTGTATTTCATGACTCCCACGCATAGTGGGAGTGGGTGGGCGGCAGCGGGCATGCTTAGCCCGGGTCCAATGGTGACCCAGTGGCCTGTATAAAGGAAGGCCTGACAGCTTTGGAAAGGCTGTTCACAATGGCTGGGCGAAGGGCTCTGCAGAGGGGCAATGTTGGTGACGCAAGTCCAGAGGGTAGGCCATCGGGGCAGGCCAGGCTGGAGGGTAGGCCATCGGGGCAGGCCAGGCCCGAGGGTAGGCCGTCGGGCCAGGCCAGGCCGGAGGGCAGGCCAGCGGGGTAGGTCAGGCCGGAGGGTAGGCCAGCGGGGCAGGCCAGGCCGGAGGGTAGGCCAGCGGGGTAGGTCAGGCCGGAGGGTAGACCAGCGGGGCAGGCCAGGCCGGAGGGTAGGCCAGCGGGGCAGGCCAGGCCGGAGGGTAGGCCAGCGGGGTAGGTCAGGCCGGAGGGTAGGCCAGCGGGGCAGGCCAGGCCGGAGGGTAGGCCAGCGGGGCAGGCCAGACTGGAGGGTAGGCCAGCGGGGCAGACCAGGCTGGAGGGAAGGCCAGAGGGGCAGTGTGCCCCTTGTTTTTCAGATAAGTGCCTAACTGGCCTCCTGGAGGAGGTGGCAGCGCGGTGGGAGGTCCTTCTTCCAAGGGACGGGAGGCAGAGGCCTCCCCACCTGACCAAACGTGCATGGGAAGAGGTGGCCGAGAGTGTCAACTCCCATGATGTGGTGCAGCGCACATGGTTCCAGTGCCGCAAAAGATTCAATGATCTCTTGCGCTCGGGAAGGGTGTGTACCATGTTGCTGCAAGTCACTTAATGCAACAGTCACCCTTTCCCCCCAAACCACCCACCCTCCCCCACACCCCCGCCAACTCTGAGTACAGTAACGTCATTGAATCCCTCACGGCATGTATGCCTCGCTGGGTGTGCCAGCAGAGATTGCTCATGCCCAGTTCACCCTGAGAGGGTTGAGCTAGGATGTGTTCTGCATCTGCAGTATGTGTGACACTGACACCCAGGGTATAGAATGGGGGTGAAAGTCAATGGTCTACACCTAGTCAGAGTGCTGGAACTGAGAAGCATGTCGAAGTCAGGGTGCTAACATACTGGGAGGGGAGCTTCCAGTTGGCGGGGCACCAATCCATATTCTGATGTTTGCACAACACGCGCTTGTGCCTCCTTGCTTAGCAAAGTGGCACATTGCGGTGACACACATGAAGGAAGCAGTATTTGGCCAATGGTGGGGGTGTGGGGGTCAGCCCTGGCTTGTTTGGGTGAGTGTGCAGCAGCTGCAGGGTGACGAAGAACTGGAGTCCTGCAATGACCCATTCTGGCTGGGTTGGCAGGGATGCGATGGGAATTCAGGTGCAGGCTGGACTAATCAATGCTCCTCTCTCCTTTTCAGGGAAAGATTGCACACAATGCGTTGGAACAAATGCGGACTGGAGGACAGCAGGCCCAGTTGGCCATTCTTCCGGCTTTCGAGCAGCAGGCCATGGACCTTGAGAGGCGCCATGCCCCCAGGTCCACCGGTGGTGGTGAGGCTGGGGTGCCACGGGGAGGTATGTTTGGCGAGCAGTCAGGTCACCATGTGTGCCACAGAAGCCATGGCACTGCTGAATGCTCCATGACTGAAGTTAGCCACATGTGTTTACCCTTAATTATGGAAGGATGAGCACATAATGATCTGGGGGAGCAGCATGCAAGTTGACATTGTCTGCACTGTAACTAATCAAATGTTGTTTCTCAGCCTACAGGGGAGCCATCCTTGGGAGGAGAAGCGCAGGCACAAGGGGTGCAGGGCCAACAGGAATTGCAAGGCGGAAGGGGCTGCAGAAGACATCAATATCCTGCTGCCAGAGTTTACAGGTGTGAAGCAGCTACCTCAATACCTCTGAGGTCCAGGTCCAGTGCCGAAGGGAGACAGACCCCCATCTGTCAGATAATAGGCCTGTGATCTCCGCAAACTGTGGCCAATGCCAATGTGAGGGCTTGCAGGTCTGAGCGCAACCCCAGGAGTACCTGGCTGATCTCCTGGAGGTGCCTCTCCACAAGAGTCACCACTCTCTCCACTCTTGGAGGTGGGCAGAAAGGTTCTAGCCATATTGCAAAGCCTTCCCGTTTGACCAGGAGGTTCTTTTATGGACCTTCCCCATAGCTGCAGCATTGTTAGCTGACGGTGCCACAGAAGTGCGGGTGTCTGCTGTGCACACCATCTGTACTTTAAATTTTAATTGTAGTCATGTGGGAAACAGTGAAAAGCAAAACTGAGAAAGTAGTGCACAGATCTGGTTCTGCTGTTGGGAACGATGCAGCACTGATAAAATTCCACCCACCCCCACCCCCCAAGTTTCCTCTGAATTCCCTATTGGATTTTTTAATATCAATGGACCCTAATTATTTTCTTCCTAACAAGAGGAATCATTCACTCTGTATCCACTCTATCAAAACCTTTCATAATTTTAAATGGAGTCAGGGCCAGGGAAAATTCAACTCCTGAGTTCAAATCTCACCACGGCAGTTTGGGGAATTTAAATTCAGTTAATTGAGTTAATCTGGAATAAAAACCTAATCTCAGTGATAGCGACTCGGAAACTATTGGACTGTCATAAAAACACACCTGGTTCACTCATGTCCTTCGGGGAAGGGAATCTGCCAGTCTTCCCTTGTCAAACCTACATGTGATTCCAGACCCAGCAACGTGTTTGACTCTTAGCTGCCCTCTGAAATGGCCTAGCAGATCACTCAGTTTAGGGGTTATATTTTCCTCTTGGAAACGCCTTTGCAAGTCAGGCATTTCGCTGCTCACAGACTTCCATCCCGACTGATATGCAACTTTTGTTTTTTTCGACAGGGTTTGGGTTTGCAGTTCAGTTTGTTAAACCGGGAACCAGTGAGCAGGACTGCAGGTGCAGAGGTGGGCTGGTGAGAAGGCTCGCCTCGGGTCCTGGTGACAGCAGCATTGCTTCTAATTGTTTAAAGGTCCCCTAACCCTCACACCCACACCCCCATCACCCTATGCCCCCTCCTTGCACCCCCATGTATCCTCCATAGCCACTCACCCAGTAACCACCATGTACAGCCCTCAGATTCCATGCAGTATTTGGGAAAAAGATAATGCTCTCACCATCTTGTTGTGACATTGTGTGCATGCCAATGCAAACAATGACATGTACCTTTAAGAAGCTGCATAGTGATATCAGTATGACATCACCATGTATAAGCCTGGAGGATAAAAGGTACAGCCTCCATGTTAGATGTTCACTATTGCCTGCAATCTCTACTGCAGATGTTCACTACTGTCTGTGAACCAGTATCAGT
The DNA here is from genome assembly GCF_017639515.1 of Carcharodon carcharias. Taxonomy (NCBI): domain Eukaryota; kingdom Metazoa; phylum Chordata; class Chondrichthyes; order Lamniformes; family Lamnidae; genus Carcharodon; species Carcharodon carcharias. The sequence continues at coordinate 34,199,888 of NC_054476.1, read as the reverse complement.
AAGACTTTATGTATACCTTATGAGTCAGGCATATAGCCAAGTAATCAACCTATGTCACTGTTAGTACTCAGGCTAGATCAAGGCCTGTGCAGAGCTGTATATAGTTGTTGCTAGTAATAAACTTTGTGTAATTGTGTTTGACCAGAACCCTGGTTAGTCTCAATATCTTACTTAGCATAGATAGTATAGGGACAGGTTCCTTGAGGTTTGCATCGAGACCCTCAATAAATATGGTGGCAGCAAATCGCATGAGACCATGACACAGCTAATAACAGCCTCCATTAAACACACTATCATTGATACTGAGAAAATTGCATTCTGCTATATGAAAAACACTTGTAACACTTGTAATCCTATTAGCTTGTGTCAACAAACCAGATATCTCACCAAAGGGACAATCTGTTATTACAACCTCTTAAAACTGTCATTTATTCTCACATGAATGAAACACCCACTGTGCTGAACCCCATTAGCACATAAAGTTCAGCCAAGTATTCATGATACCCACAGCTCTGCAAACAATAGAGTACTCACTAAGATGGAAAGAAAGGTGCTCATTTCAATTTCAAAGCTGCGTGTCTGTCAATCAGTGGACGGGAGCAGGTGGTTAGATTTTTTCAACTGTCAAAAGCAATCTTTTTTTCATCAGTCAGAGCTGTTATTACATTTAAATCATAGTTCAAATATGATAGCATAGGCGGACAGAACATGTTGTAACATTTTTCACTGCATTATGGTACTTACTCCATTGGAAAGGTACTGTAATGAGGGTCAACTTACCTTTAAAGGACAGATTCCTAAAATGAATCACTGCATTAAAGTACATCTGCTTCAC